>NC_140341.1:19071867-19592867 GCF_963514085.1 Chelon labrosus
ATGACTTTCTTTTTTGGACAATTACCTTTTGACAAGCACCATTCACCAACGAGTTCCTACAGACAAAATATTAATGCATGAGTTATGATATGTATTGCATTTGAAGAAATGATTCAAGTCATCTGACATTAATAAAAAGGCCTCCAGAAGATAAAACACAGCATACCTTGTCTTGTCCCCTTTCGCTGCCAATTGCTGCTCTTCCTCTTTCTCCTCAACCAGTCTCTGCTCCTCTTTCCTCATCCGCTCCTCCTCCTTTGCCTTCTTCTCCTTGTCCATTAGCCTCCGCTTCTCCTCCTCCTCCTCCTCCCTCCTTTTCTCCTCCTCCTGCTGTTGCCTCCTCTCCTCCATTCTTTTCCTCTCCTCTTCTACTCGCCTCCTCTCCTCTTCCTCCTCTCTCCTCCTCCTCTCCTCCTCCTCTCGCTTCTGCTTCTCCTCCTTGAGCTGGCGATAGAGAGATCGGGCCTGCTGGCCTCTGCGATGTTTCTGCAGGATGATGGTGGCAAAGCGCAGGCGCAGGAAGACACGTCTCCAAAAGTGAGCGCGGTAGTTCTTCTGGATGGTGACGACGCTGGACAAAACCCTCTTGTATTGTTTCCTGATGAGAAAAAAAAAAACATTTCTCGTCAGCATGACACGTAGTCTAAAATTTAATCCAACATTATGTAGGAGCATTTGGTGTCACCACAAACATATTTGTAAAGTTGCACAGCCCTGCACTGTCTCCTCCTGACACCCGCTGGCATTCTCTGTTTAAATAAACAGAAAAATGCCTGTGCATTGTGAACTGTGCAATGTTTAGAGTCTGATGAGCTTGTGCTGTTCCATTGTGGCGGTGTGGGCTGCTGTGTTTAGCCCTGTGACTAAGCCCCATCACCCACACACAGCACATGCATTGATTGCACACATATATAAACATGGGCACACAAACACACGTGACTTTAGAATGGACCACACACGGTGCCCCTGACACCCTGACCCTTAGCGCGACCTAGGCACCATGGTAATCACTTCATGGCCTTTTGACAGGTCTGAGGACAGACTCTGAGCAGAGATAATGTTACATGTAATAACACAAAGGCCTTACTTGTGTCTTTAGGGAACTTCCCGAGGCTCTGTCTTTAGTAGGAACAATTCTGAAGAGACGGAAAACCACAACCTGAACGCTGTCATCAGTCCCATTATAGTCTCCCAACGGAGCCTTTCAGAAGAGTGTATGTAACCTTATATATGGCAGGATGCAGGTGGAGTACAGTCAGATTACATGCGTATGGGTATCTGCATGTGCAGATATTTAAACCACCATAGTGATGGATGTTCTGCGTGTCAGGCAGAGCAGGGAAGTTTGAAACTTGTTGCTCGGACTGTGTCAGCAATTGTGCGTTTCTAAGAGTGGTTTAACATCAGTCTTTTTGAGATATACTTTTCAGGTGCACGTTTGCAAGAGTTAAGTTTAAGGAAGTTAAAGTTAATTAAGATGCTTCACGTTGTTGCAATCATGTTATTACCGGTTATTTGAATTTACAGGGCAGCAACACAATGAAATAGTGTTCCATTACATCCGTATATCACAAAGTTTGTTTGCTATAGACATTTCTCAAAAGAACTTCAAAAGAAGCCAAGACACTGGGAACCACGTGTACTCACTAAATCAAGAGCCTCTCCTTCCTCGGACAGTTAAAATGAAATTTCACCTGATAAAAAAATGACCTAAAGGGGGTATGAAGACTGAAATATCACTAATAGAGTCATTAGTAATGAGCCATTGTTTTGGGGCCCTTTTCCATTCAGAGGTTATGACTTGATACTCCACAGTTCTGACTGACAGACTGAACACGTCAATTCATTTGAACTTGAAGCGTTGGCTCCACAGTTAGTAATGACTGACACAGGGGCAAGTCAGCAATCCCACATGACACACATGTACATACAGACAAAAAGTAAACAAATGAGCAACGTCACGCACAGATGCACATAATCCGCTCCCCAGCATACACACAAGGCCGTACACCTCTACTACAAAACAAACACTGACAACTGTCGCTGCCACTCAGCAGTCCACCCCTCCTCCACACTCCACCACTCACCTTGCCACATAGCTGAGGATGTGGGCGCGGATCACCATGCCAGCCCGCCGCCGCACCTCTTCCCTCTCCTTCTCCAGCCTTTGCTCCAGGGCCTCCTTCAGGAACACCTGTGGGATGAGAAGCGCCACGGCCGACGAGGAATAACAGAGACAGAGAGAGAGAGAGAGGGAGGGAGGTTAGGGGAGGGTGGGAAACGGGATGGGTTAGTTCCTCTTCTTGGTAAGGCTGTAAAAGAGGGCCCACAGAGATGTGAAGGGCCCCTGTTGTCTGTTGGCAGCACCCTGTGCCCACTGCAGAGGAAGCTGTGGTGCAGCTGAGGCTAGCAGGCTAGCTGTTCTCCCTGACTGCAGAACAGAGCAGAAGGGAAAACTGGCACTGGGACTGCAGTGTTGCTGCTAATGCTGCTGCTGCTGCAGAGCCTCATTGTGTTCAGGCGTCCTTCCTGAGCGTTTCCCTTCTGCTGCTACCGCTCCGCTGGTAGCTCGACTGACGTGCACAGGCAGAAAGGCACAGAGAGGGAGGGGAGAGGTAGGGAGAGGAGGGATGAAGGGATGAGGGGGAGGGATGGTGGCTTGCGTCCAGATAGAAAGCCACACCTCTCCTTGCTCTTATGAAGGAAGGAGAAAGTTTATTAACCCTTCCTTCGCTTCAGCAGACTTCTTTCTTACTTGTATTGTCTCTGTAGCATATCAGACAACCTGCAGTCTCTCCTGCACTAAATCACTTACAAGATATGAACATAAAGCAGTAACACGACATTAAAAAACATAATCAGATTTTGTCTGTCTGATTATGTTAGCGAGCCAGGAAAAGCAGCCAGCTGTGTATCTGGGCTTATATGATCCTGCAATATGTGTTGCTGGCCCTGAGGATCAACAGCTTCTATGAGGGACAAGACCTTTTAGTGGTGTGCGTGTGCGTATTTGTGTCACAGATGTTGCACTAATCAAAGGATCCCACAGCTGCAGCCTTGCCTGACTCCCTCCGTAAAGTCGGCAAGAGGAGGAAGCTTCCTATTCGTCCACATCCTTCCCACGTCTGTAAAACAAATGGCTCGCAAACACACACACACACACACAATCCATGCAACATCGCCCAAGCCCCTAATTCTGGGCACACACTTCCTCTGCACACAATCAGCATGTATATAATTACACGCAGATTGTTCCTCCAAAGACAATTTAGACCCCTTATATGTCTCGACCACGTTCCCACAACCCACATTACATTACCCCAAACCCAAAAAATACTGTGCTGCCACCAAAAACACAAGTACATGCATGAAATAGCACCCTCATTTTACTTTGAAAAGCTAGCCTATTTCTCCTGTCAGTGTGTACACTGTGCAAAGTGAAGCAGTCTGCCGAGTCAGCCAAAGGTCAAAGTGCTGATCCTGGAAACATAATGAAGTTTTACCCACACAATGACTCCAGAGATGTAATCTGTGTGCATGTGCGAGAAATTTAATAAGCATAGGCATGTGCACATTAGCGGTTATGCACCAGTTTAAGTATTCAAAAGGAGCCGAACATGTGGCTCACATAAACATCTTTTGTCCTGACGTATATTTCACCATGCCATGTGTGCAGCTGACACTGTTCATGGTGCGCCAGCCTAATGCGGCATTACAAGAAAACTGTCTAAAAGGGAACCAACAAATTTGAAATGTCTCAGTGATTTAACAGCCGCACAGGCACCACAACTTAGAGCAGGAAGTAACAGCGGGTCAAATGCGAATTTAGGCGATTTCAAAAGAACTCCATAAAAGCTGTTTTATTTATATCCTCCCTCTCCCGACTCCGCAAAGAACTTTTTTTTATGCCGCATGACATAAAGCAAACAGGTTTTACTATTCAGATCGAACAAGTCATTAAAAGTTAATCATTCAAAGACGCAGCAGAGAAAAAAAAAAAGTGGGTCAGTTCAAGGGAGAATAGATGATTGTTTGGAATAAAGAGCTAAAGCGTGACAGTTGGAGATAAGCATCACAGAGAGCTGTATTGCAACAGATGGAGACCATAATGGTATAATAGGTTTTCTAAGATGAATGCATGAGATGTGACTTTCCTTCAACCTCCGCTCAGCTGCAACATCTCATCACTGCCCCCAAATCACTCGCTGGGAGTTTAGTTTATTAAATCAACAGCTCAGCGAGTGTCAGGAGGCTAACACTCTACAATAAGGCTGCCACAGGATTTCTGTAAGCCCCCTTCGCTGGGTAACATTTACAGTAACAGTGTCAGGGTTTTCAGGGGTAGCCAAGTAACTCTGCGGTTGTCAACAAGAGAGCTGCAGATTGACCACAACCGGTCAGAAAAATCTTTGGGACATGAGTCACAGCAACTGTGGTACACATTAACAGCTTGGGAATTACAGCAGCTTGACTTCTTAAAGAAAGACTGAACCCCCAGAAGATTTTCATTGCATTGTTATCGGGCTGTGTGTGTGTGCTCGTGCCATATGTTATAAAAATTAACTTTCTGTCTTTCTGTTCAAGATGTATTCATGATAGGTGACAAATCTTACAGAAAAAAAATATACTGACATTTCACCTATGTCCTTAGCCTTCCCAGCAGTGCTCCTGTCTGCTTCAAGCCTGCAACTCTATCCTGCCCTAGACTGTGCGCATTTCTACTTGTATTAATTACATTATGGGGACAAGTGTCTGTTCTCTCAGACACATTATGGGGACTCACCTCGCAAACAGCTGGCTATGGTAAAGCATAACATTTTAGTCTGTGGAGGTTCTCAGTCATCCAGGTCATGGTATATCCAAAAAAGGTTAAAAAAAAAAAAAAAAAGGCAACTGGACTTGTAGAGTTTTTTGAGAAGACGTTTCACCACTCATCCGAGTAGCTTTTTCAGTTCTGAACTTCTTCAGTTCTGAACTGAAGAAGCTACTCTACAAGTCCAGTTGCCTTTTTTTTTTAACCTTTTTTGGACATAACATTTTAGGTTTAAGACTTTCTTTTTTCTGGAAGTTAGGGAAAAGATTAAAATGTAATTTAAGGGTAGTATGCTTAAAGTATCCATGGCATGAATCTAAGTCAACACAATGTCCTCCTAAGTGACAAAAACAAGTCTGAGCATGTGTATGAGTGAGTCCGTGTGCATATGTGTGCTGCACCTTTGTCTTCCCCAGCTGCCACTCTTTCTTGGCTTTATCATGAAGGTTGAGGAGCTCTGAGCAGCTCTGCTTCTCATCGTCTGAGGAGATTTTGCTCTTCAAGATCATCTTGTATCTGCGGACACACACGAAACCATGAAATGATGAACACCTAATGTTTTTAGCATGTTACATGTTGATTTATATAATGTGGCTGTCTAAATTCTGCCACTTTACTTTAGTGTGTGTGAATACGTGTTTTTTCTGACCGGCTGTAGAAGTCCTTAAAGGATCTGCGGACAGGGAATCCAGCTTTGCGAATCTTTACAGTTTCAAGCATCCCGGAGTATCTCAACTGGTTTAGGACAACATCAGGATCAAACCGGTTGGCCTTCTGTGGATGACAAACAACAAGACACAAAAACACATTTTTGTTTACAATACTTTTTAAATTTTTTATTTTTTTTCCCTGCAGTAGCTGTGCATTGAAGGTGATGGCGCACAATTCAGCACAACTGATGTGTTAAAATATGTGTTTTCTAAATATAATCCCTCTACTGCAGTTAGTGGAAGATGTGAGACATGCTAGCACACCCACTGAAATGCTCTTTCTGCTCAGCCAAGTTAAACTTGAACTAAAAAGTAAATTACCATGGTGAGCACTATCATTTTACATTAACAATCAGGTTACGAAAAAGAAAACACACACCATCAGAGAGAAACCTGAACAGTGTTGAGCAAGACCTTGCCAACCAGGGAAGCCTTTCGGGCGAGAATAATCAGCTGCATTGTACACAGCTCTGTGTTACCAATAATTCTCAGGCCAGTATTACTGTGATGTGTGCCGCCTCTCTACACAGGCAGCCCGATCACTCAGGTCAGCACGAAGGCCATTTGTCACCTAGAGGGACACAGTGCTGGATAAGCCCCACACAGGACCACAACATTCCTCGATGTGTCAGTCTAATTACAGGCTAATGCTACTATGCATGGAAACAGACACGCTTAAATACAAAGGCACTTGCACGGTTACATGTGTTCATGTTCGTAATCAAAGGCAGACACATAAACATGTGCCCCTCGCAGATTTGAACTCTGCTCTACAGCGGAGGATTTAGGCAGCTGAAAGAGGAACAATAAGAGTGAAAAATAAGCTGACCCTTCCCTCAGTGACACTGAAGCCAAGAACAGTAGGTGCATGTAAATCAGAAATACATTGTTTGTGTGTGTCTATTTGCATGCAAGTAAACATGTCGAGGACTGGGCATGCCATCCCGTCATTCTGCAGGATTAACAGAGGCTTGTTCCATCTTGACCAACTGAAAGCAGGTGAGCGAATGTGAGGCAGAGCTGGTGGGAGCAGGCGACAGAAAGGCAGAAAAATAGGAAGTGGGTAAAGAGAAAGAGGGTAACAGAAGGACAGAGCAGTCTCCACGTTTGCAAGTAAGCGAAGAGGTGTGGAATGACGCCTGCTGTATATGCAGTGGGAGGTAAGGAGCTGAGAGGAGCGCACAATCACTGCACTCTGCACGATGATAACAGTAACAGAGAGAAGGCTGCTGATTTACATTTGCAGCGATTCACACAGAAAGTAAGGAAACATAATATAACCAACACTGCACTATCCAATTCTGGGTATCCGTTTATCTGAAATGCTCTGCGGAAACAGAGACCTAGTAAATAAATGTCCCGCTAGCTGCACCACAGCCACAGCACTGTGGTCTTATCTTGGCATTCCACTGATGCAGCCAGATCAGCGGAGCATCAGCCAAGCCGCTGCAGCTGGAGTGACCAGCAGTGACCTCTGACCTCTGGTAAAGAGGCTAAAGTAGCAGGAATGTGCTGGTACACAGCCCTTTTATGTGAGGAAGTACAATGAGACTCTTTGCACTAAAGCAGGAGAGAAACATCAATTTACTGGTAATGACAATCTGCAGTAAAACAACGGAATAGTTATCAGTCATGTACATGACTTCTAAATAATGAGTATCATTAAGCTGTGAGATTACTTATGCCTTATGAGTCCTAAGAGTATAGAAATGACAAGATTTCATATTAGCTCTGAGCAATGGGAACTATGAATAGCACAGAGGAGGTTTAACTTCACAGGCGCGGACCTTGACAAGACCTGGCAGGGTTTCTGACATTTTTTTGTGCAATGAAATTAGCATGACTTACCTTGTCCATGTTTGGTTTGATGCAGCGTACAAAGAAGGGGTTGGAGGCACTTAGTGTGGCCATCAGGGAATGGAGAGAGTCCTGAAACACATGAGCAAAGAGAGGATAAAGATCAAAACAAAAGAGAAGTCAAACACCTTGATTTATTTCCATTCTCTTCTTGGGAACAAGTCAAGGAAAGCTGAAATGTGGAGTATGTATGTACGTGTTCGTGTAAGCAGAAGTGTACTGAACACTTTTTTTAGTTTCCATCTCTTACAGAATGCCTCTGAGCATATTTACCTTAAGAGACACACATGCACAAATACACACTCTGAGGACCCTTGAACCTCACAGACTCTCTCAGCCTCGTTTTCCTCCCTGCCTCAGACAGTCTGTCTCCAGCGAGCCCTGGCCTGGCAGAGCTGAGCGTGATTGGCCCCTGGTTGGCCCCTCTCTGCCCAGCCATCAACTCTAATCCCTGGCTTTAGGAACTGTAGGCCAGGGCAGCCTGCCAAATCCTCCCCTGCTCCTTCTCTCCACACTACAGTTAGGACATGCTAAGCTAAGTCCTCCCCTCCCTCCAGCCTGGCTCATAACCACATATTTCACAGAGCCCATCACCCATCGTCCTGTGCACATCAAATACACAGAGAGCATTCTCCTACCCTGTGTGTCCCTGATTTTAGTCCTCTATTTTCTGTCCATGCGCCCCCCCAACCCCTCCACGATCACAGTCATCATACCAAGAAAACAAGCGCAATATTAGGGGTTAAGTGATCACTATACGCAACGACACATGGGAGACAATTAACTCATTGTCAGTGTGATGACACAATCATACAGGCATGAGCGCGTAGCTGACAGTGATATTTAAGTCACAGAAACTTCTGTCTCACCCTGAACTGAGAGCTGACGGTTGGCTTGCGTCGGGCCGTGCCCATCTTTAGGGTCTCATCTCCATTTCTGCTGCCAACGCGCTCGAAGAGGTCGTAGATGAAGTCAAGCCTGCAGACAGGACATGCGATTGTAGCCACTTGCATATGACCTAAATCATACAGGTGTGTGTTCAGCACAAAGAAGAAAACATTTCCCCCACCTGCTGTCTTTGAGAATGAACAAGATGTCGTCTCGGAACGTGTCTCGGTTCTTCTCTAGGATTCCACGCACATCATAAAGGACCTAGACAGGTGAAAACAGAAAAACTAAGTACGGACAGAGCGCATTTTCAGTCACAAGAGCAAGGAAACTAATTTAAATCATAAATCATATCATAGATACAAGTAAACAAATGCAGATGAGAAATGAAACACAGGATTCGTAGCAAAAGAAAATCAGTCATAATCATAACTGAGTGATATCCTTAGATCTGAATGTGATATTATAAGAGCTTATTATTTATCTATTTTTAATTGCATGCTGCTAATGACTTTTTACTGTTACGGTGCCATTCATAATTTGTAACAAAAGGTTTGTTAATGTGAGGTGACAACATGTGAAAAACAAGAAAAAAACAAAACAAAGGAGTACGACCTAGTTTGAATAGCACTGTTAGCACAGCATTTGCAGATTTGTTCTCCCAAGTGCAGGAGATTCACTATTTGTAAAAGTGTCACACACTCATAACTTAAATGCTAAGAGGTTTAATGTCAGGCCAGTAGAGAGCAGTCACAAAGGTACGATTCACGTCCAGTACAGCCGTGCATGCATCTCTTACATTCAAACGTATGTGCACAAAGTGTGACATGATTGATTTACAATGCCTGTGGATGCGTGTTTGAGGCCCGGTGCGAACAAAGACGAGGGGGGCGGGCCTCGTCAAGTACAGCAGAGCACGTCTGTGTTAGAGCAGTCACCTGTTGAGTTGTGCTCAGCCTTCGTGTTAGCAACGCGGCATTCCTGCACTCCCCCTGATCCACATTAATACACCCCGCGTTTGTGTGTCACTATGACACAGGTGTGTCCTTGTAATAAAAATAAAGACGCATAAAACACTTTATGTAAATAATTACACAATGGGGGTGTATTTTTGCGCGTATGTGAGCTTCTATTCATAGCTTTGAGCGTACACTACAATCCGCTGAAAATCCCCACCCCCCATTCCTAAGCCTTGAGGCTCATGTGGAGCCATGAGATCCAAACTTGACGGCACGTGAATTTTTAAATCGCAGACCCAATAATTGCGCACAAGTTGTTTTTTTTGATGGAATTGGCTCACACAAAAGTTTCTCTTTGTCTGATCTCGACGATTTGATAAAGGTGGAGGGTTACACACAGTTTAGAACAGTAACCAGTAACCCATGGCTGGTGCGTCTCGATTCTTCACATTTTCAATCCTTTTTCTCTTCTATTTGAATACGCTCTTTTGTGTGTGTTCAAGTTCATGTCTGAGAAACAAGAGACTCAGCTTGAATTACCTCTGGCACCGCGTAGATAATGAAATCTATGGGAGATGCTACGATTTTCCCCACTAAACTCACAGCATCAATTTAAGTAACAGAAAGAGCTTTCACAGGAGCGACTATACACTCCAGAGAGAGAGAGGGAGAGAGAGAGAGGGAGGGAGAGGGAGAGAGAGAGAGAGGGAGTGAACAACTGGCTGGACTGGCTGTCCTTTCTGGACCGGGTCATTACCATAGTCATCCATGCCAGGCTTGTGACTGAGCTGCCACACTCACACTGAGGAGACCTTGTCCGAGACGGGCTTCATAAAGCCATTCTTTATGAGCGTGAATCTCTCTACTCTTGCCCCACATCCCACCATCCCCCCCGTCCTCCTCAATTCAATCTCTGGATGTGTCCCTCTCCCCTGATCTCTTTTTTGGCCTTTCACCACGTAAGCAAAGGAAGATGACAGTGAAGTTGTTTCTCCTGACTCAGGCAAAAAGAGTAAAGCATCAACATCCTGTAGAAGATTTTGGCAAAGAAGACCCCACTGCCCCCTTGTCCAGCAGTTACCTCACTTCCCCAAACTGGAACTGCTTTCACTCTGTATCCCTGTATATGTGTGTGTGTGTGTGTGTAAGCATTATTAATTACCTCTCCAGCGTAGTGCTTGATGCCAAACTGGTGGTCAGTAACTCTGGGCTTCACATAATATGGATTTGTCTGGGAAGAAGGGACAAAGAGACCACAGATTTTTTGGAATTTCTCCTCATATCTTGAAATGAGTTATTATCAAATTAAGCGGTACACATAGTACACTGAGTCCTCCAAGAGTTCAGAAGAAGAAGTAGGCTGGTAACATCTCGAGGGACGCAGCTAACGATCATTTACACTATCAAATTACAACATCTGAAAAAAGTCAAAAAAAAAAAAAAATGTCCCTCCGATGTGACGTCTTGTTTTGCCAGAGCAAGGGTCACAGAGAGGATTATGAGAACTGGTTTTTGTCATACATTTGGAGAAAATATACTTAATTTAAATTATTTTGAACTTCTTTTACTGGGGTTCATTTGTTGCATCGATTGTCGGTTGATATCCAAAAATATCCAGAAATACCTACACCAATCAGGCATAACATTATGACCACATTCCTTATATTGTGTAGGTCTCTCTTGTTCCTCCAAAACAGTTGTGACTCATCAGATAATGGACATGGGCCTTCTGAGGGTGTCCTGTGGTGTCTGGCAACCGAACATTGTTAGTGGGGGTCTTTGGGTCCTATGGGTTGAGGGGAGGGGCCTCTGTGGATCAGGCTTGTTCCAGTGCATCCCACAGATACTTGATCAGTTTGGGATCTAGTGAATTTGGAGGCCAGGTCAACACCTTGTGCTGTTTTTCATGTTTTTTTGAGTTGTTCCTAAACTGTTTTTGTGTGTGTGGCGTCTGTGCCAGGCTGCATCCTGCTGGGGATGGCTGCTGCCATCAAGGAGTGTCATTGCTATGGGGTGGGGGTGCCTAGTCTGGTCAAGGTGGGCGGTACATGTCTAAGTCGTATCCACATGAATGGCAGGTCCAAAAGTTTCCCAGCAGAACATTGTATTGACACAAGATGGTCAATGTTATTTACTTCTCCTGTCATAACCGGTCATAATGTCATGGCTGATCGTTGTATTAAAACACACAAATCATAAGATTCGTCCATTCTCATGACTGTAGATTAATTTTTACGTCGATTAACTAATTGTTTCAGCACCCCTTACATGATGTGAGAACAACAACCTCTAATTCTGACCTTAAACTGTAATGTGAAGGCCAACACCTCACAGAGAGGTCAGGCAGTTCTAAGGTCTCTGTAACTCTCTTGTTTTTCCCCGTCACCCATAGAAAACTCAGAGAACACTCTTTTCTCTGGCGCACAATGCTGATCAGACCTGAAGAAAGGCCGATCACATTTCAGCATTGTTGCGTTCGTATGTGAGAGCGCTCGGGGGTGTGTACGAGCGCTGCACAGACGCAACAGGAGATTCACCAGCCGGGACAGAGGTTTAACTCTTTGAGGCCGTCTGAGCCGGTGGGTGGTGAAGGCATTTCCTCGGCTGGGGTTAAGGAGCTTTTGTGAAGGGATATGGGTCATTTTTATGTCTTTGTAAGCGTCTGTCTGGGAGGGATAGGGTGTGCTGCTGAGTGTGTGAAAGAGCCAGTTTTCATGCGTGCGTGCGGACTCACTGCGTGTCTGCTGTGCAGTTTCTCCAGAAGGGTGTAGTCGGTGCCTTTGGGGAAGCGACTCTCCTCATTGATGAGAGCCAACATGCCCAGTTTCTAAAGGGCAAGACAGACAGAGGAGCAGAGAGGGTGAAACTCACCGCAGTCATGATGGAACTAGTCACCATCCCATTGGGGCACATCTGGCAGCTTTTACTACAACAATACATCCAGGAAACAGCAAAGTGATTCATTGAATTATCTCTTTTATTTATAAAAAGAGATTTCCGTGAGCAGGAACGGTGTCTGACAGCAATGCTTTCATTCACATTCCTGCAGTTACACTCTATGACACTAATGCAGCATCAATCATCTAATAATAAAGAATAATCATAAGTATATGTAGGGATGAAATAGTTGTGTTTTTGCTTCCAATAAACCTTCCAACATTGTGATTTTATAAACCGTAAATCTTTCCGACACAAGCCCACCTTTGTAGAGGCCCAGTTTTAACGTCATTATAACTATAGTGGTAAATTGTCTTCATGCTTCGCTTCAACCATACCCCTAACCACTCACTGGTGTACATTACTGTGCAAACAACATGCAAAATAAGAATATATAATCATAGACTGGGGGATGGGAGTCAGTGTAAGCAGAGTGTGGCGTCTGGGTCAGCCCGCTCTGGCTGGCGGTTAGCGGTGGATCCTGGTTATGACTCCGCTCTCTCAGGATCTGACTGTCTGTTACCTTTTCTATGAGATCCAGACACTCTGCATTATCCATCCAGTCTATGGCTTCCCACTGGATCCCCTCCCTGTGAGGACAAACAGACACACACACACACACACACACACACACACACACAGTGTATATGTATAAATATAAACAACAAGGAGGACACAATGGCCGCATTATCCTGCATGAACATGTGATGAAATGAGCCGTGTCCAGGCTGCTGGCTCATTATACCAGAAAACAACTGGCTGCGGGAGAAACTGAGCCAAATCCAAACGTCTGGCAGTTTGCCTGTATCGTCATGAGGAGGACAAACCCCACCCCCAGCCCTAACTGTCTGTGAGACAGTCGCCAGCGCATGCAAAGTCTAGTTTCATTTTGAATGTCCACGCACAGACATAAATCACAGACACCGATTGTTTAGATATGAGGAAGCGTCTGACCTGTTGTACTCCAGCTGCTCCAGGGAGAAGATGTGCTTGTTGAAATACTCCTGGAGTTTCTCGTTGGCGTAGTTGATGTTAAATTGTTCAAACCGGTTCACCTACAAAATGGAAGAGCAACATTTCAAAACAGATCAGTTATGCAGGTAAAAGGCAGACATTTAAGTTATATAAAAACAAAGAAAAGTCGGTGTCTAGTCTGCACACTAGAGATTTTAAAGAGCATTCTGGACTACGAGTAGCTTAAAGGCTTTTTGTGCCTTATACACACTAATGCACATTCAATCCAGATTTAAGGTCATCAGATCAATGTGAAAACCTTCTTGGCTCAATTGAGGTTAACCATCAAAATAAAGTAATAGTACGCTCAACACATATTTGGGTCAATTAAAGTGGACCAGGCATCTGGTGATGATTCCTTGAAGACTCTACTGGGCAGTGCCAGCTAGGAAGACACCTCGGGGTAGACCAAGAATTTGCAGAATGGATTACATATCCCGAATGACCTGGGAACGCCTTGGGATTCCTCAAAAGGAGCCAGAATGTGTTGCTACGGAGAGGGACATCCCGAATACCACGCTGGATTGTGCGGATTTAAACACTTCACAATCAAGTTGTACATGCTGCTTTCAAAGCCAGTGAGAAGAGGGCTTTAAATGGGAAATGTTGAAGTCTACATAACTCAGAGCCATCAACATTAAATCAACAGATTTACAGTAGATACTACAGTATTCATTTATTTAGAAAACTAATGTGATTCATTGGGATTGTGTGGATGTAGTTTCATTGATTGACAGGTGACCAGACAAACCCCTAAAGGAGTCATTGTCAGTGCTTTTCTTTCTTTTGCTCAGAAACTAAATGCAACAAGTGGCCTTTCACCTCAAAGTTCTCAAAGCCGAAGATGTCCAGGATGCCGATGGACTTGAAGTTGTCCTTCCCCTTGATCTTCTGGTTGATCCTCATTATGATCCAGGAGAAACACTGAGAATAAAGCGCCATGGCAACCGAGTCCCGCGAGTCCAGCGCCTGCAGATCGTGACACGAAGAGATAAAGGTTACCATGGCTACCGAATCAGGCATAAATAATAAGACAGGGGAAACTTTCCAGACTGTGTCCTAAACACTGCACATATAAGGCCCACACAGTGCGCGTTTCATCACTTCCATCAGAAGGTGGTTAAAGAATTTAAAAACAGTGATGTATCCGAGTGTTCGACTGATGTGTGTGTGTGTGTGTGTGTGTGAGGCCTCAACGGTGTGTCCCATAAAACAAATAGCGGTTCAGAGACAAAGGTGTGTTATGTCAGCGTCTGTCTGCAGGTAAGACGTCTGTTTTCACAACACGCACCGTCGTTTATCGCCTACATATCTGAAGGGTGACGCACTGCAGGCTGTATGCGTTATTTCACAAAAATCCAGTGAAAACAAGAGGAGTAACACATAAACTCACAGTTATGATGACACCTATTCAGTTACACCTTCACCGCCACACAGCCCAACAGGAGAACAATGACCAAAAGCAGTAAGTATATCTTTAGGTCATTTATTTGAGGATTATTTCAGTGTGTCAGTCCTGATGGGATGCCTGTACTTTATTTCAGTGGCTTATTTCAGACTTGACAGAGCAGGCATGGGCTTTACTGCATAATGGAAGTCTGACAATTTCACATAGTCTGGGAAAAAAAAGCTTTTTCAGCAAAACTCAATTTTCTGAGGATGATCAACTAAAGCTCCAAAGCAAGGGAGCAGTTGGTCCTCGATTTATGCTTTTTTCAGTCTAATCAAGACATGATTTATGAAAATCTCTTCCTAATCATCAGTCAGATTTCATCCATCTGTCATCAAGTGAACCTTTTAGCCAGACATCGTCAGCAGTGTACGGATATAATAAGCCTGAGCCTGCCAGCTGCACTTCCTCCGCAGGTATTGTGCTTGAGTTGAAAACAAAACAAGAGTGTGTACTGTATTTGGGGTAACAATGCTTCTGGGCTTTTGAGTAATCAATCATGCCCATGTCAAATCTTGAAACTAGCGGGTGTGAACAGGGCGCTGGTGGATGCAGGATCTTCGTCACAGGGGGTGAGAAGAATGGCTGTTTGTCCAGGACGGGAGTGGGGGGAGGGGTGGGGGGGGTAGCGGCAGTCGTGAGGGGGAGTGACCCCTGGCCGTGGTGAGAAGAAGTCATTCTCCAGACTCCAGGACTGGAATAATGAACTCCATTAAGAGAGAAGTTGCTTCAAAGGCCAGGCAGTACAAGCAGCAGAAAAGTGACAGCACAAGGTCTTTGTCCGGTGATGAAAAGCTTTCTTGTGGCTTTCGTGTCCCTGTGATAATAGTAAAGGTCCGTCCTGCGTATTCGCTGACATTTATGAGTATGAGGGGGCCGAAGGGCTGAGCCCGGCCAGGAAGGATTGTGTCATGTGTCACAATGTTCTTGTGGCAGATGGCGAAAAGGAAAACACATGCAGATGAAGACTTGTGAAATATTCCTATTAATTATAGCCGTGGCGAGACGAGGGTGAGTTATTACGCCAGCGCCACGGTGCCTGGCTGCACTGCCTCCAGAGGAGAAGACTCTTACTTCACCCCCAGTCATTGGGCCTATTGTGCTTTTGACTCAGATCACTATCACGATGGCTTTATTGTGCCTGGAATCTGGCAGACAAAAAGCAGGAAATGGCTAGGAGTCACGCAAGGGATCTGGGGAGGCATGTGGCAGAGAGTTGGGGAGAAAGGCTGTGTATGTGTCACCGGGACAAGGAGATGGAGACGAGTGAGGATAGGGGACGGCGCGTACAGCGTGTAGAGTCTTGATTAAGATTATAGTCTGCGAAATAAGAGTGGAATGCGAATGTTTCAGTATCGCTTTAGCGTTAGCTCTGCGAGTCTTGCGTTGGGTTGGATGTGTTGTTACCTGCTCCACAGTGAGGGGGGAGCAGATCTCCTCTCCTCTGAGGATCATGGAGCGCTGGGTCAACACCTCTGATAACTGGAAGGAGTCCAAACCGAGCAGCTCGCTGACGTTACTGACCACTGAAACACACACACAGATGTACATTGCAGCATATGTGTAACTAATGCGCGTCCCAGACAGTTCAGGTGACTCCTATCAATGTCAAACAACACATGTGACACTTAGGCTGTGATCTTATACAGAGGAAACTCTACTCTACTATGCTGGCTTCTGAGATAACTGTGATCCACAGGTTCTTTGCAAAATGGGTAAGACTCAGCAAACAAAGGGGGGGTTGGAGTCACTGGAGTCACGGTTATCGGATTTAGAAAATAAACTTTTTCTACAATAAATTCCACAAACAACTTTTAAATAGATTGAGCTTTACCAAATAAACACACAAACCCAGTTTTACCTGCTTTTTCTATACGTTTTCTATCTGTTGTTTGGACTTGTTTTTGTTGTTAGCAACATGTTCATGTTCATGGCCCTAAAACTGCTTGAAAATCTCACTTTTACAGTAAGTAATGTCCGTCTCAATGAACCAAAGTCCATGAAGTTGAAAAGTTTTCGCAAGTCCAGTGACACTTTAATTTAATTTAGCTGTCTTACATTTCCAAATAAGTCCTAATCATATAAATAACAACTGATTTTAGTGCATATTACGTGGAAAACACATATTTCCTTGATTGAACAACTACACTCAAACCCATAAGCAGTCATTCTTTAAATATTGTAAACATCTAACATATTTAATAAAGTAAACTTTCATGTGTGCTATGCTTGCCTTTTCTATCTTAGCTTATTTAGCTTTCTCTGTTTGACTGAAACTGTTCAGTGAAATACTTCTGAATTTTTAAGTTACCGAGATAAAATACATCCAAACATAAATAATATTCCAACTTATGTGCGGCTTTATAGGTTTTATCAGTATCGCACAAATTGAGAACATGTGTCATCAGTGTCACTCTAACACACAGCAGATCTATCATATTTCAGTTCCTTCTTCTACCTCCTTTAGAGGTAATCTGAGCTCCGCCAGCAGTCATGAATTCAATGTTGCCCATCTGGAGGACGGCAGACAGCAACTTGAACACGTCTCTGATCTCCTCCTCAGTGAATTCCATCACTTTCAAGGCTTTCTGCAACACAATACAACCACGTGTGACAATGAGGCATCTGGAAACACACTAAATTCATTCAAGTCTTGACAGCAGCAAAACTTAATTAGTTATTTTCCTTAGAGCTATAAAACACTTAATTCTGAACATGATTTAAAATGTGCCTGTGAAGCCAACATGACACAATCAAATAACATGTTTTCCCCCCAAGGCTCATGTTTTCTTGAAGTGTGGTCTCTGCCTGGTAGGTTGGGAATTCCACTTATGATAAGGGAAGGGTTATGGCGCCCCCTGGGGGTGGTACAGTAAAAAATAAATAAAGTATTCTTTCTCCTTACCATCACGCTGTTAAAGAGCTGCTTGTCATCCAGACTGCTGTCCTGCATGCAGCCTGACTGGCTCAGGTAGTGATATGACTCAGGACCTTCAGACAAGAGGTACATGTCTGCAACACAGAGAAAAAAGGAACGATTGTGTAGTTTAAAACTAAACAATTAAGTGTTTCCTGATTTGTTCCATGTTGCTAAGCAAGATGACTTTGCAGTTATCTCAATGAGCTATTGATTAAGACAGCTGTTACATAAATGTATACAACAATTAAATTGGCAGAGGAATTAAGTTAGCTGTGAAGTGGTTTCATTTGCAGAATATGTATTACTTTTAAGTTTTCTACACAATACTTATTATAGGGTAAAATCATTTAGCTGCCTGCCTGTAAGTAGATATCTATTTCACACTAAACAGAGGTCTGATGTTGGTTAGCATTAGCATTAGCATCATGACACACCATGTAAAAACCAACCTCTGTGGTCTTTGTCTGCTCCAGCTAACAGCGCGTAGAAGATGTGATAGTTCCTCTCGCCCGGATTCTGCCGAACCACGCGGTTCTTGGGAAGAGAAGACGGTTGTAAAAACAGTTATTTTAAAAGTGCGTGTTTTTTTCTTGATTACTAAATATCACATGTTGTTGTTAAATGAGAACCCGGCTGATCACGGCCTCACCTTTTCCAGCAAATCTGATAATTGAAAGTCAAGGAGAACACTGAAAATTTACAGTAAATCAATCCTCTGCCAAGAAAAAAAACACACACACACACAACAAAAAAAAATCTAATATCTTTTCAGTGCAATGTGAAGGATACAATCGATGATGCAGCCTCCCTGGATGTTTCCGTTCTGGGAAAAGTGAAGCTGGATGAACTTCCCGAAGCGGCTGGAGTTATTGTTGTACACAGTCTTAGCATTCCCAAATGCTTCCATGATGGGGCTGCACACAGAGGGATTAGAATAAAGCAAATCTATAAATATAATATATCACACTGTTTCTACTTTATAATGTCTACTTTAATTCACATTAAACATATCCTGCAGCCTTGAAGAAACTATGCAATCTGTACTGTGCTAACTGTGTCAGTGGTCCTTAACTTTTTTTTCACGGTATTTGAAGGAAGTCACTACACCTATTATTCCCTACCACTGATTGGTATTATTGGATTCCACAAAGAGCCCCTAATCTGATACCCCTTTTTTGTTCATTCCTTAAATTCTCTATTTTTCTAATCACTAAATATACCGTAAGGTACAAAACATTTGAAGATAAATCTTAAATCATACTCCTGAAACCTAATCAGACTTGAGGTCGAGGGTCGATGCTCGTACAGTACCTGCTCTGAACGAGGGCCTGCTCCACCCTGGTGGTTCTCTCAGACAGAGGAGTCCCTGCTGAGTTTTGGCTCATCACTGAGAGAAACTTGAGCAGCAGCTTGGTGCTCTCCGTCTTCCCAGCACCACTCTCCCCACTGACGATGCAAAGACACAGACACATAAAATGATACACTGATTTCTCATATGTCTACGCATAAAAATTTGCGACAAAAAAAAAGAGGCAGAGCTGTATATGTATTCACTGATTCATGAGCCCTCTTTTTGACCTTTGTCAAATCAGTGAATACATACTGTGCTTTCGTTCCATGCCTCTCCTTTTGTGTTCAAAGCTGACCCTGCATTTTGGAGAGAAGTGCCCACCTGATGAGAACACACTGGCTGTCGTGTCTTTTCCACAGGCAGCGGTAGCACTCGTTGGCCACAGCGAAGATATGAGGAGGCAGCTCCCCCATCTGGTGCTTGCTGTACAATTCGACGGCAGTGCCATCGTAAAGACCTGATATCTGCTTATAGGGGTTTACTGCTGCCAGAATCGAACCGATGTTGGTCTGAGGGAAGTGAAAAATCAAAGAATGAGGGAGACGGAGAGAATTGATGAGTGAGAGGGAGAGACACAGATGATTATTAGTGAAAGATGACTGAGCAGAAAATAAATATTGTGTATCTGCAACTTTTAACTCTTGCCAAGCATTGAACTTCTGTTTGTGCTCAACAGCACAATCACACCATCAGTTCGGTAGACTCACACACAGCGCCTGGCCTAGTTTGCAGCAAGGCCACGAATATTTTAGGATCCACTGGTCCTGCTCAGGTAACATGCTTTGGGGAAAACTGCCTCGCTTAAAGTGTGTTTGTGGGTCAACCATCCACAATGATACCATTCTGCGATGCCATGCACACAGACTGGGCGAGCCCGCTGAGATGAGATTAGGAGATAGGATTTCCAAAAACATAGCTGTGCGTGGAGATTATTTTAATAAAGCCTGGAGGGTGTTTCAGTGGAAACTCAGCGTTTTAACGTGAAAGCAATCATGGGAAGAAGCAAACATGATATGAATCTGATTCTACTCTCACAAAGGTCCACTTCATCCCCGCTTTATTTTTTTACAGATAAACCTTAACTCGGACCGCTTTGTTTGTTTCTGTTTAAGTTGAGGATTATTTTCCAGAATTTCTTTACCCATGTAAGAGAGCAAAAACATTAGTATTTTAAGCGTAAAGGTGTTTTCCCAGTCATGTGGGAGTCAGGGTCTTACTGAAAACGTGTGCTCACAGATCAAGACTTACATAGATATTGTCTTTCTGGTAGCGCAGAAAGAGGTTGTGCATGATGGCAGCTTCATGCAGCTCTGCCAGTGTGGACATGTCTTCCACTCCATGGATGCTGCTGGGGTGCATCGGGTACACCGTCTCTCTGCTCAGCTCCTCCCTCTGCAGATAGATCGCCTGCAGAGAACACACATAAGCATTCAGACATATGTCAATGCCAGTGTTGAAAAGTTAATGCCTGAATTTGATTTTTGTTTTTTTTATATACAGAAATAGACCATATACTTTTGGGCTGTTTGAACAAGAAAAAGACATCAAGTTCTAATGGGCTGCTACTCAATACCGTTGTATGTTTAGTGTTAGTGTTGTAATAACAGGAAAAAAAAACAGGATGACGGGACGTTTACATTGGGTTTGGGTGTGCCACATCATTCTGTATTACTGCAAAAACAAATCCTGTACTTCATCCTTCAAACAGAAGACAATTTGAAGTTTAAGATGTTCATCAAACTCCTGTCTCAACAACTTCAGTCTTCCACTACACTGGTGACAGACAGATCCAAAAGATCATACAGGAAAAAGTGAAGTTAAAAAAAAAACAAAGGCATGACAGATTGAATCGCTGATGTATGCCTGCCCCTGCCTGTTGCCAGCATACCTGGCAGGTACAGACTTTATGTCTAATTCATGCCCGGACGTCTTTTATAAATTTGTTAAATTCAATTCTTAGTCCCTCGAGTCTTCAGTATGTGAGAGATGATGGAAAACGTAAGGTCTAACAGTATCTCTATAGTTGCAGTGAAACAGAGAAACACTAACAGAGGGCCTAAAAGGTTTTGGCAGACTCTGCGGCTGTCCGAACGCTGACGCTCAAGACACGAGGTAAGACAGACAGACTGCAGCCGTTTTGGTCACTTGATGGGAAGCAGCGTTCAGATCAATACTGATGGATAAGAGGCTGAGGTTGTGGTGTCCCAGTGCATTACTGCTGGCTCTCCTGGCATGTGCGAATGTGTCCCAGTAGGGAGCAGACGTTGGGTTTCAGGGAACTGCTGAGTCAGCGCAGACTGGCAGCTGGGGCTATGTGGGAGCTGCTGATACTTCATAGCTGAAGAAGATTTATAAAGGGTTTAGAAAAAATAACGATTCTGAGGTAATGTTTTTGTACTTAAAGGGCCATCACAAATTTTTTTGGCCACTTGGTGGCAGCAGAACAAACTATGAACACAATTTTGTAATAATAATCCCTTTTAAAAATCAATATAGCCCAGCCCTGAGTCATGATTCTGTTAAAATCTGTTAAAAATCCAACATTAACTCTCCTTTAGGGTATTTATTCTTGTTTGCTGACTTACACAAGTTCGCAAGCCACTACCAGTTGTTTGATGGAGTAAAGGGGTTTATCAGACTGAAATTACTTGACTGCTGGGAATAAAAAAAAAAAAAACTAAGTAGGTGTCCTATACAGCATGTTAGAGTGCTGGGTTTAACCACTGGCACCAAAAACAAAACAATAAGTTAAAAGATGATGAATTCTATGACAACTTTAATAATGACGGTTGTACGACATGAAAGCCTCATGACTTTAAATTAATCAAAAGAGACTTCCAGATCATGCTATGTTTACTATGCTAGCTATGTTCCTACTGGGAAACATTTATTATAACCACACAGATTCATAGGTGAGTCCATAAAAGATGAGTCCTTTATTAGATAGATACTTTATTTAACCCGTGGGATTTCATCCTGTATGCCATAAGACTGCTCAACGCATTATAAACAGTACCCCCCTCCACCCACTCCCATTACCCTGCAATTAAAAATGTGCAATAATATTTATCTACATTTTAAGTTTTTTAGATGTATATTTATTCTATTCTTGTATATACGTTCCTGTAAACTGTACACACCGTTTCTGTTGTACATACCGTTTCTGTTCAATATTCCTTCTGTACTCTGAGCCATTGTACCGAAAATTTCATTTTGATGGAAATCTAAATGACAAATAAAGTCTGTCTAAGTCTAAGTCTAAGTCTAATATAGTAAAGCCATGACAAATCTTATATTGCTGAAGGGCGTAATATTTTAAATAATTATCGCATATTGTTTGTGATTTTCTTCTTTTTCCTTTTAATGTAACCTATTAACTAAAGCGCATCCATAACAAAAAATCCTGAAAAGACCCTAAAATTCCTACCACAAAGATCTCGTGGTAGCCAAGTCAATTTCGGCTTTAAATGTCCATTAGAGAATGGGAGTGTGCCGAGACAAAAGCACAATAACGATGCAGTCATCTGTGGGTTGTTTTTGTGGTATTAAGGTTCATAAAAGGGTGAAGACCTGGGGGAAAGAGACAGCATGTGCGGTGATGTCATCCATTGAGCAGAAGCCTGCAGATTTGCATCCAGATGTCCCTAAACGTTTGGGTTTTAACCCGCCCTCTCCTCTGGCCAATTGGCCATTATTAACTGAAGGGCCTAAGTGACTCATAAAGCAAACAGTTTTTCCCTTGTAATACATACAGGGAGCATTATAATTTTAATTCAGTTGCAACAGTCAGTTTATGTGGTTATCTTATGTGGTAACACGGAGGCTACAGGGGATTACTGGTGAATATTTCTTCACATCATAAACATTATTTATTTGATGAAGTTAAACTGAGGCCTGCTAATGAAGAGTGATCTTTGACGCAAATACTTTAAATGAAAGGGATCAACATGTCACAGGCACTTGCAGAATAATGGTGAAGGCATCAATGTAGAGAAAATTCAGTAATATCAGTCACACAGACAGTATGCCAACATTAGCTAAACTGAGAGGGAGCAACATGACGACATTTTCAACCTTCCTTCTTATTAAATAGTTGATTAATTAACAAAAAAAGTGCAAAAATGTGGTAAATATTAACCACCTCTCAGGTCCGATTCCACTTTCTGTTGACATTGATGACAAGACCTCCACTGCCCATGTTGGCATTCTTTACATTCTCAAACCACAAGTTCAAAGTGGCAGTGAGGTGGCCAGGAGCAAAGTCAATGCAGGTTAACAAACGACTACGAGCAGAAGCAGGGCAAGATTACACTCTCAGTTTCACCTCAGGTTTCAAAGGAGGAAAACAATGAGCTGCGAACTTCGGAAGCAACCTCGACGCGACAATGTAACACAAAGGAGAATGTTCATATTTTTGTTTGTCAGTCCCTACATCGAATTAGGAAACCTTTGTTTATGATTTTCTATAGATAACTGCCAGGATTTCATAGAGCAGGCCTCTGGGACTTTTTCATGGGGAAGCTGAGCTGGAGTTTTCAACATCAAAAGAGGTTTCACATTCCTCTGTTTGGCTCCACTGTGGTCTTGGTGTCATTGTCTGCCTGATTCTTGTGAGATAAGTCACTGAACTCTGTCCTCACAGAATTTCTCATCAGTATATATTAATTTGTTTCTAAATAATTTACTAACTAAACCACGTTCAGTGGATAAGACTAAAAGGAAACTTGGATAGAACACAAGAGCAGATGTGAAGGTCTAGACGAGACCCAGACATATTCTTTACTAGGTCCATTTCACTCCCTATGAGGAGCCGTAATGCTCCATTAGTGTCCATTTATCAGTAATACATACTGGAACATTTTTTCTTTGTCAGCTGTAGAGCAGTCAGCCCAGTCTCACATGGTGCAACCAACAAACTACAACACGTAAGCGACAACAAAAGCCTGACTAACCCAATCCTGCGATGTAACACTGCTCAAAATAATTTGTTTTGAATTTACAGGTAAAAGTTAATAACATTTTGAGCACAAATCTCCGATCATATTGTGATTCTAGTGCGTAAGGAGACGCTCTTTTCCGCAATTATCACAGTGGCAGTTCCACAAGGGGACACGGCCTCATCAACGTTAATGATCTGAGTGGTGTAATGATGGCTGGCGACTATTTCATGCCACTTACAACAGCATGTGATTCATGATTGATTGGCTAAGTTGTTTACTGTACAAATCAATCCTCTCCAAATGGAGTCTGGTGTTAACACTATCAAACTATGGTGTCAGCCACGTGGCTGGACACGAGGCGGAAACAACACAAGCCT
This sequence comes from Chelon labrosus, assembly GCF_963514085.1. Taxonomy (NCBI): domain Eukaryota; kingdom Metazoa; phylum Chordata; class Actinopteri; order Mugiliformes; family Mugilidae; genus Chelon; species Chelon labrosus. Next base: position 19,096,084 of record NC_140341.1, read on the forward strand.
CAATTGTAATTGAAAGTATATTGCTAATAAAAACAATCATCAGTTTCTGAAAAAGTCATTTTTTTAGGTATTAGTAATGGTATTTTAGAGCTTCTCATTTCTTAGAAGATAATTAAAAAGGTTGATGACTCATCCTGCACTAAGGGGCGTGTACTAATTCTACGTCCAATGAAACACTTTCTTCAATTTTTATGTTCCCCCCTCCTTCCTGCATCTCCTTTGCATCATCAGGCTTCAACTGGATGTAAAGATGGTTCCTGGTCAGGCCACTGGAGCAGAACAATCAGAGCAGTCTAGATTTCTGGGAGGAGGACGGTCTCCCTTGCTCTCGGCTAATTGCACTATGCTAGATGTTTCATGGAGACTTCCATGGAAAATTTTCCCAGCATGGGAAATTTGAAGCAGAGCTGACTCTATTGGTTGACTAATTGATTTGCTGACTGATCAACCATTTTGCAAAACAATCCAGTTCCCAGCGACGGTATTGCAAATGGATGGATGTATGGATGGAAGTTTTTTTCACATAAAAACCACTCTCTGATGTAAACATTGTATTTTTGTAGTTTTGATTTATTATGACTGTGTACTAACCTCATTAAAATCAATGCATAGCAATTGCATAAATTAATATTAATGTTTCAAAGAATAAATCAATTACAAAATTGTGAAAATATTTATTTAGCACAATGCACGTGTGCCGCTGGCTGCGGTTTTTGCTTGCATCGTCACAACATCCTGTTTTGGCCGTGTTGTTTCGGTTGATAAAAGCATAACCGAAAATGCACTTTTGGGCCATTTTTGGCCGAAAATTTACGGTGGCCGAATATTCGGTGCATCCCTAATTTTTGTCTTATCTGAAAGCAAATTGAATATAATTACGTTCCGAAAACAATTTGATAATTGTGATGTTTTTGAACAATTGCTGATATTTTATTAAGTAAGCTATTGACTATTGACTGAAACGGTTGTTTCTAATCATGAGCAGTAGCAGCCTGCTGAATTTTAAACTTTCTTGTCGCTGTGAGGCTCTTTCCTTTTGTTTCCTTCTTCTCCACCGAAACCACACCCTGCTGCTGCGCTTTGTTCAACCAGCTCTACTGAATATTCACATGTAGGTGGAGTCAGGCTCTGTGGCTCAGAGGACTTATGTTTTACTGTGAAATATATTCAGGCCTTCAGGAGGGGCACATGGATAGACACAAAAATCACAGGCTTGAGGGCACAGACTAAACCTTGTTGTCTGCTGTGCTTCCATCCCTCTTCCATTTTCTTTTTATACCCTTTCTAACTCCCTCTGTCTTACATCTGCTGCGGGGTGATCCCACCCAGACCCGGGAGAAATGGGAAGAGTACGGGGGGGAAAGACTTATTACCAGTGGATACTGTGAAAACAAATTTGACAGCACAACAAGCTCAAGAAATCTGGCAAATGTTCATATTTGTATTTTCTTAAAATGGCTCACAGCAGATGTACGCACAAAAAAATATCTGGTTTACCACACACAGATGATAACGACAATGTTTGTGCGAGCATGTTGTTTCTGTGAGCTCACTCATGAATGCACATCCATCCTCACATAAAGGCTCGCATAATGGCTCCATTGACTAATTATCCAGAAAAGACTGAGGGGCCATCAATGACCTATTTTAAACCACAGAGACTGTATGTCTGCAAGCTCTGGACAACTTTAAGAGTCACACTTGGCAGGAGTCAAATTACATCTCTTTCACTTGGACTAAGGATAATTTATTGATTGCAAAGCAGATAAACAAAGTTTTTTTATTGGGATGAGTTGTTTTAGTCAGTGTTAAAACCAAATCATAAAGTGGTCTGGTTTATCATTTGGTATCCTTCTTTAGCCAAATGACCATCAAATGTCTACCTTGCACCTGGATAAAACTGGGATCTAGGTCTAGATCTTGAGTTATAAAACCAAATCTTAAATGATTCATTCATTACAAGTATCCGGCTGTGGTAGACCAAACCTAGGTAATCTATTTAGTTCAGGTGACAGATCCTCGCCCTGCTTCTCTTTACCCCTCCAGAGATAATTCACACACTGTTAATCCAGCTGGTGCCATCTGGCCCCAGAAAGCACACACACGCATACACACAATCAAACAAACAAACCCACAAGACATTCAGGTCTCTGTTTCAGTGCATCTGTTGTATCTTACATGTCCACTCAAGTCTATGGTGCGTTGTGTGGAGGAGACAGTGATGAATGCTGATGTGATGGTTAATGTGACAGCGGCCCAGTCAGCCTGATATAACCGAGGACGTGTGGGTGAAGACACTGTGCTGGTGCTCCCTGGAGTCAAGCTGAGCACCCAGGCAGGGAGATGCTGAGGTTCTGGGTGACAGTGTATCCCCTGAGTGGAAAGCATTGCCAGGATACATTAAACTAAACACCCTCTGACGTGGTACAAAAACAGTAGGAAACAAAGACAGACTTGATAGAGAAGCTGGATTAAATAAAAGATGGTGGCTCGATCAGGAAATGACAATAACCTCAACACATATGTCAGCCAGGAGCCTGGGGATCACATAAGGTCAGCCAGCGATCCTGAAGGTGGAGACAGTCTGTTCCTCAGTCCCACATTCCTGTCATTCTGGCTGCAGAGTCTTAAGACTTAGAAACAGAGGAGACACCCAAATGCCTGGCCCGATAACGGACATCCTGAGCTCAGATGTCAAGAGAGAAACTCCAGCTCATCTTTAGATCAGCTGTAACCCTGCGATGCCAGCTCCCAGTCACCCAAAAAAAAACTTCACTTTGACCTCATGTTATTTTTTTTTCTTAAGTCCCACTGAGGGTGGCGAAATGTTTTCGGACTGAGAGCTGCCTGCATTTTGCGGTTATATTCCATCGGTCAGAGTCATCCCTGCCCCTCTTGCAACACATGGTAGCTCCTCACGCTGCAAGAATCCCCACTGCTGACCACAAAAACATCACAGAACATGAAAGAAGGGCACATTGATGAGTTAGTATGTTCCCTCTCGCACATATTTTATGACTCGCCAAGAAGTAGCATAGACAGTCGCAACTTAGGGGCTACCTTGTGATTTCTTGTTCATGTGATCACTCACTGCCTACAGGGTTGTATGGTATGATATACTGTATACAGAGAAGTGATGGTGCATTTATGATTCACAGCCTGAGGCTGGAGTTCCAGCAGGGTCACAGCAGTTATGAAGAAACTAAATAGTTATTTATTTGTAGGAGGGAGAAAAGATCTGTGGTTGGATGGAGTCTTTGGCAATAGATGCTTCCAATGAGTTGCCTGGTGTTTTTTTGGTGAATTTGAGGAGCTGCCATATAGTGCTCTTCTGCAGTAGGTGAGTGTGCGCTCAGTGATGCACCATTCAAAGTTCACATCTAAGGTTACAGGTGAAGGCAAAGTGATGGGTCTAGTGAGAGAGCGAGCAAAACTGCATCTGATGACGCAGAGCAGGTTGTGTACAGTGAGTTTTCAGTAGTTTTTGTTGCAAATAGACATTAATGAGATTGCTGAGAATGTTTTGTCCCATGCAGAAGAACTCCTATGTTTAACCACTCTATTGTTAGGATGCTTGCTACGTGGAGGAGGTTGTATATAGAAATAATGCTATGGGTCTTGACCGTCTAGACAGAAATGGTCCTTGGTCCTAAAGACCTGTGGCCGAGTTTGAACAGCCGGTGACTGTATGGAGCTAATAGATGATTATATGAACTGCTCATAGGTTTCATTCAGTACAAAGGCATTGCACATGATAAGACTGTTTGATCTACAGTTTATGGCCGACAGACATCTGAATGAGAAATTATTCAACTGTCCATCGCCACGCCTCTCTCTCTCGCTCTCTTTCTCTCTCTCTGCCTCTCCAACAGGATTTCCTCCAGACACAAAGACCACCATGCACTGCCAAAAAGATAAGCTCGGGCCAGAGACTTGCCACAGGGACTCCATTCCTGTCATTCTTACTTTATTACAAAAGGTGTTGATCCCGCCGTACAGCCCTCAGATGAAACACATGTGTGCAAACAATTAGCTCTCTCACATACAGTATAAACAATGGGCAACACACGTAACAGTGTAACCCTGTACATGATAACAGGATCTGTAGGTGGATTTTACATTAACACTATATATCAGTTACGGCCTATGAGATACTGTAAGGATGACGCAACTTTTGTGTGTTCATCAGTTTGATTTCAAAAGGCCTTCGTAGGTTTTAGGATGGGTTACACAGACTAAACCCACAAACCAAAGGGAAAATGCTTTATGGTGCAGGGCCCCTTTTAGATGAGTGTTCAGGACAGTCTGAAGTGACTCAGAGGCGGCATCGGTGAAAAAGAAGTCTGCTTACCTTGCCATAGTCGGTGGTGAGGACCAGAGCCGAATCATTGCAGGAGCTGACAGTGGAGGGGAGGAGCTGCTCTTTGTGTCTCAGCCAGACACGGGACCCCTGCAACACAATAACCAGCACAACAACCTTAGCATCTGGACACTCTTATTGGAGTGTCACACAAAAGCAGAGCACATTTGCATGACATATAAATATTAGGAGTCTCTCTAATGCTCTCGTGTCTTAGGTAGACCACTGCTAGAGGCAAAGTTTGATCCAGAAGAATAAATATTTCTAGGTGTAAAGTTGGGTGAATAATAGCATCTTTTAATAGTAATCTTTTTCCATCTTCTCCTTTTTCCAACATGCCTTACCGCTGTGTCACATGCTCCCTCTCTTACCAGGGCTGGCACAGTTGTCCTGGCATTTAAAAGACAAAAGTTGTTTGCCAGGCTTGCACACTAAGGCCACGCCAGAGGCTCAAACTACCACTCATACACTCAGTTAAACTGTCAAAAAGGCTTTCAGTCTTCGGTTCTGTGGCTGGTTTGCTCCATAAAAGAGAAGATTATGGCCCCAAATGAGCGTTTACCGCTTTAGCAAATCAATCAATATAAATCTTTTTCTGCCCACCATCCTTTCTTCTTTTCTATATTTCTGTCCGGGCAAACCACAATACACTTCTCGCTATTATCCAAGATCAGATCCCAATTCCAGGCAGACATTAACACCAGCGCTACGAATGATCTGGGCGGCCCAGTCTCCTGTGTTTGTGTATCTGTGTGGAGTCACTGACCTTCCCAGACATGTTTGTTAGCAGCTCAGTAACCGGGAGCAAAAACAGGAATCGGAGGCTGATTGCTCAGACGGACTGTCATTTCCTTACAGTGAGTGGAGGACACATTTATAGAATGGGCACCGTTTGAATGACTGCAGTGGATGGGAGCAAGCGTCTGCACAGCCTGCCGCCCCTAGGGTCTACTAAATACATATATGTCAAAAATTTGTTGGAATCTATCTGATAGTGAACCTTGGCAGGTTTAAATTATACCACTCTCAACCCCTCCTGCATAAATAACTGTTAGGTCGATATCCTAATGACTTCCAAAACGACATACAGTAAATTGTGCTGAGGAGCAAAAGGACAGTAAAGGAGACATAGGTTTGTGTCCCATGTTGTCTTTCACATAGTTGTTATAAGTTACTTTTTTGTTTTTCAGTTTTTGTACGTTATGTTTTCTACGCTGAGTTCAGTCAAGGTTAAGAAAGATATCTAACCACTAATGCTTGATTAACATCTTATGTGCCAAGTAAAATTTGCACTTGCGTGTGCATCTTGATGTAGCCTAATGAGAAGTTTGTCTATGACCAACTATAGACCATTAATCATCGCAAGTGGCACCACTGACGTAGCCATGCAAGCATGGAGCATAAACGAAATGTGTGTCCAATAGAGCATAAAACAGAAGAGATCAATATGCATGGATTCCACTAGGAAACCTTATACAAGGTCACCACTTCCAGACATCAATCCTCATTAACTATTAACAACAGGCTGCCACGTGTGCACACACTCTCATCCATGGAGCACAAATGTGTTCGCCACCAGGGTCAGCACAAAGATCAGGATGCTTTTGAAGCACAGAAACATTAAATAAAGAATAATTCCATTGTGGAGTCTTGGTCTCTATCTTTGCCTTGTGATTCAGGGCTACCTTCTCGCACAAAGAGTCACTCAGTCTAACCGGGCAGTCTAAAAAAGACACTTCTATCATCAGGGATTTTTTTTCTTTCAGTCGGCTAATGGAGCACAGCTAAATGTGGCTCTCAAGCCACAGGGGACACCGGTGAGTGGGATAAAGGGGGTCGTGTAAATTAGGAGGAGGAGGCACAGGGGGAGAGAGAGAGAGAGAGAGAGAGAGAGAGAGGGAGAGAGGGGGGAAGAGGAAGGGTGCGGGCAGCTGATAATGTCCCGCCTCCTATTGTCTGGAAATCCAGGCGGACAAACAGAAACATCAGGGCACAAATATAACAGAGGTATTCTGCAACACGTGGCCACACATTAGCACAGTTTAATATGTGACGACTGACGGCTTTCATGCCAGCGACTGACTGTGTGCGCCTGGTACCAGCCTGGCATGCGTGGCCTATTCAAAGAAAAGCTGCTTCACGTGAGTTTGCAGAAGTCCAGTGAGGAGATTAATAGTGTTTACTCTATAGATTTTAAGAAGATCAGCTGGCGTTATGTAACTGGATATCAGAGGGGCTTGAATTCCGGCAGAACATTGCTGGTGCACTTCATCCCGTAGAGGTTATTTGTACTCATGACTCCAAAAGTGAAGCTGACAAAGAGAATGAACAAGAGCATGTTGTAATAATACAGAGATTAGAGATCTACAACAGAATCAGACGGCTGGCAAGTCGTGACATGGGAAGCACTGGGGTGGCTCATAAATCCAGCAGTTTTCCACACCACATCCGGTATTGCACCACTGAAGAAATTTCAGTGATGCAAATATTAAAAGGAAAAAAAAACAGAGAAAGGTTACATTGCTGAGTCAAGCCTCACATATTTTCCACTCATAATGAAGGGATTTCTTTTTTAAAAGGATGCCTCTTTAAAAGGCAGATACAATTTCCAGACAGCATACAGAGGGTACACAGTTTTCATTTGTAAAACAGAAATTAAGAGACTAATTAAGATTCCACATAAAACTTCACTCAGTGAGTCAACACTATATGGTAAACCAAAATCAGTGACGAGCTGGCCCATAAAGACTCTAATGCCTGGCTTGGCTTGCTGCACCAGCATCTTTGCAGAGTGACTTGTTCCCTGGAGAACTGCCCGCCAGCCACTATAATCAAAACTTTGCAAGAAAAACCAACCAGTGAGCTACTGTACAAGAGTAGCAACTCTTATTTTGTCTTGGATCTCCCAATGATTGATTTATTTTTCGCAGTGCATAAAATAAGCAAAAGTGCAAACTGGTATTTTCTTTGGACTCAGTCATTGAGCAGAATTAATAATTGATGATTCAGTCTATTGATCAGGCCATCAATAATGGCCCTTTTGCAGCCCTAATGCATGACTTTAGCTGAAATGTACACAATTAGTGCAAGTCATCACAGAACAAATAAATGAAAGACAACCAAAATGTCAACAATAAAGGTGTGAATAATTGAAGATGTGGACAGTGTAGATAATTCAACAACTGTTTGTTGTTTAGTCTGTGAATCTATCAACCAGCATCATTTAATTCTGGAGAAGTTGTCCAGAGATTGGAGGATTCAATAAAGATCTAATGTGCTGGACCATTTGTGTGATTTTATATGTGTCAGTGAGCGTCCAAAGAGTCTGAAGTCGAAGGGTATAAAGTCAAGATGAATTGTCTCAGCAACAGATGGTCTGACCAAAACTCCTCCCACTTGTCCCCTCCATCCTCAGGAGCTCTGTCACTAAGTCAGGACAAAGGCAACCACCTCTGACTGAGGGCTCAGGAGTTAACCAGGCGGAAATATCCCAAACAAAGGCCAGCTGGGACACAAAGAGACACGGCTAGTGTTAATGTTAACTCCTCCTGTCCTGAATTACCTGCTGCAGCACAACTAACCCTTCCAAACCAGAGACACAGTGTGACCACTTCTTGCATAATAATCATTGGAAAGTACAGTGTTTAATTGGTAATGAAGCCCAGTTGTCTCACTGGCTTTAATCATTAGGTGTCAGCTAACTCCGCTCCTGAGCCTCTGCTAGCCAGATGTTCTAGCAGCTCCATTAAAAAGCAACGCTGAACTGCTGCCATGACATTTGCAGCTCAAGCTAATTTCAAATTCTTAATGCTGCATGTCATCGAGCACATGCAGTGTTGCAGAGGCAGAACCAACTGACAATAGTAATGTGAACCTCCAAAACAGGCCGCAGGCTGACGTCCCATCATGCTTTCTGACACGGAAACCACTCGGGCTGAATGATGTGATCCCAGAGTTGGAGGCTAGAGTTTCGGCAACTCGCATAATGACAGATTTGCTAATGAATGTCTCTTAAATATTTAAGGGTATACACAGTACAAGGCGCCACGGCTCTTTGTCAGCCCTCTGGCGTGGCATGAGTGCAGGCTGTATCAGGTGACCGCATCAGCTGGGACAAAAGAAAGCTAATTAACTCCTGACTTGGACGCGGTTGAGCAAATAGTTATGATAAACTCATTTCTTGGCTCATAGAGTACTTTCAGGGAGTGGTGAATGAATATCTACCCAGCGGACACCAGGGAGCGGCTGTCGGTCCTGCAGGTAGGGCTGATGCCCGAGAACATCCAGTTGGATTCCTGACAAGCGTATCATTTGTTAGGCAGGAACACAGGAACGTATCCAGCAGCAACACACTGGTCCAAAAGAAACTCTAGCTGTAGCTGCTTTCACTTGTCCACCGCAAATTTCCAGGTTTACATGCGTCCTTTAACTAATTATTCGGTTTGCAATGGTGTTTGTCTAAAATCTGCACAGGTTCTCGCTGCACATCATTTGGAAGCAGATGTTCAACAATACACCTTGTTTTTATGCATCAGACTTTTGTGCAGCGCTTCATTTACACCTCAAATACTAGGACCTCATCATCATAACAATAGGGAGGCATAAGGCCGAGTGACTACCACTCTGCAGACAGATGTGCAGTCCACAACACTGACTGAATGGCCTGGATTTAATAAAGTCAAACAGCATAATGGCACGTGCATGTTTTTTGTGTAGAAACAATAAGCTCAACTGAATATACTATGTATGCTAATAGATTCTTTTGGAAACCCCGCGCTTCTGTTGCACACACTGAACAACACATTGTGAATTAAATTTGAACAAGCACTGTTTGGTGTTTTTTTCTGATTAAAACATTTCTCAGACACGGGGCTATTAAAATTAGTTGCAATGGCTTTACACTGAACAATAAGTAACAGCAGAATTTAAACATTTTACCACTGCGTTTTAGCCAATAAAGTGTAGTAGTTTATTGATTTGCCGCCCAAAGGGAACGTAGCAGGTCAGTGAAAATTCAGAGACTGCATCTGAACGGTATCTCCTGGACACAGAGTGAGTGGAACGAGGAGGATTCTGCCAAGTAGCTGGTGAGATTAAACAAGTAGGCTGAACGCGAGTGGGGAGAGAGGGAATCTTGGCAAACGTCCCTCTGGGTCTTTGGCCGCGAGATTTCCAGTAGGACGAAAGCTGTACATCGTCAAAAACAGCTGGACCTCATTTCGCATCATAAAGCCAGGACACCATTAATTTATTATCTTATTAAATTATCTTCATCATTGTGCGGGTTCTGGAATGTGTATATATGTTTTTTTTTTAATTAAAACAGCTTGATTTAATGTAACATCTAGGTTTAATATGCATGAATGTATCTACTATTCTGGAGAAATCATTCACTGGGCAAACTGTGCCATACTCAAAGTCTCTTTAGCGGTCGAGGAAAATAAAAGTGTTCCATTGCACAGATTTTCCAAGGACTCATCCATACAGCTCTTTGCTACCACTAGGCCACCATCATCACGTAATATAAAGAAAAGGCAAAGAATAACTAACAGTGATTCACTGAATGTGCGTCTCTGCATATCCCTTTTTTTTCTTGTTTCTTTGTTTCCCTGCTGTCACTGTACCGTCTGGCTGCTGCACACGGTACAACCCGTGCCCAAAGCCAGCAGGGGGTGAGGGCGGGGAAGGGCAGGCTGGGCGACTGAGGGGAGAAATCAGATGATTAAAGGCAACCTCTAAAATCTGTGCTGGAAGACGTATGAATTAATGATGTAGAGAGCAGCTGATCAGAAATTAGCTAATGGAAGAGGAGGAGTCTCATGGGGAACAGGGCTTCCCCAGCCCGTGGCGGAGGCGTGGGGAGGGGGGGTCGTCAATTGTTCTTGACTCCCAGGAACAGCCTGAACCCCCTGCAGAGGAGGCTATAAACAGAGTTAAAGAAATGGCCTCCAGGCTGTGAGACATGTGGCTCAGTGATGTCATGGATCATTTTCACATTTAAAGAAAAGACTGAGAATGATTTAAAAGCCACCATGCCACTTATTGAAAATAAAACACATTCAACGCAATTTTCATCATCATACTTAATGGAACTGAATAAATCACATCATTAATCTAACAACGTACAAGTCTGTGTGTTTATGTAGGATCATGTGATTATGTGTGTTTGGCAGTGTGTGTGTGTCAGACACACACTGTCTGGGGAGGACTGGGGGTTGGAAGGCGCCTCCCCTTCATCATCTGATGGAGCTAATGTACTGTGTTGCTAATGAGTGTATTGAAGAGAATTTGCATAACAAATTATATCTTCAGGAGCACAACAAAAAAGTAGAAGAGTACTTGACTCTGTGCCACGGATTCCTGGCACAGTGTCCTGTTTTACACCCTTATCCTGTGTGAACACATTTTCATTCCACTACTGTTCTTGAGTGATCCAAGACTTGATCCGGAGCTTTGCAATATTACACTTTGTTAACAAGAGAAGGCGCGGCTGGATGGGGCGGAGAACTTGAAGAGACAACCAGTGACTACTTCAGGTTTGATTGGATTTCTAGCAGCGCTTCATTGTTTAGAATATCTACAGAACCACCTGCCAGACCCCCTCCTGTCTGGCATCGACATATTTGACCCTCTCTGTACTCATCTGACTGATATGGGGCCACACAGCAGGGGCCTTAGAGATATTCAAGGAATGCTGCTCAGTCAAGACTTAGGAGGAGTGCGTTTGACTGTGGGAGACATCTGGGCCACGGTCAGTGGGGGAGTGGTGAGGAAAGGTCGGTGGAATAATTACAAGGTGAGCAGGCTCAGATTACGCTGCCTTTGACCTTCACTTGTAACGTGCGCAATCCTAGAATGATTATTGGAGACCCTCTAGTCTTCAGGGTTTTTATTTTAAATGTGTCACATTGCCAGAACCATTTATTGTTTGGTCAATTTGCTGGTTCCAACTTCTTAAATACTTAATGAGCATATTTTTACTTTTTAAAGTTTAATATAATTTTAAGCGGTGTACCTCAAGGCATACTGTTGGGTATTTGTCAATTCTTTCATTGATTAAACAATAGATTTACAGAGAGATAGAGATACTGGATCAGCTGTGAAGATTCTTCTTGATAGTAAATTTAACATTTTGAGTGAGTTGGAAAATGTGTGCCTGATGGTAGATGAGCACCTTGCGTGAATGGGGGAAATATTGTAAATTGCTTTGAGGCAAGCACAGACTTTTTTCTAAAGAAAAAAAAATGTTGGCCTCTTTTTGATGAGTGGTATTGGAGAACTGAAGTACAGGAAGTAATGTGAGAGAAGTAACGTCACACAGGAGACGGGCTGAAACTCACCTGAGGGACAGCTGATTTACTGGGACACCCAAAGCCAAAGGATTACTCCATTACTCAAAAGAATGAATCAACATATAAATACATGATGAAAATGATCTTAAAGAAAGCCAATCTTAAAAACAATCCATTTTACACGCATAGACAACAGATCACATTTAAATCTAGTGATTTTCATAGGTAATTTAAAATGGTATGAAAGAGGAGATGACTTATTTAACTGTGTCCAAAATGGTAAGACATACTGGAGATAAATACAAGGTAGTTCAAACAACAGAGACAGCACTGCTGTGACTCCATTGACAAATCACTGAACAAAGAGTAAATAAAAGCGCTCTAATTTCTCTTTGGCTAGAGAATGTGGAGTGCTTTTATGCTTAAGTATGAGAAGGATGTGAAGTATGTACTGCAACGGGTCCAAGTGGGAGAGATAAACATACGTAGTTTTAAAATCACAGAACATTCCTCTTCCTTCTCAGCATCACAGTGAATCGTCCCACAAACAGCTCCAGGCCGAACCACACACACTCGCGTCTTATAAAACGGGTTGAGAATGGATGGGAAAGCTAACGTGTCATGACTGTAGATTGCGCCACGCTGGGTTGTTTGCTCCAGACTCTTCAGTCCATGGCAGCAGAAGCTCATGCAGCGTGGGATGTGTACTTAAACCCTGCAGGGGGTTCGCCCCGGCAATTAGCTCTGAAATTAAAACTGTAGCAGTAACCTCATCATGAGAGAGTTTATAGTTTTTTAAAAATAAAATTTCCCACGTGGCTGTTGAAATGTGTTTAACTTACACTCATGGGGTAACGTAAGTTAAAGACACACATGCTGTCCATCCCATAATAAGCTGCCTCTCTGCGGAGTAATCATAGGGGACTAAAAAAGGAAAGTCAACATCTGGGCTGGGAGCAGTAATCACAGGTTGGCTGTTATTAAGCTGCCAGACGAGACCTCTGAACTTGGAGGATTTGAGCGGCACTCATTACCAACGCACAATGTCTGTCAGGTAGGGCAGCCAAGGTGAAGGCCAAAGCAACACTTCATTCATTATTTTTTTGCGTGTGGGTAAGCAGCGATAAACAGCAACTTTAATTTCCTGTGGGTAAGAATCCAGGACAAATCCAATGCACACAAATCTGGCAGGATTGATCTGGATTAAAGTTCGGCTTCACCTGCCGGAGGAGCACAGAGACATTACTGAAAATCTTTGTGAGATGTGGCGAAGAGACAGGACGCACAGGTGACACTTTACGCAAAACACTAATAGGCTACCGCACCGGCAACTTGAGCAGCCCATAGAGACATTCAGTCAGCCTACAATATGAACAACATATCATTCAGAAACATCTCTGGTGACGGAATCTCTGCATTATGTCACTGCAAATAATGAGATGTGAAAGCTGTTAGAGAGCTTTGGAAAACATGCTTGTATATTATGGGGATTGGATTGAGAAGGTCAATACCACTTGGTAAATATGAAGCTAAAGGCAGCAGCTCAGTAAAACATAATCCAGTGCATAAACACCATAAAATTATATATCTACTCATTAAATCCATATTTGCACACAGGGGACGTATTAACTGGTGCAGCTTAAGGGATGCTGGTAGAAGCTTTTAGTTACTGTCGGAAAGAGCCAGGCTACCTGTGTTGGCTCCATCTTTGTGCTAAGCTAAGTTAAGCTAAGCTAAGCTAAGCTAAGCTAAGCTAAGCTTCTTCTAGCTCCAGCTGCATTTTTGAGAAAGGCATTTAATTGTCTAAAAAGCAAGTTCTCAAAAATCTAATCTATATATATATTTTTGATTTGCAAATTAGTTTGAAATTGTTTACAGGTCTATGCATGTACATACCATATCTAAAACATTTAAAATAAAGTGTTCTTCTCAAATATTTTTGGCTCAGCTCCTTTGACTCTTAACACTGGACAGGTGTATACTGTACTGTGTGACTTATTCACTCTAAACGTGCAGATTTGGCCTACACCGGTTCAGGATGTTCTCTTGCAAAATAGCCCAAGTGCCCTCAAGTGATTTATATTTCAGAGAATGACACACCCTAACTGATAGATATACACACACACAGGGAGGACAGGAAGGATGGGTGTTGGAGAAAAGATTAAAATTGGGGTTTTTTTGTATGAGAAAACATATGTGATGCCCTTCTGATGAAAACTGCTTGAGTGGTGACTAATGGAGAGAATTTTTTGTGGATTGGAATCAAGTTTTAGTGGAGGTCGGCTAAGTTGAGAGAGTTAGATGAGATGTCTACAAGTACCTCTAAATGTCCTTATTTAATCTATATTGTATCTTGTATGTAAAACAAAAAACACCCAGCCAAGACATATTATAGCACATTAACCCCTGTAAAATCATGACTTCTTGTTTATATATTGTACTTTTGTGTGCCAGACTATGCAGTTCCCCTTGTATCCAGTATTTCTGCTAAGCTGAACTAATTACTGGGGATGGCTTAATTTTTACCAAACAGATCTGAGAGTAGTATCGACTACCAAACTGCTTTACTATTGTTTTAAATTTACAACCTCCTGGTGGATAAGCAGACAAGATCACGAGAGACTCCATACAGCGGTTGCTTGTCTGTCATCACAAGCTAATAAACAGGAAGACATCCTTTATGCCACATTATTTGTCACTAGTGAAGAAACTGCAGAAAGATCAAGATATATTTCCCTTTTACAAGCACAGGAGGCTTTGTCTGGAGAGCTCGGCGATGCGGCAGATAAAACTAAAGTCAACAGCAGGGTGTCAGCAGGAGGTTATCACAGCACTGAGTTCCCTGTATGTGAGGGGCAGCTCACTAGACGGGGGTCAGGTTACTGATAGAGCCACACGAAATGCAAACACAAGCTAGGGAGGTGAAGAGGCGAGACGCAGAATGTTGTCCTGGAGTTCATCGCAGTTTCAAAGCAGATTTCAAATGCCGAAAATGACCCGAGAAGTCCAAATTCAACTCATTCTAAATAACTCAATCAGCTCTCCTGATGCTGATGCAGATCATTACGGGACAGGATTATCCGTGTTTTGTGGTGCGTGGTCAGACAATGGCTGTTGGTAATTAGCCCCAGCGCTCTTGTGACAGATTAAACCACCTCCAGATTGTGCCAAAGCTGCAGGAGTTCTGCTGACGCACACATAAACCACTGCCTTAGTAATAATACCTTCCTCTGTTTGATCAGAAACAAGCAGCCCTGTTAATTCACCACAACTTTGAAACTCAGCAGTGTTTTTTAAAAATCCCCCAGTTTGACGTGATAATGCGCACAACAACCGCTTCGAGTTTAACAGCAAATTAAGACAGCTGCTTAAAGAAAGATTTAAGGAATGCAGGGTCCATTAATCATGTTTTAACCATTCCTTCCTTCCTTCCTTCCTTCTTCACGTCTAAACTTTACTTCCTGGCTCTTTTGCTTCCTCCATCAGCCATCCGCATGGAAGCGAGGAGCAATGATCTCAGATCCTCAACGCTTCAAAGCGGCAGCTGGAGGAAGTGACAACTGGGCAGAAAAGACCCTGACATCGCAAGAGAAAAATAGTCCACCATCTACAGCAGGTTGGCCTTTCTCACGTTACTCCTTTCCACCGCTGAATCTTTATACCGAGCATGGCTCCGGCTTCAGAGAGCCAGACATAAAAAGCCCATAAGGCTGCGAGGGATGTGTCAGGATGGGGAGAATGCATCTGTGTGTGTGTGTGGCGGGCGGTGGCGATGGTGTGAAACCTAAAGCCGTGCCACCACTGCTCTACAATGCGAGGATGACAGGCGGCCATGACCGGGGAATTTGAGGGGTCAGAGCTGGGAATTTGGGATTCCCTCTGTCAGAGTATCTTTGAGAGGAAAGAATCTGGTGGGTAATACATGGAAGGAGTTAACGGGTGTGGAAAGGTCCTCATGTGGCTTTGCAGTGTGTAGCAGCTGCCGCTATAACGGAACTGATTACCAAGTTTAGAAAATAGCTGGGATTCGACTTCATCAACCGGATGTTACACATAGTCAAAGTGTGTCAATGTTTGTGTGTGATCTCACACATCTGAATGGATAAAAGAGAGCAAGAGAGAGAAATCTATCTGTAAACACATGCACCACTTCTTCCCTGACATGTAGAAGTCTAGTATTCTGGTATTTATGAGACACTGACAGGATCGGTGACGCTCTCCAGGTATTTATGCCTTTTGGGGGGGGTCACGTACATTCAGAGCACAGTTTGGTTGTGGAGTAAAGGCAGCAGTGTTGAGGGCTTTACAGCGTGTCGGCCCCTGAGACGCAAATCTGCGCTGACGGACAGGATGGGCTTTCAGGATAAACCTTTAAAACAAACGCCCTTGTACCTGCCACTCCTCTTACCTCTTCCCCTGTCATCATCTCCATCATCACAATCGGGGGCAGCTGATTCTAGATCAGTACTAAACTGACTCTTGATGAATACTGGTTCATTTCTATAAAGCCAAACTGCAATATAGTAAACTTTGAACAAGGTTAATCAGATATATACAAAAGGTTAAAGGGCCAGTCACAGTACTAGTGTGTTGACATCTACATTGTGTTAGCTGTCAACATCAGACTGGGAGACTCACAGCCATGAATCATGCATACAATTTGTCCTGCTGCACTTGTGCTCGCAGAGTTTAATCCTCATCTTACTCCACTTCCAGAAATACTGATTAATTAAATCCACACTGTTGCGCAGTGACATTCAAGAGATTGGCTTCTTTCCATGACACAGAAATTCCCTTAAAAAACTAGGACAGCCTGTTCATTTATTCCACCACAGTTTAACCAACACCTCCCTGATATGTGTTTAAAGAAAACTGTGCAAACACTGAAGTTATAGTTTTACACACTGACTAACTTATATTTGAACAACATATATATAGATAGATAGATAGATAGATAGACAATATGTACAATTTTCTGCTGATTTTTCTTTTTCATGTTCGACGGTCAAAAGGGCTCATCCCATCTGAATATACTAACAGAAATCAGCTTTAATTAAACTCTGACAGCATCACATTCACTCTCCAAATTGCTACATTCTGGCCAAATTACACGCTTTGTTCCTGCCAAATAAATCCTGTCACTTTTGATGATATCACATTAAAAAAAAGACATAATGGATTAAAAAGAAGAAGAAGAAGTTGAATCTTGGTGAAGTAAGGGACCAAGGACACCAAATCACAACTGAGCGGAAATAATCACCTTCCTCTGCACAGCACATCACTCTGATAAAATCAGATTATGAGCCAGAATCCAGCTCACCTCCATCTGTTCGCTGGGTTTGTAGAGTCGAATATTAAACACTACAGGTAGGGTAAAATATGATTTTTGACTTAAGTTACCATCATTTTTAGGGAAATGCTACTAAATCTTTCTTTTTCTTATGTAAAAATTCCCAGCTTTATACCATTTGTTTCTAAAACCCAAGGTTGGAGAGCCTCTGGGACTAATTGCTTTGACTAAATGCAAATAATAAAAACAAATTTGCCCTAAATGTTTTACTGTATAAAGCTTCTGAAACAGGAGGATGAGTGACTTCACCTGGTCAAATATCATCACTCCATCACCAGGTCTAACACTATTTCCAAGTTGCAATAACTAACTCTTAAGCTAAATATGAAATAAAGAACAAAAAAAACCTCCATAATCAGAATTGCTATGCAATGCCGCAACCTTTGACACTATATATGAGATTGTAAGAGTCTGAAGCAGCTCAGGTGGAGAAGAATAATCCAGGAGTCACCTCTGAACCTGTGGTGAGTCACAACGCAGCGCATCACTGAGGGCAGACACGGTACCAGCAGAGGTACAAGAGGTGAACGAGGGGAGGAGATTCACATCACTACACACCGTCTCCCTTCCTGGGAAAGTGGGTGCCCTCCTCTGAGTCAGAGGGGGATGACAAATCAGACGTGCAGCCAGTCTTTGCATGGCCTCTCAGGGTGTGAGCGTGTCTGTGTTTAGGCTGACAGGCAGATGACACATCCATCCAGCCTGTACGAGCATCACGCCTAGCGTGTACAGGCAGTTAAGTGTTGGTTTGTGTGCCACAAATTAAAGCAACAAAAGAGGAAAAAGTAGTCTTCAGCCTGAGGCACAGAGAGGATGTCACAAGTTTGCGTTTCTCAGTAGTGAATTGATCTGAGCAGAATTTTTTTAAAGGGGTTTTTAATGTATCAGAGCCTTGCTTGGGAATTCAAGTTCCTACTACAGCTGCATCCTGTGGCTGTGGACCAGCCCTGTATGGGACATATCAGTGGCTGAGAAAGCATCACAAAGACCACAGACATGACGTGAAATATGTGTTTTTTTTAGCGGTTAATTTATTTTAAAGGGCTTAAAATAAGGTTTAAAAAAAAAAAAGAAGAAAGAACTGATCTGAATACGCACACAGCACAGCATGGCAGACCACAACAAAGACCGCAAATGTCCAAAAGTAATCTAGCTGAAAGTGGACCGCTCCATAAAAAGTGTGCGATGTATGGAAAAAGTGAGCCGACTCACCTCTAAAAAGAAAGTATCCATCTTAACCACAGCCCGACCTCTCGTCTCTTTGTAGTCTGAGTTCAGGGTACCACAGTTGAGGAGGAGAGAAAGCCGTATTCCCAAATAATTTCCATCCGCCTCGTTGAGGTGAATGAAAGCTCTTCTTTCCCGGCCACTCGCTCAGCAGACTCCTCCGGTCAGGAGCAAGCCATTCTGCAGTCCTGTGTTCGGATACTTCAGAGTTGTTGTTTTCTCCTCTGCGTCCCGACAAGCTGCTGAGCTGTTGCCCTGTTTCTGCTGTCTAGTCATTTCAATGGAGCCGGCATATTATGCAGAGAGGAGGAGCCTGCGGGGCCGCAGACCTCCCCCTCAGCATACGCCCTCTTTGTTTCTGTTTCTACAAAGGCTGTACACATCTACCAGCACGAGGCAGTTTGTCCTTAAAATACTGGCAATTTAATCTGAGAAAAAAAAAAAGGATTTAAATGTGAAACGACAGCATGGGTTTGCTTCCATCCATGTGTGCAAGACAGAGGGTGAGCAGGATCATTATTTTGACTTCCTCCTTTGGGAAAAATAAACTGGGAAGGAAGAGGAAGAGGTAGGTCAGAAGGAGTAAGGTTTTATTTTAGACTGTTTACCAGGTGGTGAGGATCTTAGGGCATGGACAGAGAGAGAGTTCCTTTTTCTTTCTGTCAATACGCGCACTAATGTGTGCAATATTTGTTTTTCTCAAGAGTTGGATATGCCAGTATTCGTGATATCAGCGATGTCCATAGTGTATATTCAGTCTCCACCACTTCTACATTGTGTGTTTTCTTCACTTTACTTTGTATTGTTTTCACCAGGGGTGCACCCTCAGGACAGGCAAACAGGCCTTTTGAAAATATTAAGAAAAGGGGGCCCCTACCTTTTTGACATATTTTGCTATGGCAACCATAAACCCCCTTACATTTATAAAGGCCCTATCTGTGCACTGACAATACTCCACAACCTCCCCTAGGGGGCCCCCTTCTATTTACCCCATGACAGAAGTGAGTGATTGCTTATGTATGTCTTTGCCCGGGGGCCCCCTGGACCTATGATCGTGACAGATTATGATTTAATTTTAGATACTTGAACTTTGTACAGCAACTACCAATATGTTGTGTTTCTTTAATAGACTTTATTTTATATTTTTTATATAGTTTCTATTTAGTTTTTGCTAATATATATTTTTGTTTGGCCTGTTGACGCAGCAAGTGTTCATTGTGTTCTGTAAATACGGGCTGAAATTCTGCTGTATAATGTCCAATGATGGATTATATGAAGCTTTCAGCCTTCGGTTTACCTCAAGCTTTAAGTTTTTGGGCCACAAATAAATAAATATATAAAAATAAAATATTATTTTGGGAGTAGCCAATCGTTAACTAGCAATAACACAAAAAAATAGTGGTGAAGAAAGTTGAGTAGCAGGCATGCTAACAGCCCAGATACTCATTCAGGAGATGGTGGAGACCAAAACAGAGCCAGCAAAACCATTTCCATGTGTTATTTGTACGAACGTAATAGTTCATAATGTACACACTTTTTCTGTCTCTGCCTGGCCGACCTCAAGCAGATGGGTCCCTCTATATGAGCAGCTCAAATTTTCTTCCTGTGAAAAGGGAATTTTTCCTTGCCACCGTTGCCTTCATACTTGCCCTAGGGGTTTCAGGACAGGTTTTGTAAAGCATCTCGAGACAATTGGTATTGTTATTGATGCTAAATTGAAAATTTAACTTGCCAGAAGCTGTTAATGGGACAAATTTGACACCAAAGAAATTTCGTTGTGTCAGACTTTTCCCTCTTTTCTCTGTATGTCACCTTTCCAAACCAAGAGGACCAATCTTTATGTTGTCATATTTGTTTTAATGTATTTCTTAAAATGTTTAAACTAAAATGCTACAATCTCCACTTGTAAGAGTGGTGTGTCTGCATCGAGCATAGATGCAAACAGTTTCCTTTGCACTCGTAGATGATTGTGCACAAGCGGGTAAACTAAACAGAAATGCATAATTCCTGTTTGCTTACCCTACTCTCACCAGATGGCATTTTCCATTTGGTTGTCTTTGTAGCTTATATACAATCAGTTCCAGTGCACAAGAGGAAAGACACTGGCTTTTTAATCTATGACCTTGTGACAATAAGATCAGCCACCAAGTCAGGCTCTGTGAAAAGCAGCAGGCATTTACAGTAATCTGCTGTACACTGAATGGTCATCCAAGAGACCCAGACTGGCAAAGTCTGTGTAGTCTGTTGCATAATCAGTGTGGCAACTAATATAGGGACATGACTGAGTGTTTAACTTGTGTTATCCTCTCATCTGAGTATAATTTCCCACTAAATGCTAATAAACTATGAACCTGTTTGTTTCTTGCATTTACAACTTAAAGTAGCAGCAGTATTGGGTTTGTTTTTTGTACTAATGTATGTGACGATTCAGTCATTAAAGTTGTGGTGTATCTGAAAAGCTAAGGCAAAGGCAACTGGACTTCTTGTACTCTAACTAGCCATAAATCCCTGAACTGTGTTGTTTTATACAATACGCTCAGAGATCCAAATCCCTTTGTTGTACCATAAATCCTCCTCAATAGTGTATATCAGCTAAAGTATACATAAAATAAGGACACAGCATAATTTGATACGAAATAGCCCAAAGGACAATCCCTAAATCTTGCAAATCCTCTTCAGTCTGTCCTTGTATTATCGATGTGAACTCTGGGCAACCCCATGACCCAGCCATGTTGCTCTTTAGTTCATTCACTTTAAATTAAATGTATGGTAAACCTGCATGATAAATAGGAGAAACACGTATTGACATACAGTATAGTATTATGTATTTTTATATATTTTTGGGTATAAGATTTGACAAGCATTGTGAAACTTATAATTCCTGATTATAAGTTCAGGGGCAGCTTTCGCAAGAACAGTAAAATCACTGTTTTGTGTTCCTGTAAGGACTTTAAGATAGACATGAACAATCCCTGCGCAGTGCCAAAGCTTTACCACTCAGAGGCCTTTTGACTGGCAGTGCTGAGGGAGAACATTTCGTCTCAGAGTCACCTGATTCCTGGATGAAAACAGATCACTCTCTGGTGAATCATTACACGTGCTGTTGCCTTAAAATGCAAATAGCACAGTGCACTATTAAATATTTCTGGATGAATATTGTTTTATTTAAAGAAACACACACACGGTTTGACTCCAGGCCAGACCACTGACCTTTGTGTAATTACCTAGTTTCTCTCTCCCCACATTTCCTCTCTATCTTGTCTGTGCCTCTTTGGTATTAATTTTTGAAAGCAAAAATGCCCCAAAATTAAAATTATGAAAAACAATGTCCTGGTAAAACAGGACACAGTACACAGTAGCATTTTGGACCACGTCAAAGTGGAAAGTAAGGTCAAGATAAGATGTACCCCTATTGATCTGCTGCAGGGAAAATTCAAAACATCAGACGACTAGATGAGAATGGAAAGTAAATGTATTATGGTTGGTAATCTATTGATTGTCTGTTAACACAAACACTTACAGTTCATATTTTGTGATCAACACCTGCAGTATCAAAATACCAGCTGTGCACATAGTGTTTTGGGATTTGTGAGAAATATGGGGCAGTATAAGCACTGCACAGGAACGAACCACATGGGACCCCAGGTGTTTCAAAACTTAATCATAAAATAAGCCATGAAAGCCAGTGCTGGTAAAGATGGCTTGTTAAGGATATTCAGCATTGTTTCGACTAAGTATTACCCATTACACATTTGCCAAAACAATGAGAGAACAATAGTGAAAGAACTGCTCTTTGCACGAGTCCACTAATTAAATCTCTCGAAAGGCTAGCAAGTTGGCAGGCAGAGAGCAGGCTACACAGAAGAGCAAAGCCTTCTACCTTAGTGGAGTAAAAACAATACATCCATATGGTCATCAAGAACCCCAGGGCGACCGGGGGAAGGGATAGAGATCATACGACCTGCTGTTCTTTACTCCTGCTCTAGCCTCAGCCAGTCAACATATCCTGGTTTGGTCCTCGGAGGTTGTGCAGGTGAGGCGTGAGAGCAATGCCTCTAAAAACAATTTATTTTGAGGAAGATGCTGAAAATAAAACAGTCTACATCTGTACAAAACTTCTTCCAACCACAAGTGCAACAAAAACAGTGAATTCTGCAGTCCCAGTTTAAGAAACAACTAAATGTTTCTGTTATTTACAGACTTAACATATGAATGCTAGTTTTAGGGAGGTAGTTGAGTCAGTGCTCGTGTCACAATGTCTGTGTACGTCTGTGTTTCCGAAGGTTCTCAGTTAAGTTTGAAAAACAACGTGACCCTGCATACCAGGGAGGAAACACCAGGCATACCCCAGACTGATAAATGATCAGCTGAGTCTTATCCTAAACATGCACACTGAGTGTGAAATTGTCTGAGTGTGAAAAGTACCAGCAATATAATATAATAATGGGAGCTTCACCCTACAGTTTCATCATATTAAGTGAATTAATTTACTGATTTAAATATATAAAAGGAAGGAAGAAGAAACGTGGTTAAAGAGCATGGGGTTATAAAGAATATATATATATGTACAATTAAATGTTTTCGACGTCTATCTAGGGTTTCATTTTGCAGGCTTTAAAATGAAAAGCCTGAAGGCAGTACAAATCTGCTGAACAATCTTCATCCCCACATCCTGTTGTTAGTGCATGTGGTCCGTTTGTGGGAAGATCTGTGGCCAGAAATGGCCTTTACGACCACGTAGTGTTACCAACAGACATAGCCAGAGCAAAACCACATATTTCTCATGCACAAAACCCTTTTTTTATGGACTCCTCCAGACAAGGGTGGACCTTGTGACCATCTCTGATCAGCCTATTGTGTCTATTATACAAACATCAGATTAAATGTGAAAATAGAGGGTGACATGTGAGGAAATGTAATGGAGTCAGTCAGAGCGTCTGGGATGACCCCCTCTATTGGTAGAAAAGACCTCAGGCCAAGTCATTCAGGTCAGGTGAAAACCCCTTTTGCAGCCTTATGTCAAATAATGGATACGTTTGGCTTGAGCACATGTGATGGAGGTCTCACTGAGTGGGAGTGACTGATTAGCCTCTCCACAGCCAAGGGCCGTCAGTCACAGCCAGGCCATGGTAATCACTTAACTGGAGGAGGTTTGATTATTAAAAAAAAAATAAAAATTCACCCCTCAGTTTATTACAGCCTGAATAGTGGGTGGTAACTGAACAACAAGCACTAAAAATGTATCCACCCAGAGGTACATCACCATGGTCCCGGCTGCTTTTTATGATTTACGCTTTCGTTTATGCAACAGTCAGATTTGCTAAAGTTTAAATACTGACAATGCAGGCAACGGGACCAGTTATCCAGCTGGAACTAGAGAGTGTGACTGGAGTCTGACCTGCAAATGCTGGGAGTGTAAAACTGTCTTAAGTGAAGTGAAATATATGAGACATTATGGGATTAACAAATTCATTCATACAGATGAGAGCAATGCTTGTTAAAGGCGAATTTCACTAATGAAATTGATGTGGTCATTGCTTATTCGCCTTTCAGGATGGGGTCTGCTGTGTCAGGGGAGCAGTGGATTAGATACTGGACACAACAACGCAAACAGGCAGACAGGAGGAGGGGGAGTGTAAAATTGATTGAATCCGATGTAGTTTAGCTAAGACGGATGAATAAAAGAAGAGCAGACACGCTGAAATAAAAATGGAACATCTAACAATATCAAACAAAGGTGATTCAATCTTTATCACATCACTCTGGCAGGCGGCATCGCATTAATGTGTAAATATGGCAGATGAGGAATTGAGGCGCAGGATTTATTGAATTACATTACTGATCCCGGAACATCACAGGGACAACTGATCTCCAATTGAAAGCATTACTCACACCTATGTCAACTCTCTCTGCTGTGTTTATGATGAAGGGCCGAAAATATTCTGTGATAATTCAGTGGATTTGATTATGGCTGAGTCACAAACACAGAAACCTTCAGAGAAAGTTATTATGCAATCCAAAACATAGAAAATCTTTAATTATTATGTTTTTTTTAAGCACTGTTTCATACGAATACAAATGCAACAGTAAGCGAGTAAGCAGCCACGTTAGCATCTTTGTGAGGCTGAACTGTGGCACACAGAGTTAAATGCTAAAATTCTCCCTGTGACAAATGTAATTGGGGGATTTTCATCGTGGTCATCATCTTAGCTTGAGAGGGTGCTAACATTAGCTAATTAGCACTACACATAAAGCGTTGCACAGCTGAGCCTGGTAGGAACGCCATTAGATCTGCAGAGATCTGATTAAAAGCACTGGACAAAATGAGTGATGGCAGGTCAAGGGATCAACAGAGTCCTTACTTATCGTGATAATTCATCCAGTGTTTGTTCGGACATTTCACTCTTGGTATTAGCAAAAAAAGGCAGTGTCATTGTTATTTAATGTCTACTGTGTCAAAAAGGGAACATATAAATCAGCAGGGAGGGCTTAAGGGGAAGAAGATTTTAGAGAAGAGATTCTGGCATACTTTCCAGCTATGATGGACCTCTGTGGCTTCAGTGGAGTTGAAGTCCAAGCAACAGGAAGTCACAGTATATCTCACCACAAACATTCCTCCTCAGGCATGCTTGCTCCCCAAATGCATACCATACCTTCCTTGAAACTGAAGCATGAGACCCAGCTCACACTATTCCCATGCTCTCCCACACTGTCAACTTCCTGCTTGTTTATAGAGCTTCATATTACAGTACTCCCACAGTAATATTGCATTCTACTCCCTATCTATTCTTACTTGGAACTTAATTGCTTTAGGAAATCTGGAAACTAATGCCAAGCATGCAAACAACTGCTGACATGACTCGATCATGAAATCCAGGGGAGTTTGGCCACGGTACTGGTATGTTTTTGTTTATTGTTTAGTTCCTCAGAACTTATTTCTCTCAGGGTCCAGAGTATTACTCTTGGTGAGCCCCAGCAGTGACTCACTGCCCATTCAGAGCCTGAGAAAACACCAAAGGTACATTCCTCCACTGTATCTTGAGCTCAGGTCTGATATGGACTCTTGTGGGGAATTCTGCAGTGCTGTTTCATCCCATATGATTCAGCCGTATGAATCACATGTAGCTCACCCCAGATTTACCCCGTAACTGTTATCTCACATATCAGTGAGATTTACCATATATGTTCAGAAATGGCAATGATAACCACAGATGTGTACAAACTACTATTGCTATTATTTTAATCAGTTCACATGAAGAGACAAGGTGTGTATTGGTAAAAGAATATTTTAAATTTAAAAGCATACTGAGAGCCAGCTAACCTGAGTTCTTCTCTTAAACCATTTCAAATCCATGGGGCCCTGACTATAAAGAATCAAATGTTTACCTCTGCTGCCATGTTCTCTTGAACACACTAACGCCAACACAGAGGACCACAGGTTATGAGCAGCTACGTATGGAATAAAAAGATCACTAAGATAAGATGAGGCAAAACCATGAAGGGCTGTGTATGACAGCAATATATTTTATAAATTAACTCTTCAAATCACCAGAAGTTGCAGCTAAACTGGAGTCAAATGTTTGTGCTTCCTCAAACCTGTTAGAAGTTGGTCCACTGCATTCTGTACCTGCCATAAGTGGTATAGGCTATGTTGCCTAAGCCCATTAAACAATAAATTACATGAGGAGCTACAATAATGACCTGATGGTTAGCTTTTGAATGAAAGGTAGATCAGCATTAAAAAATGGAATTTAAACTAAGATTTTAAATTGCTGAATGACGTGGCCCAAAGGGAGCATATAACTGAAAAAGTAGTGGGCCTAAAACTAACCCCTGTGGGACCTCATTTTTAAGAGGTGATGATACAGAGCGGGCATTGCCTGAGACAACTAAGAATGATTGATCACGCGAACAGGCCAGAGGCAGATTAAGAGCAACACCAATTAGGACAGCCTAGTTTTTAATACAATTTAAATGCCTAAGTGCCTATTGCATGCTCTGAGATGTTGGCCTAGCACTGAGCGATTATCACAGTCAACCACAGTTAGTTATCCCAGTTTCTGTGTTTTGGAGCTGTCAAAATCCTAACCAGACAAGAAGAGTCAGGAATCCAATCTCATCTGGGATTATATGAGGAAACAGAAGACACTTAAACAGCTTGAATCTAAAGAAAAACTGTGGCAAGTTCTTCAAGCTGCTCGTGAAATTCGTGGCTGTCCCCTTTAACATCAGCTGTTCCAAATGAACTGTATTTGTGGGAGGCTGGAGTACGCGGGGGCAGGGGTATCTGGATACACCTGCTTCAACCAGAGACAACAAAGAGGTCTTATTCTGGGGATGGTGGGACGGAGGGGATGGTTCAATCTAATTACAGACTCTGGGGAGATGACTTCATTGAGGTGACGCCCAGCCCTAGGGTGAGGGTTTTCTGCGTCTGCTGTCACATTACAGGGGCAGGCCTCTCCAATAATTGTGGGCTGGTCTATACTTCTAATGTGTAGAGTAATTTAAAAGTGGACTGGAGCGCTCAAGTCACATAAAGAGTTTTTAAAACCATATGCTCTAAAGTGAATGTAAACCAATCTTATTTGACAGTGTCTGCGACTACAGTAAAGAGAGATAAGTGGTCTCTCTGGTGTTTGTATTATTCTAATACCTTCCTTTGGACGTCCACTTTTGCTGTAGTGCCTCGGTAATTGGTGCTGCCCTCAGTGCATTAGTCGCTGGGATTTTTTTGTGGTTTGAACATGCATTTTCCACAAGGTCGGGGGCTTCAAAGATGGGATACTGACGAGCTCTCCTCAGGCACTATCACGCTCATAACCAAATTACAAGCCCATGTATGTCGTTCTTCCTCTCATTCCCGGGACAATCAACTGCATCTAACAGTGGCCTAACGATCCGCAGAGCCAGAGCATTTGTCTTATCTGCAGTCCAGATCTGTTGCCATTAGCAATTGCGAGCACCCCCTTTTAATTTTGTTAAAATGGAGACTGATGAAAAAAGAGGCAGGAAATGAGATTAGTGTATAGACAGCCATTACTGCAAAGAGGATGGAATTGACAAAAAAAAAAAAAAAAAAGAGTACAAGCATCTGTGAAAACAATGTGTCTGTGTGTAGCCCTATAAATGCACTGACGGGCAGGCGTTATTAACCCAGATTACCAGGTTTAACTGCTTCGTGTTTACATGTCATGCAGAGATAAACTGTTGCTCACATTACACATTACAACATCAGCCACTTCACTCCCACTCAAGGAATCTCTGCAGCGAAAATGCTATGCACACAAGCAGCAAATGTGTCCCGGAAACAACTTTTTCTTTAAGTGTGTCAACACACTTGGAGGCATAAAACTGCTCCAGATATTGCAATAAAAAGAGGAAAAAGCGGTACGTTGTACTCTTATGCATTGTACTCTTATGTATACTGTACTGCATAGGGTTTACAAATGCTTTTCTAAAACAGTTTGAATACTTTAGTATTACTGCTAATCAGTTCTGAGTACTTTTAAAGTAAACTGTTTCCAACCAGGCTTCAAAATTTAATTTAAATTTCTAATATTGTTATGAAACTACAAAACAAAAGCACATGTAGGACAAGGACAGTTCAGTTCTCATTAAGGTATTAAAGCGCCATCTAGTGTCTTTAAGGCAACATAAAGTTACCACACACAGGTGCAAATCCCATTAGCTGGCTCCCATAATGGCACCAACATCAAAGTCTTATCTCAACATTAAATGTGTGTCACAATGGTTTTTCAGGGGAAATGGAAATAAAAAGAGAGTCCTTTGATAAACATGTCAAGGTCAGCCGGCCTGCAAACATCATTCAAACCATGAATGAAACCATGAAAAGATGCACGGACACAGGGCCCGATGCTAAAGCTGTGAAAAAGCAAACCGTTCCTGAACTGGCTGCTTTGTTATGTCGCCATGTCAAACACAATGGGAATTGTTGTGAACCTACATAATGCATAGTGTGACAGCATGTTGTGAGAACATTACGGCTTCAGTGGTTGGGTTTTCCCCTTAGTCTACACAGTTCTATAATATACACTGTTGCCCATAAAGTTGGAATAAAATATTTTTTCACCTCTTCTCATGAAATGATTGTGACAGTGTGATTTATGTATATGTAAAGGAATAAAAACAGGAATGTGTTGGAAAAGAAAGTTATTCCAACTTTATAGCCAACAGTGTAGTTCATTCTGTATTATTATTATTATTTATTATCCATTTGTACATATTGTATTAGTTCAGCCCGGCTTTAAACTAAAATGAGATATACAGTGCTATTATCTAAGATATCGTGGTTTCATTCTTATTTTTCAAATAAAGATGAAGTGCTTAGGCCAAACAATTGTATCTTGAAAACTACAAAAACTACAAAAACTACAAAGACATGTAAAGATTTAAGAGTAGTTCAATATTTCCAAGTAAACTGCACAGCTGATTGGTATGTATTTCATTTTTTATTATTATTACTATTATTATTATCTATTCGTTTTGAAATCACAGTTTCAGATAGCCATGACTGACTACTAATCTTGTTTTTAAAGAAAATTTAAAACTTCCTGCGGTGAAATTGATAACTCTGGTGGGGATAAATATAAGACATTAACTCAACAGACTTTAGGACCCTTCGGTGGTTGTCTGCTGACGACCACGGAAAATCACATGATATCGACTCAAAGCGGACAGCACGTCGCGAATAATGTTGCAGTCCCATAGTGCAGAGATGCAGGAACAAGGGGTTTCAAGGGTGGGATAACATACATGCAGTTAATTGGTTAGAGATGCATATAATTTAGGTTTCCAAATTACAGCGAGTCGGCGGACATGGCCTCTGCTGTGTTACTCCTGGCTGCAGCCATCCTAGCTGTCAGTGGAAATCCGGTAAGAACGAAACTAAAAGTTTACTTATATTACTTAGTAGTATCTTCTGATCTTTAATTCTCCGTGTGTCTGTTTGTAGGTTTTCTACCACTTGTCAGAAAACTATATTTCAGCCTCACAGAGATTGACACTGTTAATACTGTTCAGTATGCACTGGAGATAAAGAATCATCCAAGTGTGACAAAATGCAAATATCTCCTACACTTTAGCAGCTGCCATGTTTTTTCCTGCAGGTCTCTGGAACAAGATCTTTCTCCATAGATTACAAAAACAACTGTTTCCTGAAAGATGGGAAACCTTTTCAGTACATCTCAGGCAGCATCCACTACTCCAGAATCCCACGGTACTACTGGAAGGACCGGCTGGTGAAGATGTACATGACTGGACTCAATGCAGTCCAAGTGTAAGCTGTTCACATGGTACACTGTAATCCACATGTTGTCACTGCCTCTCTGTAAAGAGCTTCCTGCGTTTACTTCTGTTATTATTTTTTACAGATACGTACCATGGAACTTCCATGAAGCAGTTCAGGGCGTCCAGAACTTCACAGGGGACAGAGATTTGGAGCACTTTTTGGATCTGGCAAACCAGACAGGACTGCTGGTCATCCTGCGTCCAGGGCCGTACATCTGTGCAGAATGGGAAATGGTGAGAAACAAAATGTAACTGGCTGCATCAACTATTGAATTTACATCACAGCCTTAAGTGGAAATATATGGAATATGTAGTGTAGACCAGAAATGACAACCAAAAGTTTAAAAGTGCAGATCTTCCAGCTCCCTCTTAAGAGGTTATGCACTAGCAAGGCCTTGTGAGGTAGTAGATTGGGACAGGACGCACTGAGACGAGACGCTAGAGGTCGTGGAGCAGGTAGTCTCATGGAGACTTCAGATATGACCCTCTAAAGATGGAGAAGAGGAGTGCTACTCAGCAGATGTGAAAGACAGTGTGACAAATTTGCAATGAATTTAATGAATGAATTTGGGACAGATTGGTTCAGAGAATGTGGCCAAACAGATCATTGGACAGATGTAGTGAGACAAAAGTAACCGATCACATGATCATGAAAAATTAGAAACTTAATCTCCACCTGCTTTCATCTCCTGGTTCATATTTTCTGTTCCAGGGTGGATTGCCAGCATGGTTACTGCAAAAACCAAACATCATACTTCGCTCAGCAGACACAGGTAAATCACGCAACTACTGTTTGTGTTTGTGTCTTTTTTTCTAATGCCATTAATATGTTTTCTTCTGCTTCAGATTATTTAGACGCAGTCAGCAGCTGGCTCGCTGTTCTCCTCCCCAAAATGAAACGCTGGCTCTATATCAACGGGGGTAACATCATTACAGTCCAGGTAGAGCAGTGATCGGGCACCTTTAAAGCTGGCACAACAGTATACAGTTATTGGTTTTAATGAGCTGTCTTAACTGCAGGTTGAGAATGAATATGGAAGTTACTACGCGTGTGACTACAACTACATGCGTCATCTGCGGACTCTGTTCCGCTTGTTTCTGGGTGAAGACACCGTCCTGTTCACCACTGATGGAAACACAGACCGAGAAATGACATGCGGGAGTCTGGAAGGACTGTACGCCACATTAGACTTTGGCACAGGTTGGTATTGTGTGATAGTGTGTCAAGGTGATAACCACATCAACATTTTCTTTGTCATGAAGGTTGTAATTTCTGCTGTTCATGGTCTTACCCAGACACCAACATAACTGAAGCCTTCAGACGTCAAAGGCGATTTGAACCTCGAGGACCCCTGGTTTGTTACTTATCAGTTTACAAATCATCATCTTAACATGCAATGATAAAATGAATATATAATTGGAACACATTTATATCATCTCGGCAGGTGAACTCAGAGTTCTACACTGGCTGGTTGGACCACTGGGGAGATCCACATGCCGTGGTTGATGCTCAGAAGGTCAGCAGAGTGCTTGGAGAAATGCTAGCCATGGGGGCCAACGTCAACATGTATGTCTCCCCGCAACTGTCAATCCTTCCAAGTTTTCCTGTACAAATCTGGTCCAATGTCTCCCTGTGTAAGGCTTTAGGTCACAGATTTATCAGTAATTTATATGTCATTCAACATATGTTCAAATAAGAGTAAATTAGGCACTTGACAGGGATACTTGTAATAAGTAAATGTGTTTTCTGATGGTGATCAGATAAGCTATGTCGGTGGGATAAGTATAATACTGGTTGTGGTATTTTAATGGCATTTGTTCAAAGTAAGAAAAATACAAAGTCAAAGTCCTCCTTTATAGGTGGTTTATGCTTCTGCGTTAAGTTGACGCAGAGCCTAGCGCGAAATGTAACTACGCGCCATGACGACGCAGAGCGCAAGGGCTGTGATTGGTCTGCTTCGTAGTAGAGTGTTTCAGCTTTAGTATTTCCGGCTGCTTCTCCATCTCCACAATTTTCAAATTGATTGTTTTGGATCAATAAAGAATCGGTAAGGTTAACTGAGGAGGTTTGGAGATGCAGACATTTCATGCAGAAATTTTTCAGTCGGCATTGTCTAAAGTGAAGCAGGAAGTAGACCAAAAATGAGTCCGGCTGGCAAAAAAGACACAGCGCCGACTAGCGTTTGGGTGGCGTTGTTACAGAGTGAGCCAGACTGACGAGAACACAAATGGCTTTCACTGGCATTGACTATATGCATAGGTTACAATGTCTAGGTCCCGCAGAGGCATAAACTCCGCTTTAAGGTGCATCACTCAGAAACATTTAAAGTGGCAGCAAGAGGTAGATAAATTTCCTTGAAGTAATACAGTCTATTCCTTTTTCTTCTCAGGTACATGTTCGAAGGAGGAACCAACTTTGGCTACTGGAATGGTGAAATCAGCTGTTCCCATTATCAGCATCCCAGTTTTAAGTCTAGATGTTACTTTTTACATAATTTAGTTAGAGACAAAAGTTCAGCTTGCTGCACAGTGGTCTCTTCTGACTCTCTGCTTTTCTCGCAAAGGCGCTGATCATGACACCAGGTTCCGCTCGGTAGTGACGAGTTACGATTACGACGCCCCTCTGACTGAGGCAGGGGACCCCACGGAGAAGCTGCTGGCCATCAGAGATGTCATAGCGCAGGTACAGCTTATTGAACACCCACCCCACTGAGACTGATGTCCTGATTACGATGTGTAATTCATCATCCTTTCTCATCAGTTTGCATATGTTCCCTCCGGTCCCATGCCACCAGCAACTCCCAAGTTTGCCTATGGATATGTGACCCTTAAAAAGGTAATGTCATTTTAGGAAATTGGTACTGATGACTAAAAGAACGCTTTAAAATGTTTCAAATGTGGATCCATTTTTACAGGTTGGCAACATGAGCGATCTGCTGAACGTGCTTTCACCTCTGGGGCCAGTGGAAACTCAGTATCCTCTGACATTTGAAGAGATTAAACAGGTATTATGTCTGAGGACAACAACAGGGGGGGAGGCCAGCATTGTGGTGACGGAAAACCTCTTGAAACGCGGAGAACTTCTAGACTGTTGTGTCTGCAACCTGTTATGTCTATTGTGTTCAGTACTATGGATTCATGCTGTATCGGACCACGCTGCCCCGGGACCTCTCAGAGCCCACGCCACTTATCTCTCCACTGAATGGGGTTCATGACCGTGCATATGTGTCCGTCAATGGGGTAAGGGGCTTACAGTGAACTTTTGTTGTCTAGCCAGTCACATTTCCATGTCAGGGGAAAACATCACAGGTGAAGGCCGAGCTTGCTTGTTTGTGTCGGGTTGTGAAGTTTCAAGTACTAAACCAGTTTTTATTTTAAATGAACACGGACCTGTGTCTGTATGAAAAGGTTTTCCAGGGCCTTTTGGAGAGAGACACAGCTCTGGTGATGAATGTCACTGGACGGCAGGGGGACACGGTGGACATCCTTGTTGAGAACATGGGCAGGGTTAACTTTGGCAGCAAGATCAATGACTACAAGGCAAGTGAACAACGTCAAATTAAATTCTCAGTGCCTAGGGTCTCAAGTACTAGCACCAATAAAAGTACCAGGAACAGTTCTTTATAGAGGTGCTAACAAACACTTACACTGAGATGATGAAATATTAAC
This sequence comes from Chelon labrosus, assembly GCF_963514085.1. Taxonomy (NCBI): domain Eukaryota; kingdom Metazoa; phylum Chordata; class Actinopteri; order Mugiliformes; family Mugilidae; genus Chelon; species Chelon labrosus. The sequence continues at coordinate 19,129,292 of NC_140341.1, forward strand.
TGATTACTAAGAAGCATTACTGATGCTTCTTATTTTAAGTTACATCAACAGACTAGTGCTAGCAGTTAACAATGAGTGTATTCCAGGGCTTGTTGAGCAACTTGATCCTGGGTAAAGATGTACTGACTAGCTGGAAGATTTACCCTTTGGACATTGATGGAGCCATTGCTGGTGGATGGCCTCATTCGGGCAGTAAAAAGTCCATCGTTGGCCCTCAAGGAGGACCTCCACCTGGACCAGCCTTCTACATGGGGACCTTGCAACCTAACGGGCTTTCATGGGACACATTTCTCAAACTGCGTGAATGGACAAAGGTAATTTATTTGGAGACTATTTGGAACTAGCACTTACAAACTGTGGCTGTTCCTTCAGAGAAGAATTAAAAGAACTAATTCTTTTTGGATGTTAACATTGTTCCTTTTTCTCTCCTATATCAGGGTCAGATCTGGATTAATGGTGTGAACCTCGGGCGATACTGGCCAGCCAGGGGTCCTCAGCAGACTCTGTATGTGCCTGGACCCCTGCTCAGCACCAGCCAGCCCAACAACATCACAGTGCTGGAGTTGGAAAGAGCCCCGGCCCATTTACGAGTTCTCTTCATGGACCGGCCTCATCTCAACGCCACTGCTGGAAAGTCCTGATAGAACCAAAAACTGTTTGAAGCACCTGTATAAGAATTCATTAACAATAGGAAACAGCTCAGAGGAGCAGTGCTTTGCTCCACGATATTTCTCTAGAATCATCATTCTTGATGATCTCAGCGTTTCATATGCAGCCAAACCTCATCAGACACGAGCTAATGTTACCTGCTTTATCGCAGCCAAATGAGTATCATATGATGATTTTGTCTTAATGTGCACTCATTTCTGGGGGGGAAAAAATGGTAGCAATATATAAACATTATTTTTTATTGCATTTTACATTCTGCATTTCTGCACATAGTGTAAATAAATTGTACATGGATTTCTTTACTTTTTGTATCCATTTGTTTTCGATCATCTTCTATAATAAAGTTGTTCTTGAAATGTGTTGCACTGTTGAAAATGAATCACAGGTGAGAGAAAGTCACATTAGAGCCTCATTCACTTGTATTTTTGATGAGGTAGCTTCTCTTCAAATGAAAACTTCCCACATGGTTGTTAAGTTTTGCCCGGAGGAGCATTTGCTTTTCGATGTGCCTGGACACAGCGAGGCGTGCAGAACGAATAGTCCAGGTATTGAAATGGGATCTTTCCCAGCAGAGAGTCCCCACACAACCAGCACCTCCTGTTGGCAAAGACAAACCCACACAAGAAAATCATGTAAAGTATTGCCTATGATGTAAAATTTACAGTGAAAAGATGGCTTGGGGGGGCACTTACTTGATATTGGAGACGCCTACTCCAGTTGCGGCTACCTGCTGTGCTAACCTCTTCTCAGCTGCCAGAGCTCTCTAAAAACAAAAGGAAAATAATTAACATTCTCACAAATCTTTTTCACAAGGGACAAAATATTAAGCACCTACAATCAAATACGCATTCACTCACCTTTTCACGATCTGTCAGAGATGCAAACTTCTTCTTTTCCTCTGCCTCCATCTCTTGTTTCATCATCATCTCCTTCTGCTCTTTTTCTCGCTGTTTTTTCTGAGCCTTCTGGGCCTTTTTCTTCTCCATTTTTTTGGATTCGAGCTCTGCCGTTAGTGGCCCAGGGATCTTGAGTTGTGTTGAGTAGAGTTGCGTTAATAATTACCCTCACTGCTCTCATTTAACACAATGCATGTCAAAGCTTGACAGCCCACTCTTACCTGTGTCTTGCTGTAGTCATATTTGTCTGGATTCTCACCCATGTATTTACGAAAGACGTTCCTTGTGTCTTTGTCAGAGGCGACAATATACGGGGTCTGCCCTTTGTTATCCCTGCAGCGGAATATTACAGAAATGAGGTCTGGGAATGGCTTTGCTGCCTTCACTACAACTGCTGCCAGTTATCACTTGACTATAATATTCTTTATACCTGCAGGCTGGGTCTGCTCCTGCGTCTAGTAGCAGCCTGACCACTGCCTTTTGTGCAGCTGCCGTGGCAACATGCAGCAAAGTGAACCCTGATGAGTCTATGGGCTTATTTAGGAGAGTTAGAGGACTGAAGACGTCAGAGGGGTTGCTCTCAGGTTGCTCTTGAATCTCCACAGTTCCTCCGGGTAGCTGAAGGAGCGTATGCAGAGCGTCTACATCCCCAACCTTGCAGGCTGTAAAGAGTGCATCCCTCAAGCCATACTCGCCGGACTCATCAACAATGTCTGTAAATAAACAGAAACAGAAATAATGATCATCTTCAGAACAATGCATTACGGAGCTTTGCACCATACCAAGTGTAGAAAGGTATAAGCCCGTACTCACCTTCCAGTTGTTTCTTACTCTGTGCTTTTCTCTTTCTCTTGTTCTTTGACTGCGTCTCTTGAGGGGCGTCTTCAGCTGGCACAGCCTCAGGCAAACCCTCTTCTTGACTGTTTGCTTCTGCATTACTTAATCCTGTCCCTGGATGGATATGGGATTTCATAAATATTGCAGAACTTGTGCGAGAAGCAATAAATAAGCATTTCGGAGGTTTCTGTAGCCCCCTGTGTTGATACACAATACCACACGTACCCTCGTTTTGAGTTTTGGCTTCCTCCTTCTTCCTCCTCCTCCTTCTCTTGTGCCTGGATGGACAGATTTCAAACTCCCTGAGGTCCAGGGTTCCTAATGTCATCTCTACCATCTCCAGCTGGATCTCTCCGCCCTCTTCTTCATCTGAGCTATCGTGGTTTTCTTCTGCTGATGGCAAATTCGCAACTTTTGTTAGTGATCTTAATTTTACTACAATACTTTGCACAGAGCTCACAGCAGGTATTAACACTTCTTAAACGTACCTTTCTCTGCTTCTCTCTCATCTGCGTTTATCTGAGCTTTAGGTTTAACCGTGTTCTTCCATGCCTTCTTAGACGGACTGACCACTGCAGACATGTCTGTGTCTTTCCCTGCAGCAGTGAGATACTTTTAATTATACCCTGGCAAAAATGTGGGGACAACATGCTATTGCTTGAAGCATGTAATTCAACTTACCATACACATGAACGGTAGAAAGGAGATCATGCACCCTCTGTACCTCTCGAAACGTCGCCCTGCGAGTGGCAAAGGGCAGAGTGCGGATCCTGGGATCTTTTTTGTCGAGGGGAGCTGCACGACCGCCAAAAAAGATGGTCTTGTTGTAGCTGGGGGCACGTACAAATATTGCAGATGCCTCTTTCAAGTATTCAGCCCAGGTGATGAGAAGATCCTGAATGTCCTACAAAGAAAAAATTACAGACATGTTGAAGAAACTGTCTTACTGCCTCACCTTATGAATGATGCACTGATAAGAAAAGGAGAAGAAGAGTTCAGAAACAGTCTCTAAAGGTTTTTACTTGCAGGTTTTAGAATCTTTAGAAACAGTATTTAATATTTAAAGTGTTCAACAACAATAAAGTCATCTTCTGGCAGTGTGCATTATTGCTGAAGTTTCACCTTTTTGAAAACGGGAAACCTTTATTCAGAAATCACAGCTGTTTTAATTAAGTCTCACTCTTGGAGGAGGATGGATTCTCAAACAGAAAACCTACTGCAAATAGATAAAGGGCTCAACGGGGTTACAGTATCTGGATTATTACAAGCAACACTTAAAGAAGATGAGCTCGGGAAGCTTACATTGTTTGCACTCTGCAAATAAAAAAGAAGAAGCCACTGCAAAGGGAACATGACGAGGCTGTTAAATGGACTGCGGTCTTGCCTTAACAAGTGCTGCCTCATTGTATCGCCTCAGAGCAGCTCCTGCAGACTTCGGTGCGTGACTGCGGTTCTGAGAATCTCTGAGTCCTTGAGCGGTGCCTCGCTTTGCTCTCACTGTGTAACGGTGGAAAGTCTTGTGCTGAAGGACTTCTTTTCTGTAATTTCAATTCATTAGGCAGATGCTGTCACACCACTGAGCTGGTCGTCCTAATGCAGTTTCAATTCCGGTCGTGAATCTTAAGCGCTGAAAGCAAAAGCGAAAAAACCTGCCTACTTACCCTTCGAATACAGCACCAGCAAAGTGGCCTCCACCTGTCATGAGAATGACCCACACAGTCTTCTTACTTATAGCCTTCAGGGACGATCGTGCATCATGCTCATCATCTGACTGAAAAAGCACGGCAACAGCACACAAAATCATAATCATTTTTTTGTCATACAAGTTACACAACCTGTATTATCCTGTGTCTGCAGAGCCTTACCTTTCTCTGCAGTACGCAGCGGTAGACTGAGAGGTACTCTCCGTCCGAGTTCTGGAAAAACACCTTGCTGGGGAGCCGACCATTAATTAAACGGGTGTCAACAGAGTTCTCGTTATCTGTGCCAGTCGCATTACTGCTTGTCCCCCTGCTGTCGCTATCCGAGTCCTCTTCCTCTGAATCGGACTCTGAGCCAGAGATACTTGACAAGTCTCCTGTAAAGTGACAAGTGAAAATCAACCGGCTGCTGCAATATTATTTTTCATGTTGTTTCACTCAATGCCAGATGTGTATGTAGGGTCCCTCACCTGCTCCAGTCTTCTTCTCAAACTCCTCTGCTGTGAGAGGTGGTAATCCTACTATCTTTTGTCTCAAGTTGAACCGATGCCAGTCAAGCTTGTAGTGTTCCCTCTGTAACATGCAACACCCATTCATGACCTTCCCATCAGCCCTTTTAAATTTCCTTCTCTTTTTTTAACTGAATAGGTTTCAGAGTTGTGTGATCACCTGTTCCTCACGGTTAATAAAAGAGCATTTGCAGGCTGAGCAGACCATCTTGTCTGACACCTCTCTAACCAGGTTGCCCTCCGCTTGGCTGTCATTCTCTGGACTTTTATTATCTTCCAGACCTGTGTGGGTGACATGGAGGACGAGCAAAAAGCGAGTTAAAGACACTGCCTTTAATGCAAATATAAAACAGAAGCTCGTTCATACATACAGTCTGCCGTTGGCTCAGTGTTTACAGCCTCCTTCAGGATGGGGTTCACCTCCCTCAGTCCAAAAACATCAACATTTGAGCACAAGTCAAAGATGGAGCGGCAGTCGGGACGGGCTGCCATTGTACATTTGTTGTTTTATCTCACTGCCTGACAGAAGAACAGTAACAGAGAAAATCTACTATTACTACTACAACAATAAAACACACTAGTCTATTATTGAAAGCTCTGTCACACTCCTCTTTGTCTACTACGTGGTTATTATTAGGAGCTGGTAACTTCCTCTAGACCAGTTTTATACTGTTTGTGTTTTACAAAGCTAACATTATTCTGCTGACGTAAACGTGATCATCTACTCTTTGACCGACACGTGTAGTTTACTATTACAATCCTAACAATACGTTTGTGTCTATCTTTAGTAACATGTACTTAAGAATATTATCATGTATATAAGCTACAATTAACTAATTCATAAATACCAAGCTTACCATAAAAGGGTGTCACAAGAATCCACACCACTATTATAACACGCTTCTTCCTGACCTGGCTACGGAAGCCCAAGAGCGTCAAAAACGCACCGAGAGGCGTTCACAGACCATGTTGCTCGGAGTGTCAACATCGGTGTGCTGTACTGTGTATTTGGTACATTATAGCTCCCCATAATACACTAACGCTTTGTTATCAAGGGAAGTTAAGATTTATGTTATCTCAGATAACTTATCTTTGATATCTAACTTAGATTATTATCTCAGAATTCACACACAAACAAATCAGCTCTTCTTTTTCTGAATGAATGATACTGTGAAGGACCATCAATGTCCACTAGGTGGCCTTCCCATTTGACTAAAGTATGGAGGTGTCAGCACAAAGTTGGCAAACAAAGTATATCAGTGTCAAACAGAAACCAAACTAAAAACTGAACTAAACTGGATTAAACTAAACGCAGGTTTATAGTCACCTTAGCTAAGTAGCTAAATGAGTGTTTTGCCTGGGGAAATGAAATCTCATTTATTAAAGTAAAAATAAAAAGAGAATTTATTTTTTTCCCCATTAAAGCTTTTCTCTGAGAATTCTGAGATACTCTTTTTATTTATAAAAACAATGGCAATTGTTGATAAGTTTTTTGCTTCCGTGCTAGCATGTTAGCCTATAGTCTTAGGCCTATACACGGTGAGTTTGCTAAGACTTTAAACAGGGCATAAAACTACACCTGTGTTCATAAAAGCAGCAATCTAGCCAACTTGAGATAGAGAAAGCAATGGGCAATTACCAATATAACTCCGCAGCGAAGGAGGCGTCTTTCTTAGCTACACCCTGCTCAGGATAAATCTGAATGTAACACTATGTAGATACAAGTGTGAAAAAGTCTAGACTCTCCGGCGCCAGCTGTCCCCAGGTCGACGCGTGGCTCGCCTGTGTGGCTAACAACAAATAACACACACATCATGGCACTAACAACAAGCGTCTTAATAGCAGGCGTAATCACAATACCAGACCCTTTCTCCCTATAATAACACCTTTTTAATAATCATCCTCAACTCATTACACACAAAATTAAAGAAAAGACAAATGATAAGGAAATTAGCAACACAGCACAGGTGGAAACTCAATAAACTAGTTTGTTGTTGTTTTGTCACTCATGAATTCAGGTTTTCTATATATGCTGACATGCAGTATCATCAAATCTGTGAAAGCAGCTGCTTTTTTTTTTATTTTTTTATAAAGGTTAGAAGTCGGAGCATTAACCAGCTGGGTCGTTATCATGCTACATTCAAAGGTTTTTTAATCTAAAAGACCGACATACAATACTAGATAAAAGACAATATTTCAAACGAGACAATCTTCCTTTTTTTTTCTACAGACACCTGTCAGAAGTCCAGTTTTGAAACAATGTTTCTGCTTAGTCCCATTCCAGTTTAAGACGCCTATAAATATGACACACCACAAACACAAACTCACCATGATTTTTGTCCAAAAACGACAACAATGCAAGGACAAGACAATATCCAGCGCTCGCTCGTCTCAAACGGGGACAGCTTCGACATGTGGCATGACTACATGAACCTGAGCAGACTCCTGGAGAGGATGTGTGGCAGGCGTGAGGGGGACCACGGAGCCACCGAGGGGCCAAAGAAGGAAGCAGCAGCCACTTGGAGTTGCATCCAGACCTCATCTCGGGGTAAGGACTCCAAGGGCTCGGCTGAGACCAGTACAGTCAGCAGCCTGTCGGACATCAGCTCCAACGGGACCTCCTCGGACTACTGCCGGTTCTGTAAGCAGAACGGGGAGTCTTCAACGGTGTACCGGTCACACAAGCTCAGAGCAGCGGACGGGAAAGTCACCTGTCCCGTCCTCCGGAACTACATCTGTCCCATCTGTGAAGCCACCGGGGACCACGCTCACACACGCCGCTACTGCCCGCAGTCGCAACAGCATGAGGCTTCCAACAACCTGGCAGGGTTCAAGTTCTGGTAGCTCTGGCGAAAGACGTTTAAAACTGGAAAACACTGTACATAATTCCCATGAAAATGTTTTGGGCATGAGTTCATGTTTAGACATTGACTGTTTCAGCTGTTGCAGGTTTGACTTTCAAACAGAGATGTGAGCATCGTTCTGCTGCTGTATGCTCTGCTCAGAGTTGCCAAACTGTTAAAAAAAATAATAACTTGTTGTTATAAAACTTGTTTACTAAAAGTGTTCTGAATTGGTTTTTTGTGCATGCTACATTATTAAAAATAAATAATTAAAAATATATGGGAAGAGTTAATGGTGTGTGTCATGCTATCAGTGGTTAGTATAAAACCAAATCACTATTTGATAAACAGTTCTAAAAAATGTAAATTTTGTGAATGTTATCCAAAATATAGGCTTATTATATTTCTATATATTTCTATATTTTCTTTCTTATAAACATTTCAAACTGGTTTATACACATTATTCAAATCCTGCAATCTGATATTTTTTTTGGGTTTGCAGATTCAAATTATACAGAGTATTTTCATTAATATCCCATATAATTCAATAATAGTGCTTAATGCTTAGTGCTTAAGTACATTTAGATGTTTTTGTACTAAAATTAAAAGACCTTAATATTACTTCCACAACAGTGAACTTTTGGGGCTAAGTTTCAATCTTACTTTCAAGATGGAGATTTCAGTTTATTCATATTGTGCAGTTAATAAATATTCACGTATGTTTATTGCACCAAACACCACGACAAAGTCCTTGTACATGTGAGCATATATGGCAGTAAACCTGATTCTGATTGGGTTTCCAGGACTTTTAAACTTTTCCTAGTCTGTAATGCACCCATCTGCCTCCAACGTAGCCTAGAGTCAATGGCCCATCAAGGGGAGGGCCTCTGCACCTGCTTCTGAAATTAGTGGCATCCTGCCTTTTGACACCTGACCTATAGGTGAACCTTGAACACGTGCATGAGCATAGCACCGACCTGGATGGATTTAAAAGATCAACCGTGATTAACATGTGTTTCAGAGGGGCTTACTGAACATTTCACTATGGCAGTTGCGGCCCTCCATAGCTGACAGCCACTGTAACAGTGCAGTAACACCACTCATTTCTTTCTTAAACTAACCTAACGTAGAGATTTCATTATTTATTTATATTTTCCTACTACTGAAGCTTGTCTTAATCCTTCTGGATAGTTGTATGCTATACTCGAATAACAGTGTCAACTATAGTGGAGGTATAAGACACCAAGCAAAACTGTTGCAGTAGTGACTCATCTGTCAGACATGAGCATAATTTGAGTGCTTTTCTTCATAAGCTTACCAGTATTTCACAGGCTTTCACTGGCTGACAGTTTTTGACAGTGATTGAGGATATTTAATAAAAAGTGTGGCCCCTTAAATCATCATATACTAGTGCATTTTGTTTTAAAACAGAACTTCATCTTCAGTCTCACCTAAATCATCTATCAATAATCTCTTTTTAATCTAATTTAATTCTCTTCTGGGATATCTATGAAGACAGAGCTCTTTTTGGAAAATCTAGCTAGATTTTACAGTAATTTGCCTACTTGTGCATAAAATGATTACTTTCCAGTTTATGAATTTGAAATATTAAAATATATTTCCCAAAAAACCTTCTTAAACACAACACTCTCACTGATATTTAGTACAAATGAAACATTTTATTATTTGTAACAAAATATACACACAATCCATTGCAGTTTTTGAATGCAATTTAAAAATGGTGTGCATGTAATCTACAAAGCACACTTTAAGACATTACTGATTCACTTAATTCCTTTTAGACTTCCTGGTTGGCACAGGGATCAAAGCTTGTGCTGCTGACAAGGAAAGGCAGCATGTTACAATCTGTTTCAGATATATAGGTTTACCTGGATGCAGACACCTTCAGTATTTCTCCATACCTGCCGTATTACGAGCCTTGACCTCTGCCAGAAGCTGTTTCACCACCTGGACTTCAGCAGCAAGGTTTCTGGCCTTATTAGTGGAATGCTCCTTCCTGTCCTGTAAACTACTTGTTTGATGACGGAAAGATAATGAATACAGAGTGCAGGTTTGTGCATTTCGGTCTCATTTATCTGTACACAGAGCATTGCACAATACCTATCTGCAGAGCCTTGGTCGTTCAGTTCCTCAGAGAGATGTGCTTCCTCTTGCAGCAGATGACCCAGCTGCTGCAACGCATCAACCACCCCACTTTTTTCCAACATCAGATCCACTCTCCGTTTAGTTTCTCTGGTACTTCAACAGAGACCAGAGCTCATTTAAGATATTTAAGTAAAGTTAATAAGCTTGACTTTTACATGAATGTCAGTATTGATTCTGCATAAATGATTTAAGGTGGGCCAAAAACCTTCCTTTAAGGGCAAAGCACTGTCCAATTCAAAAGTTGACTGCGTGTTTACATTTGTATGAACCAGTATGTAGCTGGCAATTTGCACTCAAACCAAAGTCATTCACAAGTTGATTGACTTTGAGTTATTTTTTTACAAGATTGTCTTAATTTTCTATTGCCAGTGCTGTTCTATCCCTTACCTTTTTGTGATGTTTAATTTAATAAGTTTAAATCATTTCAGATGGTATTTGTACTCCGCAGGTCATGGGTTCAAATGACCAATTGTGCTTTTGCTTTCATGAGTGAGGTGAATGATTAAAGTTCATTGTCCTTGGACCATGGCTATGATTCAAACATTTCTTCAGGATCCCTACTTACTCAGGGGACGAAGCCGACTAACAATTAAGGGCCAATCTGAATTCAAGTTAAATTAAATTAAACAATATCTTTACATGAAAATGATCTCTTCCTCTGCACGCAGTCGTTTCTGCTGGACATCCTCCAGTTTACGGGTGGTCTTCTGGATATCATGCTGCAGCTCCTTTACCTGTTCCTGCAAGTTAACCACATGCCCAAATTTAGCTAGCGTGCTAACACAGAAAGTAAAGTTACATATCAGAAAATAGCAGCTTTTTGACATTTATTTATGGTAACTTTAGCGTACTTAGCTGTAGCTACTGGCGTCAAATCAAGTTTAGCTAACGATGTAAAGCAACAGTTAGGTAACAAACATACCGTAGACATGCTGTGTTGTGTAAGAAATATATGGCCAGAAAATCGAGGATTTTGAAATTCTTCTTTGTGGTTTTGACGTTTCATTGACGTATTGCTGCCATCTTCTGTTTGCTATAAACGTTACGTTAGAAAATTCTTCTATTCTTTCAGAAACGTCCCTTTTCGCAGTGATAAAATGTCCACTTCCCAGACTTCTATATGTGCTGGTGTTAAAAGCACCTCCCACGAAATCCTGTGCAGAGCCCGGATAGCTCAGTCGGTAGAGCATCAGACTTTTAATCTGAGGGTCCAGGGTTCAAGTCCCTGTTCGGGCGTTACGTTTTTTCCTTTATTTTCTATATTGTTTTACACCAAATTAGAGTCTTACTAACACGCGAGTTGTACGGAAGTTACTTGTCATCTAAAATTAGCAACGCAACATTGCACGTGAAGTATAGGTAAGCTTAGTTTCTGTTAAAAGAAAACAGCACTCCAGGTAAATGTACACGATCATCTAAAGCCTAAAATTGTAGCAAACCTGCGCCAAACATTAAAACCGTTTCATTTAAAACCGGCCATTGTAGTCGAGCTGTTATTATGCACAGTGAGACTCCACATTATGCTACTGTTAGAGATGTTGTTTATGAAAGCATCAAACTAATTAGGGGATTAAACTCGCTCACAAACAAATAACTGTCACCTGTAATTTAGCTGAGATAATCATGGGTGTTATCTCAGGACAGTGACTGGGAACACCTATAAAGCTAGCTGTTTCTGTTGGTCAAATGGAGTCTTTGGACAGACATCTCTGACTGGCAAAGATGCAGTGGATTATCCTCCTGTGCATGGTTTCTACTTGTCTCTCAGCTGTGCATGCTCAGGTAAATATGCACAGGATTTGGATTGCATTGAGACCGTGGTTTTCATGAACAGAACTGCTAACAAATTTGCTTTTTGCAGAAATTTTTCTTGAGCCCAAAATGGGGTCCCATTGGCTACAGAGGTAAGTACAATTTGGATTTAATCTAAATGTTAGTGTGACTGCAGTAAAAGCACAAACCAGTTGTTCTTTTTAGAGCGCGAAGAGCGGAATGATGGAACGGCAATGGATGAAATCATTAAAACTAATGAGTTCCAAGGTAAGTGGAACACAGTTTTCTTTCGCAGTTTACATAACATTATGTATTTATGAATGATTTAATCTCCCTGTGTCAGCTTCCCGAATAATAGATGGCACTACCAGTCTCAGAGAGGGAGACATTGCTGTTTCTGCTGGAAGACGCTCCAAAGTCTGCTTCGCACGGAGCTGCCCCTGGTCTAAATCAGTGGACGGACATGTCTATATTGCATATAGACTCTCACCTGAATACTGTATGTTGTTTCAGTGTCTGGGGTGCAAACAAATGCATTACCGTCGGATACTTTTTGAGATTCAACAACTTTGTGTTCAGGGATTTCTACATTGTCTGTCCGCTTTGTTTTAACAAATGAACAGCTGAAAAGGAGACGAAGCTGATAAAGAAAGGAATGGAAAACGTAGAGAAAGGTACCTGTGTGCGGTTTGTTCCTTGGACCCACCAGAGAGACTACATCGACATCCAGCCAAAGTCTGGGTGAGAAAATATTTTGCAAAAAGTGAAATGGATAAAACTTAATTGTTCCTTCCTCCTGTATGATGTTGTGCTAAAGTCACAACTTGAAATCTTTCTAATGATATGTCCTGCATCTGGGTGTGTGTAAATCCAGGTGTTGGTCCTACCTTGGTTCACGTGGTGGAAGGCAGACCATGTCTCTCCAGAGCCCTCATTGCCTTCAGGTTGGAGTGATTTCTCATGAATTCATGCACGCCCTCGGCTTTGTGCACGAGCAGTCCCGATTTGACAGGGACAACTATGTCACCATCATGTGGCCCAACATTTGGAGAGGTAATTTCAAAAGAGCCGGGCAGGGGTTGGCATTATAAAATGACATCTCCATAAATGGTAAATGGTGTAATATTTGCAACTGCATTTCTATGCTGGTTATCAAAGCAAATATTTAAGACGATTTACACCAAATGCTAACAAATATTAATAATAACTTTTTGTCCTCCGCAGATCGATTGAGGAACTTTGAGAAGTTCAAGACCGACAGTCTGGACCTACCATATGACTATGGCTCAATCATGCACTTTGGGATGTGAGTAATAATTTTATCACTCAGTATATTATAAATGAATTCATGTATTATAATTTAGTATGTATACGCTTAGGTACGCCTACTCTCAGGATGGGGAGCCGACCATCATTCCTAAAAACGGCAATGACATGAAGCTGGGGCAAACATCGACTCTCAGCAACATTGACAAGCTGAAAATCAACAGACTTTATAAATGTGGTCAGTATCCTGAACTAACCTCTAGGAATTATTATAACTACTGACGGCATATAACACCGGCGATGTGCCTTGCTGTCAAAACTTTGATTCCTTTCTGTTCCTCTCTGCAGGTGACAGTGGTTATTAATAACCAAACTGAACCGAGGTGAAGCAGGAGTCAACTGGGAGCCAATATTATAAACTGTAGTTGAATCATAAAGACATATTTCAATAAAGATTGACTCAATCTTTCTATCAGCACTTTCTTTCTGTACGTGTTTTTCTAAACTAGCCTGATTAGCCTATTATAACCTTTGCCATTTTAACAGAAAAATGTGTTACAATATAATTCAGTAATAATACACTGAATCTATGATAAGTAAATTGTAATGCCTGCATATTACTACATGCACATACATAAAGTATTCTCAGAAGTAGTGCAGTGGTCATGTGATCAGATTTAACAAAAGACCTTAATGAAAAATATGCGTAAATCTGGTTTATATGGGATATACAAATATGAATAGAAATATAAAAATGAGTGTGAATAGAAATGAATGTGTCCATATTAAATATTGCACACTCTTAACTTCAATACAGAAATTTTAAGTTACCTGCAGCAGCAATGGACAGAAGATTTGGTAAACTGCTGACGCATGGGAGTCTTCCCTCAGTCGTTGCCATTGAAAATTGCGCCTTTGATAAAGATAGAAATAATATTTGGAAAAGGATAAGGTTTTGTTTTTATATATTTACCTTTATGACAAAATGATTGTTGTCAAGACAGCTATCAGATGATAGTATATCACAAAATCACTGGTTGGCAGCTCAGTCAGACGCAAATTGCCGGTCTGTTGAACTGGGCGGACAGTCATTCCCCTGGTAGCAACTGCTGAGTTGTTGCACATCGCAAAAGCAAAACACCTTTAAGCGTCTCATTTCTGAAAGTGCTGAATTGTTCATGCGATAAGTACAGGGCGCGGGTGAAGGTCAACATCGGGACCACCTGTTGCGGATCAGCAGTGGACTCGGGTAAATTACACACACTGCATGATGAGAGCTCTTAATAGTGCTTCATCACTGAACAGGGGCCCAATCAGTACAGAGCTGTGGAGGAGAAGTGGGTATATAGATTCAGTGGGGCTGGAGATTCATTTAGGAGCTCTGGCATCAGGAGAGCTTGGACTGAGGCTTGTAAACCAATCTGAATCCCAACAATGCATTCTACCATGATGCTTCTGGGTGTCTTGTTTGGCTTGCTAACCCAGACGAGCATGTTACCACTCAAGGTCAGTACCAAGCCAAAATGTTTCAAAGAAAATGCCCCTTTTAATCTTGTCGAGCTTTGTCAGAATTCACTAATGTGTCCTTTTGTGTGACAGAATTCCACTGGAGTTCATGAAGGGAAAGTGAGATTGAAAAGGAAATACTCAGGTGGGCTCTTGCAATAATTTGCTTTCACGTGCACGCATTTATTATTCTTCGTATTTATTATCATTTGGTTTAAAGCTGGTGAAACAGACTCCTCCATATTTCTTTGTTTTTCAGATGAAATTACAGATCTTGATGAAATGACTGCTATGGATCAAATCTTGGAAGTCAATAGCAGTGAGTGAGCTGTAAATAACATGAAAGCTTTTTTAGTACTTCTCGAACTGAATTAAGTGCTTATTTTCTCTTCAGGACTGCGAGCCCCCAGAGGACTGACATTTAGAGATGGAGATATTGCCAGCCCATATGTACAAAGTGCCATAAACTGCCCTGGCAATGCCTGCCTGTGGCCTAAATCAGTGGATGGATTTGTTTACGTTCCCTACATCATGTCTCCACTATATGGTAGGAATCTTCAGCTTTAATGAGGTGTTACAAAGCTGCTCGTGTTGTTTCTTTTACTTTAAATTTCTCTGTCTTTTTAATGGTAGATGACATGGACAGAATCACCATAGAAACTGGGATGCAGGACATTGCCTCTGGTACATGTGTTAAATTTGTTCCGCGCACTCATGAGGCCAGCTTCCTTGATGTTCAGCCCCGATATGGGTGAGCATGACTCCTGTGCGTGGCTTCTTACGTTGCCATTTTGGATTGTGATGACTCATATGAATTGTATGTATTTATTTTTTATTATTGTGCGCCTCAAGCTGCTGGTCGTTTCTGGGGCAAACTGGCGGAAGCCAGACCGTGTCACTGCAGACTCCTGGGTGCATGTGGTCCGGAGTGGCCGCCCACGAGTTCATGCATGCCCTCGGCTTTGTGCATGAGCAGTCCCGCTCAGACCGAGACCGCTATGTCACAATTATATGGAAAAACATCATGCCAGGTTAGGGTGAATGATCTCCTCACTACATTGTCTTCCCTTTTCTTTGGATAGATTTTCACTGAATGTGTTTTTTTCTGTTTTGACAGAACAAATACACAACTTCAGGAAACAGGCGACAAACAATCTTAACAGTCCATATGACTACAGCTCTGTCATGCATTATGGACGGTGAGCTGTTGTTTGAGGAAACATAATTTCAGGTTTTTCATTCACACCATGATATACCTTATTCTTCTTTGCTTCAGGTATGCCTTCTCTGGAGATGGTGGACCAACAATAATCCCCAAACCAGATCCTTACGTTCCCATTGGCCAGAGAGACGGACCCAGTGCACTAGATCTCCATAAAATAAATGTCCTATATAACTGTGGTAGGTGCATTTACACACACACACACACACACACACACACACACACACACACACACACACACACACACACAGTTGCTGAAAAACACATTCAGCATTATTGATTTTGTTGTCTCACTCTTCCTTGCTATAGGTGCCATTGATTAACTGGATCCAGACAACCCTGCTGTCAGGTTCTGCAAGATGTGAAGAGAAGTTTATTATACCTTCTGGTCTTCAGTAGATAATACGAGAAACATTCATTTCAGCTAATACATTTTTCTGCAGCAATATATTTTTATTATCACCAAGTCTAGTCTGTACTTATATTGTGTTTATACACATTTGACCTCAATACAACTGTAATAAGGTGAAATAATTGACCAGGTAATCATTAAAAGCTTTTTCTAATAACTGTATAATTACCATGTACAGGAATGGCCAGTTTTAGGATCCTGCTGGCACCAATTACATCACGGCATCCAATCTCTCTATGTGTTTGTTCCACTCTCTGCCTCCTTCCCAGCTACTGCACACTTTAAATAAAGAAAATGCAGCAATAAGAATAAATGGTGTGCTTCACTCATCGTTTCTCGTGTGTGTTTTCCAGCGATGCACTGCTAACGAGAATAATAAGTGTGGTCTGTTCTGGTTTACTGGTGGCTAATGTGAAACGATTCTGATTTCCATTTATCAGGGTGGAACATAAGAAGTGGATATTCTAAAACAGATGTTTGTAATTCTCAGGAAGGGAAAAAAGTGAGAGAATTTGATTGACTATAATAAACTACTACAGTATTTTGCAATTTCAGATTCTACTCCTTACCACAGTCTCCAGCATTTTGTTTCACAGTAGGCTGCTATGTTAGTAGGATATGCACAGGTTGGAAATATTAATGTAAACATTAAATATGCGAGCAACTTTTGCTAAAGTAAATGCCATACTTCTCGTTACATTTCAAACGTTCTTTACAGCGCATGAATAAAAACATGTCGCTCTTAACAGCAGAAAACATTAGTCCTAATTATGGAAGCATTTGCAGTAAGTGCTCATTTACTGAGGCCATGTGCCCAGAAAATGGTATTTATCCTCACATCCACAGCGGTAGTACAGACTGAAGACCAGGGGGAGGAGCTAACCATCAGACACCCTCATATCCACCGTAGGTTGTAGCTAGCTTAGCTGGTTATCACCGGGGCATAATATCTGTCATTTTCATATATTCAGTGTCACAAAAATGAGCGATAACGACAAAGGCCGGGTACGTATGATCTCGGTTGCAGCTTTTATTGTAACATTTTTAATTTATCTAACTTATAAATGATTTTGTTGTTCGTAACAACGTGCTGTTCTTATTGTGTCGGCTAATGCTGCTTAGCTTAGCTTGCTAGCGCAACTCCCCCGTCGAAAATGGGCGTTTATTTTATAATACGCAACATGTAATTTTGATAAGATAACATTGACTGTTTGATGGCTGTATGTAAAATGAATAATGTACTCTGCAGCTAATTGTTAGCCAGCAGGCTAACACTAGCTCATCAGTGGTAGTTAGGCCTGAGGCCTTGTCCGTTTGAAAGGGCAGTTTTAACGTTAAGAGCTAGAACCAAACAGCCAGCCAAGCTAGGCAGTGAAACTCAAAATAGTTTGAAATACTATTATCAACATTAATTATCTTTGCGGTTACTTTAACCTGCATTGGGTAATAACCTTACAAGAACGGTCAGACTGGTTCGTCTTGGCTATAATTGCGTGTAGACACAGAAAGCAACCTCTATTGCACGTAAGAAACTTTACGTTTATCGTGTTGTGTTTTAGTAAACTGCATTTGGACACAGTAGACGACATCTAAATTGCATGATGTGAATTTAAATTTGCTAGTACTCATTTGAATGTCATTGTGGGTTTCTCTCGGCTTTTGGGCGCGACAACACGTGTCGAAAGCGAAATGGTAGAGTTAGACATTTTATCAACTGGAAATGAAAACCAACGGCCTCAAGACTGCTCCATACTCACTTGTATTAACCCGACCATTCAGCCTTTGCATGCCCATACAAAGCTGGCATATAGTGATATTAAACTGCAAGAAACTGCATGATAGAAAACAAGTTTAATTCATGCCCCAGTTGTTCTTGCCATGGTTCAGAAATGACTCTGCAGTAGCACATAGTCTGTGACTGCGCTCTGGCCACCATGCACAACTCGCAGACCTATGTGATCAGTAAATGTAGAAGGGCAAACGACAGATTTAGTTCAGTTTCAATCTGAGAACAAGAGACTAGTTAATCAGAACATCCTGTATCTGTGGAGGACGGTGCACAAGAAACATGTTTGACCAGTCAGTTCTCAGCCTGCAGTGAGAAAGCTGCAGCATGGCACTGCGTTGGTGCTACGCCTAGCTTTGCAGACTCTGTTCTATCTTGTACGAGTCGCATGAAAAATATGTGGAACAACAGCGAATGCAAGCTACTCTTCTCTGTGTCTAAACTTGGTCCTTTTGCTTCTCTCCTGCTGTGCAAAAGACCACACACATACATTCTTTGTAGGGGACTGAAACAGAGTTTAAATATGCAGCCATTCTTTGTGCTTCTCTTTTTTTATTTTTTTGAGCTTCTTATTCCCTTTTTTGCGTGCTTTTCCCGGGTGTGTTCGTCTGTGGTTCTTTCTACCAGTCAGTAACAATCCTATCTATGGCTATATAACCCAGCAGCTGTTGGCTTGTTGAAGAACTGCATGCAAATATCTCTTCGTAGCCCATCTTGGTTGAATTACCATCATCTTCACAGATGGAAAGCTACGCAAAACACCCAGCACATAAATGGGCAGGGTGCTTGATGCTGCTCCTTGCTGACTTCCCAATTACTGGGGTGATTGTATCAAAGGATATGTGGGTTACAGCTGCATGCATGTTTGTTTTTTTTTGTGTACTATTGCTTGCTCTTGGCTCACCTACAGGAGTTGTTCTGAAGATTGAACCCAAAGATTACAGGTTAATACAGATGAGTTGGTTGTTCCATCTTGAGGTCGTTGGGTCTATTTGTTTTAGCTAGGATGTATTTAAGTAAAACAAGGGAGGTTTAATCTTGGCTATAAATGTTTCACATTCAGTGGTTTGATAAACACTGTGGTGCTTTAAAAGCCACTTGACACAAAATTTTGTCAATAATACCCATGTGAGCACTAAACAGTGTATTTAATGTTTTGGCAGTAGTTTTTGAGATTATTACTCCTTCCTGTGTTCTTTTAATCCTAATCCAGAGTGGCCAGTAAATCAAAACGGTGAATGGAGAACCACTGAACATGAAACATTTATCAAATTCAACACTTACAAATTGTATGGTGTGGTTTTCAACATTCCCATTCAATGTCATAAGATCGTAATAACACATTACAAGTTGAATGAGCGTGCAGTTTTAATTGTAGTCATATATTCTTCATCCTTTTCTTTTTCATAAAGGTTAAGGTTGGACGAAGAAAATGCGGAAGAAGTCTCATATCCACTTTATTTTCAATAATATGAAGCTCAGATGTGTGAAGCTGAATTGTTGAATGCATGCTAAACATGAGGAGGGAAGAAGTATGGGCAGTGTGTGAGATGGGGGAAGTAAAGAAGAAATAAGAGTTGAAGAAAGAAGAATAATGTGAAGTAATGAAGTTACAGAAATGAAGTTAAGGAAGTAATCTGGATAAGGTCACTGCGCTAAGTAATTTTCTGGTCTTTGTCAAATGCGTGCATGTTATTGTTAATGAATACAACACACATTAGTTTAAATCATTACAATTTTAATTTCACAACTGACCTTTTTACATGACTATTCTATTAATTAATGTAATCATATTGATGCTACACAAAATGGCATTTACCTGCATTTCTAATTCAAAATCCTAAATTCAGTTTCTTTTCTGTACTCTTCACAGGATAGTCGTAATTCTTAACTACACAGAAATATTATGGCATTTTATTCCATTTATCACCTCACTGGTGCTCATAATATGTGTGTCGGTGTGTGTGGTTCGTTCAGGAGTCTCGCTCCGCATCCAGGAGCGTGAGTCCACGGGGCTCTGGGAAGTCGGCGAGCCGCTCCCCGGCTCATTCACCCGCCCACTCCAAAGATGGCTCCCACCATTCCCGTTCCCATTCCCGCTCCAAATCTCGGTCCAGGTCCAGGTCCAAATCTGGGTGAGTGACATTTTTTTTTAATTTTCAGACTGAATATGCGAATACTTGTGTGTCATATGACGCAATTGTAGATTAATTGGATCGGGATAGCCATAGAACCAGTTTGAATGCCTCTGTCTGTACAGGTCCCATTCCCACCGGGGCTCACGCAGGCACTACAGTCGGTCTCGCTCCCGCTCAAGGTCCTATCGTCGCCGATCTCACAGTAGGTCCTATAGCGGGGAGCGCCGGCGCAGAAGCCATAGTCGCTCCCCCATGTCTGATCGCCGCAGGCACATTGGCAATCGAGTAAGTGATGCTTGTACTTCTTTTTTTTTTTTTTTTTTTTGTATTGGTATAAGTAGTATTAGTATTGTTCCATCTAAGCTCTGAATATTTTTAAATTCTAAAACTTGAAACTTGATGGATCTAGTGGTTAATCGACTCAGAAATTTATCATATCCAAATCTTAATATCTTCCAAACTGCAGGCTAATCCAGATCCAAACGCCTGCCTGGGAGTGTTTGGCCTGAGCTTGTACACCACAGAGAGGGATCTGAGGGATGTCTTCTCCAAATATGGCCCCCTGGCGGATGTCAGTATCGTGTATGACCAGCAGTCGAGGCGCTCCAGGGGCTTTGCGTTTGTTTACTTCGAGAACACTGGTGATGCTAAAGAGGTATAAGAATTAGTTAATTAAAAGAAAAAACTTTGCCAGACCTGTTTCTCTGCAGAGATAATTCATGTTGATTTTAATGGCCAGGCAAAGGAACGAGCCAACGGCATGGAGCTGGATGGTCGTAGAATCAGGGTGGACTTCTCCATCACAAAACGACCTCATACCCCCACCCCTGGGATCTACATGGGACGACCCACATAGTAAGTCATCTAAAGTGTAACGCCCGTTTGTGTGGAAGGATTAAATGGTTTGAAATGAAACCCAGTTCTGACCTACAGGGATGTTATGAATGTGTATTTAGTAGTGTGCATCTATCAAAGAGGAAGATGAATGAATGATTACCGAGACCTGTTAAGTGGAGGGTAACGTCAGCTTGTTGGCCATTTAGCAAATTAGTGAAGTACAATTGAGTTTGATGAAACCTTAACCTTTACGTGTAATTGTGACAGTAAAATAACTTATTCTGAAATGGGAAATCAAAGCAGACCTTCATGTTGTCTTGTGTAGTGGTGGAGGTGGTCCCAGTGGTGGTCCTCGCCGCTATTCTCGTGAGTATGACCGTGGATACGATCGGGGCTACGACAGAGGAGGCTACGATCGCTATGACGACCGGGAGTACTACAGGTCATACAGGTGACTTATTGTTGATGAGTAATTCATCATTGTAAAGTTTGTTCTCTGCCCATGCTATTTTGGTTTTCTGTTCTTTGCGTTTTCCTCTGAAGCTGACAAAAGTGGACACACACACAAAAAACAAAATTTTTTTGTTTCAGAAGGCGATCTCCATCACCATACTACAGAGGAGCTTACAGATCTCGATCCAGATCTCGGTCTTATTCTCCCCGTAAGTCTTTTTCTTTAAACTGTCTGCAACCTGTTGGATGAATCGATAAAGCGTCTGAGTGTTGGGATTAGCCTCATGACTCTGTTTTGTTCCACAGGTCGATATTGAGCATTTCCAACGGGCATAAACCCCTTCTTCTCCCAGTCACAGACAGGAAATGTTTCCAAGAGATGTGATTGACTTCAGAGTAGATCTTATTTTGTAAAGGTATACCGACATCAGTTGTGAAGCAGTCGCCTCATGTTTTTATTTTTAAGTGTATAGGCAACATCTGTTGTAAATGTCATGTTGATGTAGGGTTTTTGTTGTATACGAACCAGGTGAAAACTCATCTTTGAA
This sequence comes from Chelon labrosus, assembly GCF_963514085.1. NCBI lineage: Eukaryota > Metazoa > Chordata > Actinopteri > Mugiliformes > Mugilidae > Chelon > Chelon labrosus. The sequence goes on from NC_140341.1 coordinate 19,150,853, forward strand.
CCTATTAAAAAGGAGATGCTTTTTTTTTTTTTCCACCTCGACTCGTGTCCTTCCTTACTGTACATCCTGGAGCATGCTGATGCGAGGCTGTTGTAATGCAGACACAGATATATTAAAAGCCTTGAGCTTATTGTGTTGCTGTGAGGTCGTTTCTGCACAATTTTGGCTTTCTCTATAACGTGAAGGGCACATCTTTGATTTATGACTCACTCTGGAGAGCTTCTTAAACTGCAAAATCAGAAAATGAGCGAAGCTGGTGGAACAACGTAAGCTTACAGATCAAATTTTCCCCTTTCATAAGCTGTAAAAACAGACAAAATGTGTCGTAATATTCCAAAATAACTACAAAATCGCTACAATCCTTGAACAAAGATATGACGGAGACTAATCCACAATTAATCACAGCTAATAGGTTTTGCTGAAATCTAGTTGATTTCACCAGCTACACTTCCACATGGTGAAGCAGGAGCTGCCCTGCAGCAGCTGGCTATGAGGGACTGAGGTCCAACATCTACCCCTGCTGGTCACAAGGAGTCCAAACCTGTTCCATTAGCCCTGACATAACAGTGCAATACATGGAAAAGTGTTTAACCTGGTTTATTGTAGTTTTTCATTTTTTTTTTTCCAATAGTGGTGAAAAAAGTAAGAAGTGCGAGTGTCAACTCAAAGACACATTATTTGTTAAAATACAGTTATTATATATCCAAGCTTTGCAATAAAGGTGCTTTTCTTCACCATAAAAGCGATCTAATAGATTTCAGTTGTGATGCTACGTTATATTATTTTGTTCATAATTTGGTTGAAGTAACCCCTCGAATTAAAATTAAGTTGGCAACTAAAATCTGCTTTCTAAAGTGAAGATTGATGAAATTAAAACATTAAATATTTATTTAGCTAACAGTTTGCATATAAATGTCAGTGTAAGTAAAAATGCAACAACTAAAAGGGGGGGCAAAAAAAAGGAAATGAAGAGTTAAACTGCCAGTTCCTCAAAGCTGCTACAGTATCCTTGAGTAAGTGGTTACTTTACACTTTGGTTTATTGCACAACATGAGGAGATTGAACATTTACTAAAAGATCACCCAGGGGACAGCACAGCTAGAAACTAGTGAGGAGGATGTGAACCGTCACTGCCAATTTCCTTTTAATCCTAGGCTCTTTTATACTCTAATTTGAATCTCTTTTACCACTTCTTGTTTTGTATTTTGCATGTTGATCGCACCCTTTTATTTGATTTGGTAACTGGCACTATGTAGTGGGAAGAACGCCAATTTCCGTGTTGCTGTAGATGAGTTATTTTGACCTTGTATCTATGAGAGTGAAAGTAAAATATACTGGAAATTATCAATAAAACACAGATGTTGTTGAAGTAGGCAAATAAGAGCTAAGTGGTTTTAATTAAAATACTTGTTGGTAATAGTAGCTCAATTTATTGCAAATTTTTGAGTGTTTTCAGATCGATAGAGAGGGAGGGGGACCCCAGTGAGTACACGCCAGGAACCAGCCGTCACACAGCAGACCACACCTTGGAAACTGCACAGCCCTTATTTATTTCCTTGTTCTACCGCAAGCACACGTGTGGCTTGTTTTGTTCGGCAGCCCTCCCCACCTTCCTCAAATGGCACACCCCTTCCACTTCCAGACGCACTTTGTTTCTCTTTCAGGCTGGAAATCATTTTTTGCATTATTGGCTGCGTGATTTGTCAGACACACTGACCCAGTTGGGCATAGCATAATATAGCAGGAAAGCATGTAAACAAATCTGTCTGGCAGAGCTCTGCTGTTTACATGGACACGCAAAGGTGGCAACTGGACACTGTTTGATTTACAAGCGTTCAACGTAAAGAGCTGTAAGGTGGATGTAGCGATTTAGCCTGTGACGAATGATGATTCAGTGATGAGTCTCAACTGGAAGCAGGAAGGCCCACTGCAACAACTGTTTTAGCATGTCATCAGGAAAGTAACTAAAGAGCCTGTTTTGTAAATAGGCCACGGTTTGGACATTCCTCTGTTCACACACTGAGGTAAACAAGGCGAGGAATGGTCACTCCTGCTGCTGGCACTCTCTCCACTACAGTAGGGTGGCAGTAATGTTCCAAGGCACTGCAGGCCAGTCACATGCAGAAACACTCAATTGCTGTAGGCAAAGGCTCCTCCCCTTGGTAACTAGTGTAGGTACAAGACTACACATCCATGCATGAGCTCTGCAGCTGCAGTATTTCAATCACATGTTGGCTTTTGTTGGAAATCTGCTGCTTCCCTCACAAACTAACACCAACAATAAAAAAATAAATAAATTAAAAAAAGATGCCATGCTGCAGCCTGAGCTCAGACTGGCTAAAGCGACACAGCACTGACGGGGCCCCTCTTCCCAGCACACATCAAGCAAGGGCCTGGACTCCCCTCTCCTCTCTCCTTATCAGCTGCTAAAAATAAATATTTGCTCCCTTTTATATTTTAGGCTTGCATATATTTGCATTGTCCACGGGCTAAAAGTGTCATCACATTTACTAACAATGGGGAATATGGTTCAGTTGTTGTGAAGCAGGGGGCTCCCAGTGCTAATGTATTTCACTATCACTTCTGCAAGGACAACGCAGCAGAACAGCCTGTCGTTTTAAGGTTTCACTTTCTCTATTGGTTTAAACATTAATTTTCCTTTTTAGTACAATTGTATTTATCTTGTTTTATTATTTTATATACAATGGCAGCCAAATACCGAGAGATCACAACGTTATCTAAGACATTTTTATTACGGTATCTCAAACAGGTGTCCACGGCGAGTACTGGACCCAGTGCTTCCATCCATATCTCTGTGTCGCCCATAAATAAATAAAAGGCAAACCGTGGGGATCAGTGACACTGTTCGAGTCGACAAGTACAGTGACAACGACTTGATTTTCCACACAGTAGCTCTTTTTTTTTCCCCCCACTCCGCCAGCCCAGAGGGACCCAAGGCACGGCCCTTATTATGATTTGATGAAATAACCCCTCTGCCTCTTTTAAGCCCATCCCTTTGCTGAATGTACCCAGTGATCATCATGCCACTTTTCATACCCTACTGCACTTTCTACACAGGAAGAGCAGCAGTGATCCCTCATGCACCTCCAAACATTTTTTTTCTTGTGATTTTTAAAGGAGATTTTATTTAGAGGCGGCGCTTGTTGGCTCCGGAGTAGCGTCGTAACGACACTTTTTTTTCCCTCTCCCCCAGTCCCTGTTAAAAAAGAGTTTGACCAGGGCCAGAGTTGGTGCTGGGGGGTCGCACATAGCTTATAGGAATAACCTGGGGGGTAGTAATTGCTGCGTCTTTTTTTTTTTTTTTTTTAAACAGGTTTTTTTTTTCTATTTTATTTTTAATTTCATCTTTTTTTTAATTTTTATACTTCTCTGAATATCGCCGCACACTCTGACTCCCTCTCCAAGATCTGATACCCCTTCGAGATTTTTCCTTTCAGATCATGAACAAACTATATGTTGGGAATTTAAGTCCTTCGGTCACTGTCGAGGACTTGAAGCAGCTCTTTGGGGAGAGGAAGCTGCCAGTGGCCGACCAGGTCCTACTGAAATCCGGCTATGCTTTTGTGGACTTCCCCGACCAGAACTCGGCCATAAAGGCTATAGAGACTCTTTCTGGTAAGTGTGGATTTGATAAGTGATGCTGCTGGTGACAGGGAAAATTTCACAGCGAGTCAAACTGCAAGACGAGGTTAAAAAAACACAATAGGTCAGCGTGTCCTAAATGTGAAATATTAACCATAAGCTTGTGTTATTTCTTTTTTCCTTTTTTTGGGTGCGTGTGTGTGCTCGGGACAGTGTTTGCGATCACATCCGTGTGCCATCAGAGTTTAGATGAACGCTCAGTCATGCACGCTCCAACAAAAATCGGATAAATGATCGATCGCAGGACACACTCGGGGCTTTGGTGTCCGTTTGGCTAAAGAAAACACGAGTCGTCGTAACGCAATTAACGCGCACAATAACCTATATTTTGGAGATTCCGATGGTGCGGGGCGCTACTTTGCAATCACCCGCTGGAATGTATGGGATGGTCTGATGGTTCGGGTAGGCATAATTATTTTTCACTTATTTTTTATCTTGATTTTATTGAAGAGAGCAGAGCGACGCGAGCGCGGAAAACTTGTCAGATCCATGTTCCTCTGATGTCTGGCTATGTTTTTACGAGGTGTCTTGGAGGTGGGTCATGGGGGTCCGGAGGAAAGAGCTAATAAACAGGTAGCTGAGGGGGGACGAGGTGAGACGCTAATTCCGTGCTGCGCCAGGCCACTCAATAGTAACGAAAAGCCGTGTTCGAGCCTCGAGCCGAGGAGCGCTTCAAATTCACCCCCTGGCTGGGTCAACACGGAGAATTAAGAAACACCACCTACAACAGAAAGAGCACAAGCCATTCTCCTTCCAAACCATCTCCTCTTTGATGTTGCATTCTTTACTGGGAGCAGAAAAAAATATCCCTCATTGCACTGTGAGGGTTGTGGGAGTGGAAAGCATGGCTGCCCATTTCCCCCCCAAACACTATATAAGCTTATCATGCTTCATTTTTGGCGCCGACACCCTCAATTGTCACCCCACGAAATGTCACACCGTGGGTGCATTAACGTAAACATATACAGTTTGTCCGCCGCCGTGCGCCCAACGCGCCCGGGCACAGTACTACTTTTTTCTGGGGTTGGCTGTTTGAATGGGGACGCACCTACTTGGTGAAGTGATTCAAAGTGTTGGTGTGTAGGCCTACCAGCTTGCATTGTTGCTTTCATGGCACACACGGCTAACGTTACACTATCAATTTTCGCCCCTACAGGTAAAGTTGAATTACATGGAAAGGTGATAGAGGTAGACTACTCTGTTCCCAAAAAACTAAGGTAGGCCTACAATCTGAAACACACACACACACTCTCTCTCTCTCTCCCTCTCTCTCTGACACACACACACACACATTGTACCATACTCCTATACTGTGCCCCATGGCAGACTGTGTGACCTGTAGGCTTCCGCTGTGAAATATAGCAAGCGGATTTTCCCTCATTTCTCGGCTCCTGCGTGCGATCCCTGCCACGCCGCCGCTGTTTTATTTCCCTGCGAGGGGATTTTTTTAATTGTGCGCGCTGATTGAACAAAGGCAAGAACGCGACAAAGAAACAATTTGGTCCCAACATCCGCAGAACACACGGTGGCTGCTGCCATATCGCGTGATCTGCAGCGAGGCCTATCCCACTGTAGAACATGGACACACTCGCACACTGGGACCACATGCAATAATTCCGTGTCTTAATTGAAATGGCGTCACGCAGGCTGCACGTTAAACTTCCATACTGACTCGTTTGCATGTGTAAACAGTTTCCCAGCACGGGTGTTTTTCCCTATATGTAGGCGATAAAGTTAGGTTTCATTATTGACTGTAACACTGCAATGCACGATGAGTTGCATACCAATCAGACGTGCCTCTCCTCTGGTTACTTTGTGCATGCTTGTGGATGTATGTGGGACATACTGTGTGTGTGTGTGTGTGTGTGTGTGTGTGCGAGGAAAGCGACGTCTGTTGGGAGGTTTTGTGAGCTAATCTATAGGTCAGACCTAAACTCCAGAGCCACGCCACACCACTGCACTTTGCTTTTCCGGTGGGGCTGTCCACGTAGTTTTAGAAACACGAGAAATCCACTAGTTTGGAAATAGTAATAATTCAATCACGCAGTGTTTTTCTGCACGGTGAAGTGCGTCGTTTGTGGCAGATTATGCATCTTATGCACCCAAACACATATAGATGAACCCCCGTTCACAGTAAAGCCCTTGGCTATAGGGGGAAAACTACATTGCGTGACAAAAAGGTAAATATTCAAGCCCCTTGTGGAGAAACACGTGATCTATACTTTATGCGCTTCCAGCCTAGTCCTCCCCCTCTAGTGCAGGCTACACTTTCCTACATTCCAGCTCTCGCTTTTTTTCTTTTCTTTTCTTTCTTTCTTTTTTTCTGCTGTGCAACACTATAGAGGAAATTATGTATGTTTCAAATGTCGAGGTACTGTGTCGTTTCCCCGCTTTGTTGCTCGATCTGAAGGCGTTTTGTAAGCTGCAAGGCGCAACATGGTGTAAAAGCCTGCGCCACTCCCCACAGTTAATGTGCACGTAGGCCGTGGCAATGTTGGAGAGCCTCATAATGGCTGCCATGATGGTCCTGCACACTGCACGGCTATAGGCGGAATGAGATGGAGCAAATGTCCATACATGTGCCTGCATGTGTCCAATCGGCTGCGTGTGTCAGCTGCTGGAGCTGCTCGCATGTTCTGAACGGGGCCTTTAAAGCGAAATCTTTCGCCATGTCAGCGAGGGTCTGTGCGGGTTGCAACGCAAGACACGTACAGGTGTTCATTTTGAGCCGGCGTAAACTGCGCACGTGGACGTGTATTTTTTGCGTTTGCTCGTGTCTGTTCACGTCGTTTAAAAGGGACAATTCTTCCCCACGTTGAGATTTTAGTTTAATTTTGAGAAACCCCCCCAAAAGTTGGCAAGCGTTTGTTTTTGGCTTTTTACGTCAGAAACCTTCCCACTGATTCAATTTAAAAAGATTAAAGTGCAAATGTTTTGCTCCTGCAATGTAAGATTTAATTGTAATTATTTATAGAGGTTTAGCTAATGCAAATGTCCTGTCTTTTAAACATGCAATTTTAATTCATTATTGCTGGCTCAGACATAACGAGAAATGCAATTTATATTTAAAAACACGGTCCAAAAAAATTATATTTCTGTTATTTATGCTATTTTCTAAATCTTGAATTTAGACAATTATGCAAACAGCTGCAGGAAGTGTTATGTATTTGATTTTAAATATTCTCTAAGTGAGTTGAAGCCCTTGTTAAACATGCTTTAGGAGTGAACCAGTGATCAGTTTTTGTTTAGTTATTTATAGGAAGCTGTGTGAGCTTTCTCTTCAGGCCTGCTGGCATTTCTTGGTTTTTGTGAGGCTGCTGTAGTTTTAGCTGCTGATTGATGTGTTTCTTTATGTATTTTTTAGTTTAGTTTTGTTGTGCAATGTTTCCTTTGTGCTAATAGGAGCATTTTCATTGACAATTAAATTATGTTGTTTTTTTAAGGGACAAAAACACAGACATATTATGGTGCTGTCTTTGGAGTAACAACTGGCTTGTTAAAATGAGTTTTTTATTATAAAGAACAGGAGGCTTTTTAAATGCATTTTCAATAAGCTGGAAAAGTTGTACACTGTTGTGGTTTTTCTGTCCTATTTATCATTTAAATATGATTTCAGTTCCACATATTTTATGTCTTGATATTTCAGATTACTTCAGAGGCACATGGAATTTACGCTTTTTGATTTTTTATCTGTTAAAACCTTTGAAGCTTCTTGTCTCGGAAAATCCAGAATAATTAGCTTCATGCTATTAGTCATTTTTAAAAGATCAATTTTAAAAATGACAAGGCTTATTTCTGCTGAAGCTTTTGTGATTGTTTTGATCACTTTTACAGTTTTTCTAATGTTAAATTGATTACAGTGCTGAGGCAACAAATTATGTGAATATTATTATGCTAGTGAGATTCAATTTAAAATCATCTATGGAGTGTGGGATTTAAATGTTAATACCTGTAATATGAATATAATTGTAGGTTCATAATATGTGCAGTTTGTTGCAGAAATAATAAATACAAAAGAAAATCAATAGGTTTATGTGGAATCAGTTTCAGCAAAATGGCTTTAAATATTGTTACTAAATATATCTACTCTTAAAATGATTGACAGAGTGTAAATGAGCTTGAGAAGAGATTTGAGTTTGTTTGCTTAAACTGAAATATCTTCCTTGCTCCTGGGTTCCTCAGTGAGGGCTTGATTTTACACAAGCAATGAGGAAAACAGCATTTATCTCATCCTTGTTAAGTTTCCTTGTTGCTCATGTAACGCGCAGGGAAGCAGAGTGTGACTTGGTGTTAATTGATATTGGTGTGACATAAATGATATGCAGTGTTGCTCGGCTATTAAGCCGGTGGAAGAGTGGTCAGAGCGACAAATGCGAGCTCTCGCTGTGACCCTGGTCAATAGTCGCTTATCAATATTAGGGACTCAAAGACGGCGGTGCTGTGGGAGAAACACAGTTGAAGCCGTCGTCCTGCTGTTTGTTTACGTGCTTGTTTAACAGTTAACAGTAACAGGCTTTTCTCCTCCTAATTATCTCTCTGATTTAACCTGAAGTGAAAACATGCTTAAATGAAAAAGTGATAAAGTTGTGATTGAGCGCCAACTCTTGTGTGAAACTCCACCAGGCTGACAATAAACACAGATTAGGTGCACTTCATGAGAATATTAAATGTTCAGCTTACTGAAGCGAAATTGATTACATTACTTTTTTTTTTTTTTTTTTTTTTTTTTACAAAGGGATAAAAACCGAGACATGGGTGTAAACATCTGCATTGCACCACAGTGGTGCCCATGCAGATGTGTGTGTTGGGTTGTCAGTGCACACTGAGTCAAAACAGCGAAATACGATAGCCATCAGTTGATCCACTCCGAATCCATTAATACTCCCCAGTTGATCCTGGGTGAAGGGGAAGCTCTCCAATTCAGGCTCCGGTTTTGTCCGGAGTGATAGCAGGAGGCACTGCACTGCTCACTTCTAAAGCCACATCCGCTGCACCCTCCTCCTGACTCCTCATGTCTCCCCTCACCTGTCTAAGAGGAGGGGTCACACAAAGCGGTGTGTTTCGCGGAGCTGATGCCTGACGTGGCTCCCAGCTATGTTCATTTTCTGCCTTAAAGAGCTTTTCTGATGTGTTTTAACTTGAATTTCTGTTTCAGGCATTTGACTCATGAAGGGTGGAAAAAGTGTAATGTTCCATACCAGTTTATTTTTTACTGAGACCTTGTGTTCTGAACGTAATAGGAAAGGAGATTGTTCTTCATTAGCAATAACTATTTACTGGTCATAAATTAGCCTTCGGCTTTTATTTGGAGTGCCCTTTGGCAGCTGAATTCAAATTTCACCGCTTATCCAACGCTGCTAAATTTGTTTAGCAATTATTAACTTTTTCACAAACGTGGAGTGTATTATATTTTTCTCCTGAACAGAAACACTAGTGCAACAGATTTCATAGCTTAGGGGAGCAGCAAGATTAAATGTAAGAGAATTGTAAATTCATTGTGTGTCTGTCAGACCTGTGGGATTGCTGTTTAATCTCCCTGAGAGATGGAAACACCTTTTCTAAAAGGCACTCGCATGTATATCAAAGCTGCATCTGAATAGATTCACTTCTCAGTAAGCTGTCATTCACATTCCGCTGAAACCTGTTGCATGACTAATATGTCACCACAGCATTACACTCATTACAACCAGGATTTAAATATTCAGCTAGATGACTCTCAGAAGCATTGGTGAGGGGGTGTGGAAGGCGTGGCTGGAATGAGGAGTAAGGCTCTGACTTAATAGCTTATTCTCTGACTAAGCCATTAAAATATATACTAGACATAATAGTAGTGAAAGAGGACAGGCCCCCACTTTGAAATAGTTTCACCTGAAAGAAAGTGACGCAGGTTCAGAAACAGTTGCTAATTTGCAATGACAATGTCAGTTTCATCCGAGGAAGGGGACAGTTCCTCTATCTCTGTTTTTATTTGTAACCTCACCATTATGCATTTCCTCTCCCGGGTTATTGCCAGAGAATGCTCGGAGTAATGGAGAGGCAGCTTATGGTGGAAGCAAAATAAACCTTCATTGATTAGAGATGAGAGCCTCCTTGAACTGAGCTGCTGAACTAATTTTTCTTCAAAACTGTCTGTGAGAGAATTTATCTCTTATGATGTATTCTCAATGGCGCGCTGACGTCGGATTATTTTGGTAGAAATTAAAAGAAAAGTTGCATTGTTGCTCTGTGTCAGCAATGGGTTTATCATGAGTTGAGAGCTGCAGGATATTTCTAACAAACTCAGTGCTCAATGAGCTGCCTATCCATTAGGTATGCATTACAGCTCCAGCGTATTACTATATCGTTGCCATGCAGAGCTCTGCAGGCGCATTGCTACCTGCTGTAGCAGCCCTCCTCCACTAGGTGGCAGTGTCAAAAATATGTGGAACAGCCGCAAATGTAGGCTACTCCTTTCCGTGTTTGTGGTGGTGTTGGTCCATATGCACATACTGTAGAGCAGACTGGACAAAGACTTCAGTTTTAATATCGAGCGTTGTTACTGGCACGCTTGCTGCATTCCTTTTTTTCTGCATTTCTTCCTCTTCGTGGTGAACTCTGCTGTAGTCGTTTGGCCCACCTTTCAACCAATCAGCATCCAACCTATACATGCTGTCATCACCTGCTATGCACACTGTTGCCTTGATGGAGGACTGCGCACAGGCATGTTTCTGTAGCCTTTTGCATTGGTTAAATTCCCATAATCCTTCACCCTGTGTAGACGGAGAACTGAATCCGCCTTAAGACAGCTCCTAGCTATTTTGTTTGTACAGAGAAAAGTGTGACCACCACCATCTCAATTCTCTAGGGGAAGGGCCGACATTGTTTTGAGCAGATGTCTGAGGACGCTGTTTTGCTAAGCAGGGTTTGATGAATTGCTGGAATCTCGAATGTGCTGGATATGAATATTTAATGAATTATAAATCATGATTATGAGAGGCAGAGTTTGTACCCAAGTTCTTTTTTGGGGCGGTAATTGTGAAGGTGTAACAGCTGCTGTCTCTGCTTCCTTTTCTATGTCCCTCTGTTGCTCAGCCTGTTTTTTTTTTTTTTGTGGGAGCTGCATGTGAATATTGTGGTTGTGGTGGGGAGTCATCCACATGTTGATACGTTCACATGCTGCATGAGGATGCCACTGGGAAGGCAGATAAGCTGAAAACTTAATGCCGGATGTAAAGTTTAGTGTTTCTCACCCTTCAGTATGCTGGTCCTCGCAGTGGGCACACAGGGGTGTGGTGTCCATGGAGGGGTGGGCAGCTGAGGCACACAGCAGGTGGCATTTCTCACACAGGCAGACCCCGTCCTTGTCCCATATCATCACCATGTAAAACCACTACCCGGGTACAACTTAAGAGCTCTGATGGGTTTTGAACAGGTGAACCCTCCTAGGGATCCAATAAGAGGGCAGCATGGAGTGAGCCAGGGGAGCAAAATGCTTACAAGCATAGGAGGCTGTGTGCCGCCACTGGCTAAGAGCAGTGAGCTGGGAATGAGCTGTCATCCTGAAGCTTCACCCTGGTCAAATGGTCTCCTTAATTTCTTAAGCTGGACCTTTGCCCTTTGGACATTTCTCAGTCTCTTCCCTTGCTTTTAAACCAGGGACATGGCTTGACGGGTGACCAGTGGCGGCACCAATCCCAAGCCTAATACAGCTTGATAGATTTGTTTACTAATGTGACAGATTGATTGCTTGGCGTACCAAGAATGATCCAGGAACAGGAACTCCTCATAGTTCAAATATATTGTTTAGGAATTAATGCAAACACGGAGAAACACAAAATCACAGCTAAGAGATGCAAAACTAACACAATGGGACAAAAAAAATGACCAAATATGACTAGAAAGAGATAACAAACCACCGCAATGTGGTGACAAACAGATACTAGATAGCCAAGCTGGATGATTGGCTATTCATTGGAGTTCCAGACTGCAACTGATTAGTCACATTTTTCTCATGTTCCTCACTGAACAATAACTGAACGTTACGAAGAAAACCAGAAAAAAACAAAACAGGAATGCTATTTCAAGATCTAGCCATAGGCAAGCGGGCCGCTATGGTTAAACTATCTCTAGCAGCTGGCATTGAAAGGCTACTGTGAACATTTGGTAACAACTGCAGTGATGAAACTGACCATTGACTCGACGTTGGCCCTATCTGAAAGTTGTGTACTCAAAACTGACAAGACAGGAGACAATGTGGAGAAAGAAGGGGAGACGCAGGAGGCAAGGTCAAACAGACCTGAGAGTGATGTGTTTCAACATGAGCGGTGAGCAGAATTTCTTTGGCTGAGATATACTAAAGAGAGATATATATAAATTGTGCAGAATGTAGTGTTGCCACTCTTAGCGTCAAAATAATCAGAAATCCTGATCCAGAAGAAAAACAGGACGCTGATTTGATTTTGCACAACCCTTCTGTATATAATCAGATTTTCTTAATCAAATAATTCTGAGCCTTACCTCTCATAGGTCCTTTTCTCTTTTCATTATAAACATACTCATATCTTGTGGTAAAATAATTTAAAAACTCTTCAGAGATAGTACACACTCATTCTTTTATATTACGTTATGTCACGAAATCTGGCACTGGTGCTGCTGTCTGAGATACGCTGTGAAATATTAGCTGAGAGCGGCAATTTGTAGTTGAAAGCAGCCATCTCTTGATAATATTTCATATAGAAAATTTAAAGTTGTTTATTTGGCATTTATTTATTACACCGAATTAATATTTTAATGTTTATTGAGCCAACTTATTTGATTAAATTTTAAGTCTGTTTAGAAAGACGCCCCGCTGCTTTCAAACCGAGCCCCGTTCAAAAGTTTGTCATTTCGTCTCCGTACCATCCATATGTGGTGTCATAAAGAAATTACACGCGTGGATTGTTCTCATGCACCATTTCTCCCATGTAGCTGCAGGAGCGTCTTTTGATATGTGGCTTTTTGAAGTCAGCTGTGTGTGGAGAAGCAAATGTCGAAAGATACAGTCTTTTGACATTTACAGCATCTCGATGTGGGAACACAACAGCGCCAATGTGTGTGTGTGTGTCCATGTGTGTTTACAGGTCGCGCTGCATTCTGTTCCAACTGTTCCGGGTTAGGTTCTCCACGTTGCCATGGGAACCAGTTTTGAGTGTTTTGCTTAGTTAAAGAAAGGGAGCTCGGACGATGAAGGCTTCCAGAAAATAAACCCAAAGAGCTCCATTGCAAGCTGCAAAGAATATTCAAGAAAGTTGAGTTTGCTGCGTGCCGTAGCATGAGATTCACCCTACAAGTGATCATTATGAAATATTTTGATATCTCTGTCAGAATGGTATGATTACAGCACATGTTTGATTTGAAATGCTGTCACTTTGGAGATCCTGTAATTTCCACCCATTCCCAAGAGACAGGAGACTGGTTACTGGTTATAGCTGAAAGCCCCAGACTGCAGTCCAGCCGTGTGTCAGTGGCTCATGCTATGGGCGGTGCAGCGGTCAGAGTGCTGATTTTATATGACAGTGAATACATAGCCCAGTAAGGTGCCTAAATAAAAAGGCCAGTGTGAGGCTGTTGCTTCACTAAAACCCTTCAAGTGCTCATTTTCTTTCCACAAGTGCAGCAGGGAAAAGTGCTGAATGGGCTGTCCGTCTGTGTCACAGCCGCAGCCCTTTTGTGACCTTTCTTATTCATGAACCCACTCGCTGCCGTCATTTCCATCCTTCTCCATATGTATGTAGCGGAGGCCGACAACCCCCCCCCCCCCCCCAATCCACCACCAACACCACCACCACCAACACCACCACCAGAACAAGTCATCTACAGTAGGTCGGCACACAGCTGAGCCTACGACACAAGTTGGGGCACAGTCTGACCATTGTGCTTCCTCTGTTTCACACCGTCCCTGACGGAAGAGGAAGACGCAGGGAGGACTTCCGAGTCAAAGACGAGCACGTGCATGCTTGTGATTTCCTCCGCGTGTGTGTCCTCTGCTGTGTTTCTGCTCCTGCACGGGGAGAAACGAGCACTGCTGATAGAGGGCGGCATTTCTTCCCCCGTCGGCGAGTCTTGCTGGCTGGCTCTGTGAGGCTGTTGGTGTCCTCTCTCATCAGGCTGTGAGTGGTCTGCTCACAAGCACAAGGATTTCCGCCTGCTGGTTTGAGATAGAACTGGAAAATGTATATGCTCACATCAAAACTTCTCTCAACATTTTGTTCCCTGCCCCCCCTTCCCCTCCCCCCACTGGTACCTTGCCATTAAAATACAACGTATTAAAAGATCAAACCTAGACTGAGCAGAATCTGGAGTCTCATTTCAGCTCCATACACATTTAAGCTGAGCTACACACCCTTCCTTCTAATTAAAATCTCAGTAGTAGGTTGAGAGAATTTCCAGATCTCAGAGATTAACAATTAAACAGGAAGTAGTCACAATAAACTCCATGCTAATTTGAAAATGTATGCCTTGCAGGGCTTCTTTTCTTTTGGTTTTACAGAATCTCATTTCAGTGTCCGGTGTCAGGTGTGTTGCAGGAAATCAGTTGCTGCGTTTTTCTGCATTTTGTTTTCCAGTTTTTGGACTCTTGCTGGAAGATTAAGTAGTTACTGTTAAATGAAGTAATCGAGTGGAAAATAAAAGTAGGAAAAATAAATACATAAATTCTAGCCACTGGCTGGATGTTTGGGATCCCTGATCTAAAGCATGTGGATTATAAGTTACTTATAGGAGCCATGCTATCAGTTTCCCTGTTTCCATCCTTTATGCTTGCTGGCTGCAGTTTTAAGACATGGCATGAAAACAAATAAGCCTTTCCCAAAGTGTTGGAGCTATTCCTTGAATGATTTTGCTTGTTGTTGTTTAATGGAAAAGTGTTTACTCTCTTCCTGATATTGTGTATTTGTCTCTGGCACTCCTTCCTATGGGTTTGCAGCGTTTGCAGGCTCTCCCTTAGTTTCGGCAGATGTACTGTTTTGTATTTGGCAATTGTGATATCCCATAAAGCCTGTTGCTTTACACAGCTGTGCTCGATCCTGACTCTGATTTGCTGAGGCCGATATGAGCTGGGTAATGTGGGCCAGGCAGGTGTTAGCGAGCAGGACGACTCCATCTGCCTCGCTGCCAAGGGACCCAGCACATGCCAATACCCAGTCAGTCGTTTTGGGAGAGAAAGACAGAGCTCGTATGAGAAAGACAGTGAGAAAGCAATGGAACGAGAGGGGGAAGAGTAGAAAGTTACCCTATGGGAGTCCTTTTGAATTTATCTGACCGAACGTCAGATTGCAGAGAGGGTGTATTTTCATACAGCCGCTGCGGAGCTGCTCAAATAGAGCCGTGAGCAGAATGCGAAAAAAAAAAAAAAAAAAAAACAGCAACCCACTTTGTAAATAGTTGTTGTCTTGCTGACCCTTGGCTAATATTTCTCCGGAGGGGAAGAATATTTTATTGGAAAGTGTTCAATCTGTGTGTATCTCGCTAAACAGCCTATACTTAGGATTTCCCGCGGGTGCAGTAGCTGCTCCAGTTGCCATGCCATACTGTACACAAGGAGTACTATATCAGTCCTAAGGTTTTTCAGCTGTCACGTTCCCATTTTTTTCAATTGGCTCTTTTTATGAGCAAAACAGCGCATACACAACTGCCAAAGTGTATGCGCAAGTTGCTAGGATACCGGCCGATTGATCGATTGTGTGTGTTTACCATGGAATTCTTGATATTTCGTGCTGCCATCTGTCTGCAGTAGCTGCAAATGTGCTCGCATCCAATCCTGCTGTGCCGCAGCCTCCTGTCTCACGCATGCATGCAACATTATGGCACTGATTGATGAATTGCCTGTCCCTGTCAGGTTAAATGAAGCACACATTGACACAAATCCAATTAAAATTGAAGCCCATAGCACGGCGCGGTCAAGGAAACTCAAGGCAGAAATGCGGACGTCTTCAGCTCACCGGGTTAGTAAATATTTGATGCCGAAGCAGCCATGCGTGCGTTCCTGTCGGGGGAGTTGTTGCAAAAGTTAATGGGGTCCTTGCCTTTAAGCTCAACTTTGCATTTTATTTTTTTGAAGGAACTCATTCTGCGCCTGCTCAGGTGATTTTCATTTTTATTAATGGTGAATTCCACAAGATGCAGCTGCAGTTCACCTCCGTGCTCCAGGGACTGTCACACTCTCTTTCCACTGCAGCAGTCGGTGCCTGTCTTGCCTCCATTCCCCTCCTCCTCCTCACATGTGCATGTTTTGTGTCAGCCTACCACCTAGATTGTGTGCATTGTCCCTCGCCGCTTCCCTTCAGCTTGCATCGCCGCGGCTCCCCTGGCACAGAGTGGCAGTGCCGAATGAAGCCCGCTGTGTGTTACCATGAGCGGGTGTAAATGGCGTACAACTGTATGTTATGTGCTGCAAGCTGAATGTGAGCTGCCCTATCAGATAGTGTAACAGAGACAGGCAGTTTATTCTTAGTAGAGTTGTGGTTACTGCTATTCGGATTCTTCAACAACAGTAGACGTCTGTGTGCGCTTGTGTCCATGTCACTGCATGTGTGTGTGTGTGTGTGTCTGTGACTCTATGCTCCTGCCATTCCCCAAGTGGGACGTTACAGTTCATTGCAGAGATTGTAGCAGAGATGGTTTTGTTTCAAGTGGTGTGAGGATTGACTCCAGGCGGCCCGATATCCGGTCGCATGACATTGCGGGACAATAAATTACGAAGATATAGCATGACAGGCTTCAAAGGCTAGTTTGATGTCAAAGAGACAGTGGTGTAGATGTGGAGTCGCCAAAGATGATACATCGGGTACACAGCGTTTGAAGAGATGTCTAATTTAACAGGGCTTGTGTTTTTTTGGGATTTTTTTTGCTTCCTTTTGTCAGGCGTAATTGTTGCACCCTTTGATGGATGCACACCCACCTCGGGCATTTGTAGACCATTTACAGTATTGTTGTTTCCTCCCTCATGACTGCGAATTTATCAAAGTGTATCCCCAGATTCACACGCGAACACACTTTGATTCGATCAAACGTCAGCGCAAATAACAGAAATACCACCTGACTAAAGACAGCTCTGGCCATTTTCCTGCTATTCTTTATAAAAGACTCTGTGGCTTTGTGACACCCCTCCAACACAGACACACACACACACCGGGTCTGATAATGACAAACTATCTCATTAATGTTTTCTGTGACACGCTCAGATCTGCCAGTCCTTCGCTCTGAGTCAGTGCTCCTCAGCGCAGTCGTTGTGGCGAGCTTTAAAGAATGGGAAGCCAGGTTTTCAGAGCAGCCCTCACTCCTAATAACCCCCTCAACTGGGACAGGGTGTTTGTTAAAGAGGGGGAACCAGCCTTGTATGTTTTCTGCCAGGAATGATGAAAGCAGCCGCCCTGTAAATGCTTGCAGATTTGTTTTGGTGTTTCTGTGGAGGAGCGTCGTGAGCTTGAGTGGGGCTAGAAATAGTTTTTGAATTAGTGGACGAACCTTTGAATATCCTGTCCCAAATTGGAGACCTTCTCTCGTTGGTATTTTCAGCTCAGATTGTACAGCATGCACATTCAAAATTGGGCTATTTTTTAACTTATGTTGGTCTTTTGGGAGGATTACACAATAGATTTGGTAGAAGATTTCCAGCCTGACATTTTCTGCTTTTGTTTGTTTGTATGCGCTGTTGCGTTCTCGTACTGTAGCATTTAGTTACATAATCAATCCTGGAAAACCAGCAATAAACAAACAGAAACCGTTACACAGGCTTCAACTTTTGCAAGCCGAAGAATCGCTGCTGCTTGGCAGAGGTTTGGAGCTCCACTGAGTGCCTTCTAGTCGCATATATAAGGGCCGGAACAACAAACCTTTTCCTCTTTTCACAATCACCAATAATTCTTGCTCTTGCCCTCTCCGTCTCGCTTTAAAATGCTGTCCACACACCGCTGTGGCGATCAGCCTCCAAACCTGAGATATCGATGTTAACTCAGGATATTTACTCAAGTATTTATCGCTTATTGATCGGGGGCCGACATCCCCGTGAGCAACTCCGATAATTGAATTAGTCTACATATTACTTTCCCACACAGCGTGCAGGCATCCTCAAGCTGCAGCCGTCCTCATCCAAATCAACTGCTTCACATTCCCAAAGCCCTCCCCTGATCGAAACGCGCGGCTCCGAGTCCCGTCCGTCTCCCGTCCACTTCCTGTCGAGCCCCCTGCCTCATTTCACAGAGTAGATCAGGATTTGGAGCCATTTTAGCTGCGGGATTAAAGTCTGACAGGGATAATGCCACTTCAGCCACTTGAGAGTCACGTGACACAAGATGATCTAAGGTTTTGGGAGGAGCACTATAATGTAATTAATGTATTGGAAGTTCTTATCCATTTGACTCCTCCCATTGCAGAGCTGGACGCCCATAACAGTTAAAAAACAGCCTTTTACAGGCAACAGTGAGGAAACCAGAAATGACGTGTTTTCTTTTTTCTTTTTTTTTTTTTGCTGCACCTCCACACACACTCACCTTCTACACACTAATAAATCAAATCTAGTCTCTGTTATTCTCAGAACTCCCTATTGATATAATTTTAACCTTAAATCTGTTTGCGCTGTCCCACCCAGCCCAGACAAGTGCGTCCTATATACATAATCCCACCGCCTTCTTAATCTGTTGATGGCTTATCGGGGCGACCACACTTTGCTCACTTGTGTAAAAATTGCAGTTTGTCAGCAGTTTAATTAAATCTCAGTCTGTTCCCACCTATCGCTTTATCTTTTTTTTTCTTTCACTGCCATGTTTGTTTTTAAGAGGCATCTGTTCTTCTTTGGGATTTTTTAGGTCGGCTCTTGGGAAGCGCCATCAAAAATAATATAATGATAAATAAACTGATCATTATTAATGTGCGGTGCAATTCAATAATTTTTCACATAAATCATCCTTAACCATCTGGACTTTATATTTACCAAAAGTGCTGAGTTAATAGAAATAAATGAGTCATTGTTTTAAGTTGTGCAAGTTAATTTGAACCTAATTAGTTCCAGCTCTAATAATTATTTAGTTTTGTGACATTTAAAATAAATATATATGTAAATGAACAAAAAGATAAATATTCAGGTATAGCTACTAGGTTTAAATTTTTCTGCAGGATTAAAACATGGTTTGAGTAAAACTACAGAAGAGGCGAACACAGCTGTCACATGTTACAAAATAACAAGTGCATATGGATAGATAATACAGATATTCTACAGTTAAAAACCATTTTATAAAATGATCTAAAATGAAGTCATTTTCAAAGCAAACACGGAGACCAAGACAACAGCCATGAAGCTCATTCTAAACGACACGCTTGGCACTGGTTCCTGACCCCACGCTTTGTGCGTTTCACTGTTTCCAAAAGCTGTTCGGAGGGCAGGGACTCCTCAGTGACGGCAGCTGTGACTGGCCGCAGCGTTTTCACCAGAGTGTTTCATTTTCTCAGAGGATGAATCTTCACTAGCCTCCCGCTACTTGCTGAATGTATTTTCACTCTCGGGTAGGAACTTCCCCGCAGACAGGGGGAGGGGAAAGAGAGGAGGCAGTGCGTTCGTGTGTGTGTGTGTGTGTGTGTGTGTGTGTGTGTGTGTGTGTGTGTGTGTGTGTGTGTGAACAAGTAGAGCTCGCTCTCCGGAGGGAGCCGGAGGGAGAAGAAGTGAGACAGGTACAGAGAGAGAGAGACAGACGGCCAGCAGACAGGCCCAGAGAGGGAAGCAGGCAAAGTGTTTGAGGGCTTGCGTAATGTTGAGTGGTGTGCGTGCGGTATTGATCCAGGTTAACCCTGCTGGGACCTACACCTATGGCAGGCAGGCTCAGCCTTCAAGCTACAGTATAATACCTTATGGCCGGCAGATTAAAGGATGAGACGTAAGGAACAAGCCGCACAACTCAACATAAAAGCAACAGAAGTAGCCATGAGGAGCGGCTAACGGCGGACCCACACTGCACCACCGCAGTATGAGCTGGTATCCACCTGTCAATAGCTCTAGGCACTGAGGTGTGTGAGAGGCAGACATAGAAAATACATGAGCATGTGCACGAGTAGAGAAGAGTGGGCACGCTGGTTGGCTATACATGACCGTGTGTGTGTGTGTGTGTTTGTGTGTCTGTAGCTTGGCCGTGTGTCTCTCAGTGACTGTGCTGACTACGTGCTTTGTGACGGGGACCCAGAGGAGTCCTCGGCTTGTGAAGTAGCAGTGTGAAGGAGCCAGCAGGCATTTGATGTGCACAGGACAGGACAGGACAGCGTAGCACATGACTCCGCACGTCTTCTTGAATCATCTTTCTGTTTATTATTTATTATTTTTTTTTCTTTCTTTCTTTTTTTTTTTTTGTCCACGGCTCGTGGTTTTGTGGCAGGGGAAGTGGTTTTAGCACCAGCAGATTAAAATGTAAAAGCTGTAATTGCAGCTGCATGTTTTCTGAGTTTTGCATAATTAGGGAAATTGACTTTTTGCATCGGATTGTTTTACATCTCAGACATGAATTAGCTTATCGGGTCATTTGTTCAATTTATGAATTCAACACTCTGCTTGTGAGTGCCAGTGTGGAATATACACTTGTGTCCAGCAGCTAAACCTTTGTTTCCACATTTGTAAATTGTGCATTTCTTATAAAACAAGAAGACATGATTTTTTAGAAATCCAATCTTAATTTCTTAAAACATGTCTGAAGGAAATCTTTCTATATTTTGACAAATTCCTGTGATTGAAATGTTTTCTGCTAAAATAAATACATGGCTTAGAGTCAAAGTGCAGGTGTTCCTCTTTTAATCCTCAGGCTTTTTTGATGGCTCCCCATTCAGATGTTTCATTGAAGTCTCAGGGCCATTTGATTTTTTTAAGGTTTTCCTCTTATTGTTAGCAGTCCTGCTTCCTTGTCATGGTTGTAATATCAAACTGTCAAACTGTGCAGTTGTGACATTTTGTTACCATTCATTGGTTCCCCACTGCAGAGTATTTACCTCTTTCCTGCTGCTGCTGCCACATTGCTCAGAAAACATAACACATGCATTGAGGTATATAGTAAGAATGCGTTTTGCACCAAATGTCCTGACGTAAAAAATATGTGAACGCATGCTCAGAGCCACCCTGAAGGGCTCGCTCGCTGTGCCGGAGCAAAATGTTTTCATTTAAATAGAAATGGATTAAGCCACAGTGATGGGCAAATGAAACATTTTAAAATACTCATTTCATTGGCTTAGTAGGCGTGACGGGAGAAAATGTGTTTTGTGTCAGCCGGGCACCCTGTGGCATTGTAGCACTGAGTGTAAATTAATTTGTTATGATTTACACCTGAGAACTGAAAATCATTTTATATATGTATCGGCTGCAACAGGGCTGCAAATAATTTAATGTAAAGCTTTATTTGTTTTACTGTGTTGATATTGTCTGTGTAATGTTGTCTTTAAGCTTATGTGTGGTGGGAGTAACAGATACGTTAGACGGCTGTCTGAATCAGAGTAAACATTGTGGTGCTGTAAGCGTACATCTGAATGACTTGCTTGGCCTGAGTCACCGAAATCTATCAAATCATTTGTAAAATTAACCCCGTTATGTAACACTGACTCACTGCCTGATGCGGGATGCTAATCTACTTGAAATCTCCCCGCGTACCATTAAACCTTGTCAATTAACTCTGTAGTTGTGTAAGTAACGCAGAAGTAACAATATGAAGCATTTCCTTAGTCTTTCTATGAACCAGCTCAGCGAGCGTCGGCAGCAAGGAACAGACAAATGTCAACAGGAAGGCTGTGGCTTCCATTAGAGCTGCGTGTGTCTACCTGCCTGCCTCTCGGCCTGCGTCTCCACGGTGAAAACTAATGCGTGACGAGAAACAGGCAGGCAGGTGAGCCTGCTGAATTCTGATGAGTTCTCACCCGCCGAGGTCTTGTAGGAGGGAAACACAAACAGGCACCTGAACGCTACGTACTGAGATGAGATGGTTAGCAGAGCTGTGGAGCAGCACCTTTGTTCGCTCCACAGTATCGGTGTTGAAAATATGCGGTTAGGGAGCAGACACAATCTTCCGTTTTCTCACTTTGCGTCACGAGGGATGCATTTTTGTCCCACTGATATGGAGGAATAATGACAATTTAATGAATGTGAATGTGGCAAACTGTCACTGACAATTATTGATACCTTAGAAACCTTAACGACTTTTCTTTTTATATGAATTCATTCAGTTAACCTCTTTAACTGCTGGATGTGTAAATAAAAGAATTGTTCAGATAAACTTCAAAGAAGATAAAGTCAGTGTTGTGTTTAGAAATGGATTTACGGCCCACAAGGTGTTTTGGTGCAGATTTAATAGCCTGTTTTTTTCACACAACAGTCAGACTGTCTATGATAAATATGATCAATATTTCACTACCAAGCAAACAAAAGCTCTTTGCCCTGGCTTAAGTCTCCCAGGCAGCTGGTTGTCTGCTGGTCGAGATTTTTACTTGACAAACAGACCAGAACTAATTTTCAACAACCCGGCCAAAACTAAATCAGTCTTGGCAGGAGGAATTATTTTCTCAATTAATGTTTCCAAGCTCAATGTCTCAATCTTCATTTTTGATCTTCTGTGAAAGTATTTTTATCTAAAACATCTGTATCAACAGTCCCCGTCCATTCAGATGACCCTTTCATTTTTGTAGTTCTTTAGTTCAGAATCGTTTTGTAATAATTTCCTTGAAAGTGAAAGGAGGTGATTTGGTTTTCAGTAGAGGGGAGCAAATGTCCTTAAAAAGACAGACTCAGTAGAAACCCAAGGAAATATGTATCCACTATTTATTACAATTTTTTCAACATTTGTCTGTAAGCAAATTTCACGTATCACATGCAGACCCTAAAAACTATTTGCACTAAAGAAGCAACTCATTTGAATTCATCAGCCAGAAAAAACACACATCGTTGACAAATTTCCCCCGCTGTAGGATTACTTAAAGGATTATCTTATTTTATCTTATCTTGTAAACTGTTCTGAAATTATGTGGAAATTTTAGTCTCCTGAAATTCAGTGTTACCAAAATATGTTATTCAGTGATCAATATTTTATTTTATTTTATTTTATTTTTTGCTTGTCTTGCAGTGTCTAGTTATTTTCTACAATGGAATTTCTTTTTCCGTTGTGTTTCATTAGTTGCTCACAGCGCAATACACAATCATGTACCGACATGCATAAATTGAAGAAAAAAAAAAAGAAAGAGAAAAGTCTCGTCCTTGAACGTGCTACGTATTGTATGTGCTGATTCACAGTCTGTTCGTCCTGGCGGTAGGACAAACAGCAACAAATCTTTGCAGCTGAAGGACAAAAACAATGTATAGGCACTTCCCTCATACAAATCCTGTTATCTCTGCTCCACAACAATAGGACGGGCCTTAGAGAAGCGCTTAGGAACACTACACAGGCATGGACTGAGCTCCGTCGTAATCCAGCAGCAGAGAGTGGGACACACTGGGAGAGTTTGAAAGGAGGAGGAAATCTTCCACAGTGAAGGGTCTCCTAAATGTTCTAGACTTGTTGGTCCTTCTCTGAGCTTTCCGGGCGTTTAGACGCTTAAGAGCTTAAGGGTCAAAACCAGAAATTGGGTTAATTCTTATTAGATGAGTCTTCGGTTGGAGTAGAAGCGACCACCGGGCTATTTCACCAACCCACCCAAACAGTTTGCCACGTCACCGTTTGACTTCTACCCTGAAAGCTCTCCCTTCTTTAGTTGTGATACGGTGCCGACATGCAAACTGGAGGTGCAGCGGCGACAGGAGCTTACATACGTGCTCTAAATGTAGCTGATCGTTAGATGATCACATTATGCTGCACTCAGCGCTGCATTACCACACGTCAAATAAGCAGAGACATTAGTGTTTTGCAGACGGCGTATCTCACTGCATTTGTAATACGAGCATGTAATAGGTGCGTAATCGCATGCCTCCAGTGTGATTTATGACCACAGAGGTTTTCATTTCCTATTTTATCTGCATAGTAGATCTGCGATGGAGGCCAGATCATCTTTCATTTAGAAGATCATCAGGTATCTTCTGTGAAATATGAACTCTTTCGTCAAACTGTTTCTGGACGGATGTGAACTTCCTGTGCCTCCTGCACGGCCTTCAGATGTAGCGAAGCTTTTTGACAGGCACGCTGGGAAAGAGGGAAGTAAGAAGAAAAAAAAAATGTTCATCTCATCTCAAGTAACAAATAATCCATTAGAGCACAAAGCAGCAAATATAGGTGTAAAACTGTGGTAAAGGGGTTTTGCTCTGAGCGTTCATGGATGCAGGAGAGGGAGAGCGATGACAGTTTAATGGAGAAAAGATGTTATCAGTCAGGTGAAATTTGCAAACAATTACGTGTGAGGTTTGTAGCAGAGGTGACCGTGTGTGCAGAGATGTTTGCGGGAGTTTTGTGAGGCAGCGTGCTCCGGACAAGCCCGACTTGAAAGGCTGTTTGGGACTTTTTTTTTTTGTCCAGAGAGAGCCTCCCCGCTGGGTGCAGGACAGCATGGCTTAGCGAACCGTCTCTGACAGCCCGATGTCTGCACAGAGCAGGGATAGGAAGGTAAACAAGGCTTTTAAAGGCCTCATTAGATAGAGTCCTAGAGCGGAGAGGGGACATGTTTAATTACTCACTCCTGCGAGCTTGTCTTAAAAAAGATTTTACCCTCATTCAAGGAACTCCAAAAGATGCCAAAAACAAACAAACAAACAAAAAAAAAACACCACAAAACCCAAACACTGTTTTTGTGGTATAGTATTCCTTTAATGACACGAGTGACTTTCGTTTTTGCGGGGGCGTTTCAGGAACAAAGTGCACGGAGTTTATGACAAATTGAATTGTGTCCATTATGCCCTGTTCATAAAGTGAGAGTGAAATGACACACTTTACCTCACAGTACTGTTTTACTTTATATAATTTGATGTATTATTAGATGGATTAAAAGACCATTTTAAACTATTCTGAAGTTCTGAAATATTCATACATTAGTCACAGTAATCCAGCAATAAATACACGATAACTACAACACACTGTTTTTCTTTATGGGTGCCTTTTATTAAAGTGCATTTCCCTTTTCATATTCGTATCTGTATTTGCTATTTTAAGTTAAAAAAATCTGCCCCTGCTGGTCATACTGTAAATCTGGAAAGCCTGTTAAATGTGGCAGTTTGTAGCCGTAAGATTTATTAGACAATACCGTATCAAGTAAATGCAGCTTGTATTACAAATGATTATGCTGATCCCAGGTCTGTTATCTGTGGTGGATTTCTTTTTCCCATAGTGCTATTGACATCTCCTCTTCTCTGCCTCCGTTTAGGAGAGCAGGATTTCGCCCGTTTGCATGGACAGACACGTTCTCTTTATTCAGTCAGCTCCGTCCACGTGCAGCTCTGATCTTGGGTGGACTTGTGCTTGTACAGTATAATGTCACGCCAAGAAGAGGACATCTAGCATCTATCTCGCGTTTGACATTTGCTAATAAATCAATTATCGCAACAGTTGCAGAACAATCACAGTTGCTGGTCGGCTAATAGATTAAATGACGCTTGCATCTCTGCCCCTTACAATTGAATGAACCGTTGAGACACAAAGCTGGTTAAATGTTGTTTGCAAGTTGAAAGTAAGGGACAAATTAAAAGAGAGTTTAGACGGGATGAAAACAAAAGAAGCAAAAAAAAAAAAGAGATCCGGATTTAAATGTATTATTCATGCACAGGGTTTTTAACTATAATCAGGTTCATCTTTAGGAACGCTGTAAGCTTCTGGCGAGGGTTGAATACCCTCTTTCTCACCCCTCTGTCCGCCAGCCCTCTCAGAGGTTATGTGCGTGTTAGTATGCACGCCTGTGCGCAGACACGGTTCCTTACTTCGTACAGGTGGGAGCAGTAAATATTAGCTTTTCAAATGAACATGGCCACCCTCAGATATTTAAAGGCCTAAATTGAGAGGCTTTCGTTTTTCTCTTGGCAGGCCGCTCCAAACCAACAGCAGACAGCTTGGTTACATTCAACAAACATTAAGTAACCATTGACTTCAGTCTGTATCTTCTACTGCAGCTCATTTCGGACTTGGGAAAGGAGGAGCAGAGAAAGGCCGCCGGGTTCACCTTGAATGCAAACAAACAGGAGATGTTAGCAGATGCCTGCAGCTTCATATAATACCACTGGGTTCTTAATAAAGCAGCATATATGAGAAGAAGACGTGCAGCTGTTGTCTGTGCATAATCCTGAACACAACAGAGAGACAGCAGTATACTGTACGTTACAGGGTGGCTTGTGTTGTGGGCCTCTCCCATCCCTGCAGACAGACAGACAGGCAGAAGGCAGTGATCTTATGGTTAGCTAGCGGCCACAAGCATGCTGAAAATGAGACCTTAAAGAACTGTCAGGAGGCAGTGTCACTTTTTCCGCGAGATGTCCCTTCAGGAAGCTTCCTCTGCATATTTCAGAAAGACAGTAAAGCGAGAGGCCACAGAGAAGAAAACACAGAAAAAGATGTGGGGGTTTAGTTTAATTAGTTGGGGATACAAGTGCCAGTGTGACGCAATCTTATTGAGAACGGTTTACACTGACCTCTGCCCCGGCCCCCTGTGATTTTGCCCCACCTGATAGCAGATGCACTAAGGTGCCTATTGACATTAAAGAAGCTACCAAGGACAGCACTAATGTGCGGCAGTTGAGCATTATGTCGTCTAACATTGCTCCAAGATTACAGTTGGCATAATTAATTAGCAAAGACACAATAACTGGGGCCCTCACAATTCACGGGCTATTTAAGCGGACGGCGCTGAATGAAAGGAGCTTTTAGTTTCCATATTGGGCCTCTCAGGGATGCCAGCGTTTGGGGCTGTTTTGAGGTTTTGAGTTGGCCTTAAATGCTTTTCAGCTACTGGCTGCTTTTGAATGGCAGGGAGTTGTTTACTACATTGAAAAAGGTGATGTGTTTTAGTGGTACAGACTGATTTTTATCGGTTTACCCTTGTTTGGATACTGGTTGCCAAGAGAGATCTTTCATCGAGCCACTCGCTTTAAACCACCATCAGTGACAGAAAGCTTGCAGGCCACTGTGTGGTAGGACACACTGGGAATTGTCAGTTTGTTTGTTTTTTATGGGTATTTTGTGCTTAACTGTGAGTTAGGATGTACTCGCCACAAGTACTTAATTACTGTTGTAATTAAGTGTTTTTTTTTGCAAACCGATGTTAAGTTGCTGATAATTGGACATGTATTTGTGTAGTTCACACATAAATGCAAACAGATTGTACTCATAGTTAATTTCAGCTGATTCACTTCTTTTTATTTTAATACTACTACTCAGAGTTCAGAGGAGAGGAGAGGGCTCTCCCAAATCCACGTGACGCTGTTTCTCCTCTTTTTTTTTTTTTTTTTTTCCTTGAGCAGCACAATCAGAAAGAGTCATTCATTCATGTCCAGCTGCCAGCTCTCTCGTCTTCTCCTCACTGCCGACAGGAAATTCTGACCTGCGGATTTTGCGCGCCCAGACGTGTTCGGAGGGAAAAACCTAGACGGAGAAATGTGTGTCAGAGCGTGCGCGTGTGTTCAAGGCAGAGCAAAGGTGTTTGTTTGTGTTTCCCGTGGAAAATCCTCTTGAACTAAAACCTACCTCTTTACCTCTACCTCATTATCGCTTCTTATTGCATTTCCTCCTCCCTCTCTGTGCCTCGGCCTCACTCCCGTAATGTCTCCTATTTGCGCACTGAAATGCTTCGTTTGATGCGTTTTTGGTTAGGTCTACAGTGTGACTTTTTTCTCCACCAGCCCCTCATCAGCAGCCCTCGTTGCAGGGCTGGACGCTCTCACGTTAATGTAGTTGTTAACAGCCTGTGGTCACGGGCGGTTTGTGTGGCTTTGCCGTTTGAGCTGACACACTCGCTGTAGGCAGAGAGACGCTGTGTGGAAGCCCGGGATCCCGAAACGACTGGGCAGAGAGGGACTCTATGACTTTGTCCTTTTATGACTGAAAGAGAACTAAAAGATGTGTCTAAGGCGCGTTGGAGGTTTGAACATCTTTGATCTTACTCACAAATCAAATGTACAAGTTGACAACAAAAACTGAGGATGAGAATGAAATGCATATGAACCGCAATCAAGGGTGATACACTGTTAAGGAACAAATGGATAAATTTTCGAGGAATAAATGAATATCTTGTTTCTGTGCTGGCGCGGGTACGTTCTGTTCCTTCGGTTCCGCTTATCTAAAACCAAAAACGCGCCCGTCAGCCTCCGATTGCTTCACTCAGGGCGAAAGAAGCCCGTCCTAGTCGTCAAAGAGAATCTGTTTTTACATGTTGTTTGTGTTACTTTCACTTCTCATAGTGAGAGCAGCAAGAATAGCAGCCGTAGGAGGGTGTCACTAACTGCTGCGGCTAATAAACGCCCTCACCTGCACACCTCCCCTCACCACTTCTCTCACAATCCTTTGATTGGTGATGATGTCTAATGAGCTGTGGGTATTGTGGAAAGTAAGAGTAGGCTGACTGTGAATTTACACAACGTATAATACAGCTATGATTCTTCATCTCTGCTCTTGTCTCAACTTCTCAGCTGCTGATACAGCAAACGTGTGTGTGTGTGTGTGTATAAAAACACCCATCAGGCATAACATTATGACGACTGACAAGAGAAGCAAATAATGACCATCTTGTGAGAATACAATGTTCTTCTGGGAAACTTTCGGACCTGACATCCATGTGGATGTTACTTAGACATGTACCATCCACCTAGACCAGGCCACAAAAACACGAAAAAAGGCACAAGGTGTTGATCTGGCCTCCAAATTCACTAGATCCCAAACTCATCAAGTATCTGTGGGATGCACTGGAACAAGCCTGATCCACAGAGGCCCCTCCCCTCAACCCATAGGACCCAAAGGACCCCACTAACAACATTCTGTTGCCAGACACCACAGGACAAACTCAAAAGGCCCATGTCCATTCTGTGATGAGTCACAACTGTTTTGAAGGCACAAGGAAGACGTACACAATATTAGGAAGGTGGTCATAATGTTATGCCTGATGATCGTACTGTATACAGTATATGAATATAAATATACTCTCTCTCTCTCTCTCTCTCTCTCTCTCTCTATTTATATATATATATATATATATATATATATATGTATAGACTGAGACTGAGGTCTGCTGGCTTTGGCGTAAACACAACAGATGACTGTTACTATAAGTGTGTGTGAGTTTGTGGTTCAGGTCTGTTAAATCCACTCCGTCTGTGTCTCTCATCTCTGCAGGAGTCGGAAGATCCAGATCCGGAACATTCCCCCTCATCTACAGTGGGAGGTCAGTTGTTTGTGTGTGTTGTGTGTGTGTGTGACAGTGATGCCCAGTTGAACAGCACCAGGTAGCGCATAAACCAGTTTCCTGGCAGTGAGTCACCAGCCTTTTGTACTCGTAGACTCAAGTGTTTGTGTCGACGTGTTTATGTCTGCGTGTGTGCGCTCGCATCGGCGTCAGTGTT
This sequence comes from Chelon labrosus, assembly GCF_963514085.1. NCBI lineage: Eukaryota > Metazoa > Chordata > Actinopteri > Mugiliformes > Mugilidae > Chelon > Chelon labrosus. Next base: position 19,180,005 of record NC_140341.1, read on the forward strand.
CATTACTGCGCGGATGACACTCTGTCTGTGTGTCAACATCTGTAACGTAGCTGGGGTCCATGTTGGTTTTGTCTGTGAGAGAGTCTGTCTGTCCTCATGCCTGCCAACCCTCCCGTTTCTCTTGGGTTTATATCTGCTCCCCAGAAAACTCAGAGATCTGGGCCTGGGAACTAAAAATATCAACATTAGTGAATAAAAGCACTGGGGGGAAAATAAATGTTTATTTGACCAAAGATGTGAAGTTGCGAGATTTATTTTTTCGTAATGTTTCAGTGCAACCGTGCAAACCATGGTCCAAACCAAACCAAACCAAAGAGCTGTAGTTTGTGTAACTTCAAGCTACTTAAGCCCTTATTTACATTTGATGCTACATTATTCTTCCATAATTCTTCTACTTCACTTCATGTCAGAGGGACGCACTGGGCTTTTGATTACTACTACTTCAATTTACCAGATTTTGCTTTTTATTTGCAGATATAGAATTTAACAGATTTAATATATGATGTGGATTAATATTATATAATATAATAAAATATCATATATGGTTACTTAATATACAGTACGGTTTTAATTTAAAAACTCCATTGATAAGGACATAAATAAACCCATTGTATTATCAACATTACTGACAACTACCTTTTTACAGCATCTGAACATTTTAAATACATTTTTATGTATCATCTCTGCATGAGAATATTTAGCTTAAACATGTGGCGTTATAGCAAGTTTCCATTATGTGCTTTGAAATACATTTGGGTTGGAAATCAACTTCACCTTGTATTAATAACATTTATTAAAATACAATTGATAATTTGATGATAATAAAATAAAAAATATGACAGCCACATTAATGTTGGAGCAGAATAAATTCCATTAATGGATTTAATGGCTTTTTTGAATTTGATTGTTTTTATTAGAGCTGAATGCTTTCATGACTACAACGGGAATAATAATTAAGAAAGTCCGGTTTATCCTCTGACAACTTTTAAAAAGCCCCAACAGTGAAGGCCGGATGACTTAAAAGTCTTAGTAAAGAATTAGATAATGTGTGAATCAGTCCACTATACAATTTAATATTAATTTTTCAGCTTATCTTACACATTGACAAACATCATTCATGTAATTTATGGCGCAATTTCCCTCTTAAATATTGTCCCCCTTTGCCCAATAGAAGAGCCAGGTATTCTCCTCTCTATCTTCTTTAAGCTACATTGACACCATTGTTAATTTTATTGTTTCAAACATCATCTTAATTCTGTTGAATTCTGCTAATTAAAACGAAGCTATGCACCATTTGTACCAGCTTTTAACACAAAAAAATGATTATGATGATTGCAAATTTATTCTGTTCTGCTGCAAATATAGCATGTGAGGTATCAAGTCTAATAAAGCACGAGCATTCCTGAGTAATGGAAGTATTTCTTGTTCTTCCTGTTCCGTCGATATTGCGTGACTGCAGCTCATGATATCAATGATATGACACACCAGCACTCTCTCCAGCGTTTGGCTGTGATCTCAAATGCCGTTCAGTTTTTCTTGTCCTACTATTTACGGGCTGGTCTGTAGTGGCGACTGCCGTGTGACTGTCGTTAGTCTGTCGGCAGTTTCTATCAACCAAATTTCCAGATATTATTAGGAGATATTCATTTTCCTTATGAATCTGTTTCAGGCAGACATTTTGACAGAATAGAAAGCACGCTTGTAATCAGCGATGGCACAGTTCCAATGGTACTAGTGAGCGTTTATGTTGGCAGAGCATGCACAGGAGCAGGACCTCCCCTAAGTGGAATGCAGCTGTCATTAGTACACCTGTGCTTTCTCTGCTGTGACAAATCACAATGTACACTGTGAAAAAGATCTGTAACAAAGATCAGTGAGATTTTGAAGTTCTGCTTTTGTGAAATTCAGATATTTGCCCATACGTGGCCTGTCACTAATCTACACTCTCGTTTCTCCTTCAGGTTTTGGACGGACTTCTTGCTCAGTATGGTACTGTAGAAAGCGTGGAACAAGGTACTGAACTGTTCTCCTCCCTGTTTGTTGCGCATGTCATCTTCATCTGGCTCCGACTGTTAAATGCACATGTGTCTATTTAGCAACGCACACACAGAGACCTCCCAGTGAGTCAAGTCTCCCTGTGTGACTTCGCTTCCATCGTCCCACACACAAATCGTCTAAACATAACCCATCTCTGCATGTGAATCAGCCTTTATCATCTTGTCTGTCTGCGTGCATGCGTGCGTCTTATAAGTTGGACCTGGGGAGTCGAGCGTTTGAAGTACATGCAGCCTCTATAATGAGCACTGTGTGCTCTGCCACGGGTCCCCTTGGCCTCAGCGTATGGATTGAAGTGGGCAGACATGGCAGGCGTCCAGAAGTAATGTGTCCGCTTGTGTGTTTATGCCTGTATGTGTTTACGTGTTGCGTCTCTTTCGGGGAGGTGCATGGTGGTGATGGGGGAGGACACTGTAGGCGCCTGTGGTGAGGCTTTTGCACTGTCTGATGGAAGTGTGTGTGTGTGTGTGTGGGGTAGTCGGCACTAGAGCCATCCATACAGACTTCTTCCTGTCTACACATACGAGTTGCAGAGACGTGCACGGGGAGAAACAAACTCCCACAAAGACACACATGGACAAATCTTGACACACACACACACACACTCCCGGTGCATCTCTATGAGCCAAGACCAACTACCACCCACTGTTGTCATGACAGGTGCTAAAAGAGAACCCAGCAGAGAAATTACTCCACTCAGAGTTTCCCAGACGCTGCCGTAAAACAGCCTGCTTCATTCTGTACCAGACTCCAGCGTTTCCTCCTCCTCTTCTTTCTTTATTCCTCAGCCTGGCCCGTCAAACGCCGCTAGTTACAGTGAGCGATCAATAGAGCCCGCTCGCTTGTGTATCTGTCCGCTCTTAGTTTGTGGCCTCTACCCGACTTCCTGTCTGCCCGCCTCCTGCCGCTTTTCTCCGCCTGGCTCCGTGTGCTCTGGTTACAGGGGTGAGCTTTTGGAGAAGTCCCATGTTCTTGTGTGGTATGGTGCAGGCTGCTGGTGGCAGGGCAGGGCTGGGGTGGGGCGGGGCAGAGCTGGCTGTCAGCGCCGGTGTCAGGCACCGGGCCAGGCTCTGCCCATTCACCCTCTCTAAGCCAGCTGGGCACTCTCACTGGATTTAACCCTTCCAAACCGGCTGTCTGCTGCCCACCAGCCGGTTTGGAAGTTTTGATTTTTTACGTACGGATGCCCGTGTTTACTTCTGACACAACTACAAGGAAACACTTGTAAAACATTACTTCTTTGATATTGACCATGCACAGCACCGTGCATCTCCTGACTGAGCGATAGATTATTTTCTTTTTGTGGTTAGTTCAATTTTAATGGGTGTTTGGTATCAAGCATCATGAGTATCCATCTTTGCTATAATGTTTGGCAATAGCGCTCACAATTACAGAGCTTTGAGCAGAGACCCAAGTTGCCTCTTCTTAGAGAAGAAAATGAAACACAATGCCTTTGCAAAGCCTTGTTCTTTTATTCTCACTGTTAGTGCTAAAAAGAATTAACAATTTATGTAAAACATTTAATATGACAGGGAATGCAACAGTCAGTTATTTAATTTGCTAGATTTTATTGCCATTTGGATTTCACTATGGGGCGTGTTTTAACTGATACTGAGAAAAGGATACATCTGCATGCAATTGGATAGTCCTACAACCAGTCAAAGCAATTTTATTGTAAACAAATGGCGTGTATGACTGCGTCGCTGTTACTCTGTTAGCCATCATCTCATAAAGCCTGCCCACACCATTCCAGTAAACCTTAACTGGAGCATAATCAGTTTCCAATGGAGAGACTTCAGAGTCCATTTCTGCTGCTGCTGCTGCTGCAAAAGAAAATTGAGGGCGGGGGGTTGTTGGACAGACTTCATTCATTCATGCATTTTCTGTAACTGCTTGTCCTCTGGAGGGTCACAGGGGGCCGAAGTCTATCCCAGCTGTCATTGGGCGAGAGGCAGGGTACACCCTGGACAGGTCGCCGGTCTATTGCAGGGCTAACACAGAGAGACAGACAATCATTCACACTCACACCCACGGCCAATTTAGAATCACCAATTAACCTAATGAGCATGTCTTTGGACGGTGGAAGGAAGCAGGAGTACCCGGAGAGAACCCACGCAGACACAGGGAGAACATGCGATGATCATTGCTGTGAGCCATCCGTGCTAACCACCACACCACTGTGGCACCCATAGGACAGACTTGATTGATTTGAACTGAAATTCTTCCAGTAATTGATCTAAACTTAGGGAAAGTTTAGCATTTTGTGCTTGATATATGACTAAAATGATCAACCCAGTGTCAACATGGCTGGATCAGCTAAGTAATGAATCAATTAATGGCAGACAGTTTGTATTGTTATCACATGTGTTATGCAAAGAACACTTCAGTCAGAATCACATCATTGTTCAGTATTTTAAGAATGCGTGATCCCTGCAGCAGTCCAGCCCTCCGTGCTGTTCTTTCTTCACTGAGCAGAACAGGACCATAAATCTTTCCAAGGTGTGCCCGGGCGGCGCTCTACAATGCTCTCTATGAGAGATTACCTGCTTTGTTTAGGCTGTCATGTTAAACTTAAATCCGTTATTGTGCAAGTGGCAGAGAGGTTATTGTGTTAACAGCTCCTGTCTGTAGAGGAAGCAGCGGGGTCTGGAGGGAAGCCAGTGCAGTGATGGCTGTAATGGATTCACACAGACAAGTGCCTCTCCGGGTCACCACGGGAACCTGGACACGAGTCTGACTCACCTACGGCAACAACAAAAAGCCTGATATGTGCATGTGTAAATGTGGCCGAACCTTTGTTTACTCTATCTCATGTTCTCTATCTCTCTCTCCCCTAACCCCCCCCCCCCCCCCTTTGCTCTCTCTGTCCTCATCCACAGTGAACACTGATACAGAAACAGCAGTGGTGAACGTTACATACGCAACCAAGGAGGAAGCTAAAGTGTAAGCAGCACATATAATGACACTGATGCAGCCAAGCACCGAGAGTAAGACTCATGATATGCTTGCACCAACTAGGAGCTGTATTGTTTACGTATTTGCTTATGTCCTTGAAAGCTTCTGATTTTAACGTAAGCAAATCTAAACACAGCGACGCTCGAGGAGGCAGTTTTAATTTGAAGATGATGGCATTCAAATTTTAAATGATAGGTGATAATGATGGTGCTTTATGATCGCTCATTGTAAATGTCAACATTTTGCATCATGTAGCAAAGTGAGAGAAGTATGTGTGTAGTAAGAAAATGACTTGTGAGCTGTGTTAAAATGTGCATATTTAGTGCGGAGACAGGTTTTTTCTCGGCTAATCCTGGCATTCAGAGATCCCTGTCAGTTTATGTGGTAAAATGCTGACACGGTGTACGATAGATGAGGTAACCATCACATGTAACAAACAAGTATTTAACAGCAAGTATATCAGATGCTCAAGAAGTTAATCAGTGTTTTAAGTTTAATAGTGCAAATAACTGCTTAAAATATATCACAGAACTTGTATACTGACATCTCCGCATCCATGTGTCCTTTTTTTTATCTCTCCTCCTGACTCTTCCTCCGCCTCTTTCATCGCGCAGAGCCATTGAGAAGTTGACGGGACACCAGTGCGACGACTACTCCTTCAAGGTGTCATATATCATGGACATGGATGCAGCTCCAGCCGTCCAGGCTCCCCGCACGCGGCGCGGGGGTCGGTCTTCCCGGGACCAGGGCGCCTCTCAGCCCGGGCCGTCGGGAGGTTTCGGTTCTCCGCGCCCCAGACAGCACGACTTCCCGCTGCGCATACTTGTGCCTACTCAGTTTGTGGGAGCCATCATCGGCAAGGAAGGCCTCACTATCAAGAATGTCACCAAAGTGTCACAGGCCAAGTAAGCTACAGCACCTGGATAATTTGTTTTGTTGTTACTCATGGTCTTGACTTTAAGATGCACTTTTGCGAAGGCGAGTTGTCTGAAATATGATGCAAGACAAAAATAGTTTGTTCATTTTCTGTGTTCTTTTGTTTCCTAAGTCGCTTTTTGTCTAAATTTTTTATTTAATATGCACCGCAACCGTATCCGTATTCTCCTTCTCTCAGGGTGGACATTCATCGGAAGGAAAACGCAGGTGCAACAGAAAAGCCCATCACCATCCACTCAACACCCGAGGGCTGCTCCTCTGCCTGTCACATGATCCTGGACATTATGCAGAAGGAGGCCAACGAGACCAAGACGTGAGTCTGCACCGCAACATGCACAGACATTCCTAAACATGTGCATGCTCAAAAGTGATCATGTGGGGCATGTATACAATCCCTCTGAGGGATTAGCCATAATGTCTGCAGGGCTGTAATCTTATCCTTTAACCTGCCTGCACACCTTTTAATCTCACTGTGCATTCTCTTGCTTGGACCACTAACACAGTAAACACAGTGCACACTCACATAGGCTAACACGTGACCGCAGCTTAGCATTTAAGAAACGAGGCCAACATGCCTAATTGAGCTTGACACTTTTCACAAGACACTGCTCCTTTTAAACTCTTCGAGCCGGACTCAGAAGAAGATAACTGCACTTGAATATAAAAATGCTGCAGAGCCGTTAAATTTACCTGTGGTGATGTACTGTAATTAACATTGCAGTTAAATTATTATTGTCAAAAGTTATTTATTTAATTTATTACGCGCCTCTTATTCGACCAGAAAATATTTCCTGCTGTTTGATGACTAAAGCTCAGTGGCATACATGAGCAACTTTAAAATATTCTTTTGTAACCTCTTCCTGTCATGAGAATACACTTTGTTTCCTGTCTGTCTTGACATCTTAAAATATCACGGCCACATGACGACATTCGGGCTCGTTTTGGAAAATATATTTAAAGACTGTAAAAGGGGGAACAATATAATATATATACTGTTTTATTCACATGGAGATATAGAATAATAAGTGAGCTATGCTGATGCTGGTACAGTAGGTGGATGTTATTGCCAATGGACTGTGTTAACATACCCTTTCTCCTGTATTTGTTGCCTTTATGCTATGCTAGGCTAACGGGCTTCAGACAGTAGCTTCATAATTACTGTACTGACATAAAATTGCTAACAATTTTCTCATTAATTTCTCAGGAAGAAACGATTTTAGGAAAATAGGCCAGTTTTGAATGAAATGCGTTTCCTCCAGTGTGCAGCCAAATGAATTTATGAATACTGTACTGTAACAGTAATTTTGCTCTGAAAAGTCACAATAACGTCCACGCCTCTACCGGCTGCTGACTTAATAACACCACCCTGCCCTGCCTGGGTGCCACACCTGCAGAAAGGAACCTGTCACCTCGGCCGGGCCCACACCATGTAATTTTAGCCACTCTGCATCTAGTGAAACCCAAACCACTTAGCTTGGCCTCTAAACCTGCAACACCGCCATCTCCCCTCACTCGCCCCGGAGCTCTCGCCAAACTAATTTCACCCTACAGCGTAGAAGATATATACTTACAGATTATAGCATGTCCCGACCTGACGCCCCCTCCCCTCCACACACAGACCCACACAACCACAAGCCTGTGACCCAGCCCAAAAGAAACCCCCAGCATCTGGCTATCCTCTACCACAACTCTAATCCACATTCACACCCTACAATTTCCTCACAAAGCCGAAATATAGATTATATAAAGATGACACCCATTATCATACCAACGCCACACATTAGCAACATAACGTTGGTTTATGTATTTATGTATTGAGTTTAGAAGCAGAGGGAATCATCCATTTATCTCAGCTAATTATTTATCATTTATAACTTGCCCGTCTACAGCCAAACTGTCTCAAATTAGTAAATTGCCTCCTCTTCCTCGAGTTTGAGACTTGAATTTGAAAATTGCACAAGCACTGCAATTTTTTAATCCGTCTATGCTCCAAAATGTTTCAGGCTTTTGTCAAAGCCATGGAAAATGAGCACTGTTAAATCACCATAATTTGTACTGTACAAAAGAAAATGGGACTCACTCTCCATTTCGCCCAAATTACACCGCTTTCACAATCTGCTTTCCTCCTGAATATTTTTGAATCAACCAAATTCAGCAGCGAGAGCGTCTAGCATCTAGATTAACAGGATGTCATGTCACGGTTCAGGGCCAAACAGTACTTTCATATGCACTGATGTGTTTTTACAAGAGCGATTTGTCTTAGAAAACTCATTCCTTCATCTGACTTTAACCTTCGTATGTGTTGGCCATTGTGTTGGTTTAGCAGTTAATTATTAATTAGCTTAAAGAGAGCACGGTTTTACACTCTTTTACTGTCAGTTTCCATGATTCTCACGAGAAAACATCCTAGGAAGATGTTACTAGGAACCAAAATGATCCAGCAATTTCTGACATTGCGATAAGCCACGAGAAAATGATTTCTTTAGTTTCACTTGCCTCAAGGGATGCTGACACATAAACAACAGATCATTTCAGTTTTCATGATCTTTTTCTTTTCACCTTTTGTCAGCTAGTAGCATATTATGTGACGCACAACAGCGTTTATTTATTGTAAACTGGAGTAGAACATGAACTTCTTTGTGGCCGTACAAGGACACAAAATCAGCATCAAAACAGGTTAAAGCTGATCTGCTTCTTGTAAAAATCTGCATTTCTTTGTGAAGATCTGTAAAACCTAAAGGGGCGAATCATACAATTGTACACTAAAAGAAATAATTGTGTCTTAACATTGTTCCCTATGCTTACAGCAGCACGCTATGCTGGGCAGCTATCCACATTCCTGCTCGTCCCCATCACACTATGACATTCCTCACATCACATCTAACCTGTGCGTGTTCATTGTGTGTGCAGGACAGAGGAAATCCCTCTGAAAATCCTTGCCCACAACAGCCTCGTGGGTCGGCTGATCGGGAAAGAAGGCCGCAACCTGAAGAAGATCGAGGAGGAGACAGGGACCAAGATAACCATCTCCTCGTAAGTCGCCACGCTGCTCCTAAGCAACGCAGCGTCCGCTTGTCCTACTGTTATTGAGGAACAGCAGAACAAAAAGATTTTCACTCGGATTCATTTCAGCTTCTTGTATCGGCACCTTCCCTCCTCGCCTGCTCATTAACCTCTCAGCATGTGCCTTCCCTTAACTGAGTTGTTACAGAAGAAACGTGAAGAGTTGATTACCGCTCCTTCACTTCAGAACATGATATTAGTGAGGTGGTGATTACACCCCATTTAACGGACTGTGCTCAGCAGCCTTCGTTCATTTGGGGCTAATGAATTGCTCTATCTTTGGGAGGACGTAATGAGCCATGAGAAAGGGACAGACAAGTGAAGAAAAGGAAGGAGAGGAGGGTACTTTTAAGAGACGCGAACATTGAGAAACTCGTGGTTCTGCAAAATTATTTCGGAAAGTCCTTTTTGTGAATCTGGTTCAAAAGCCCAAAGGTGTTAACGTTTGTATTACATCCAGGCTAACCAGTTAATGGAGCGATCACTTCTTTGAGTCAGGTGATTTTTCGGAGTAGTATTTTCTCTGTGGTGCCCTGCACTGGTCGCCTAATGCATAATTCCCTTGTAAAGTTCAGCACAAAAAACTTGATTCAAGTGAGCATCAAAGCTGCTGACATGCGGAAAAATGTAACAACGTACAAAAGATTTAGCGTTTTTTACCCCAGGCGTTAAACTTTATTAGTTTTTTTTATCTAACTGAGGTTAATTATGAAATGCTGCAAGACTTAGTCATGATTTGGCTGTGGCACAAAATTAAAAGATAACTCTAACTGCCTTCATCTGTACACTCATGCCCATGCGCTGCTATTCCCATCCTGAGCTAGTTGTTTAAAGGTGCGCTCCAACAATTTTGTGCACTCAGCCCGTGAAGAGAGTTGGAAAATTTCTTCTGTGTCTTCACTATTCTTATAACGCCACCAGGGGCGGTCTAAGTGAGTGCCCGAGGACTACAAATCATCAGAATAGCACTGCGAAAGCTCCGATATCTCTGACTTGGTGCCAGTAACGAGCAAATTCCTGAAAACTAACCAAACACAGACGTCTGTTGAGCAATGTAAATAAAACCAAAATGTATATACTGTGATATTGTCAGAGCACTGTATCTCTAAGAATAGCACTCAAACAATGTGTGAAGAAATTGTGCAATGACGTGAACATGCACAAGTTGACTGTTGAGTTGCATTATGGGAAGTGTAGTTTCCTGGGAACTATCTCTGTCTCCGCTGCCTCATTTCTCTTATTTCAGTCTGTGTCTTGTGAGTTTAGCCTACTGGGAGAATATGTGAGCAGAATATGACTGTGTCCATTTTCTGCATTTGTGCACGCATGCACTGTGCTTATTTGTGCCCGATCTCCCTTGCAGGTTACAAGACTTAACCATTTACAACCCTGAGAGGACCATCACGGTGAAGGGCAGCTTGGAGGCGTGTTGTAAAGCTGAGGTGGAGATCATGAAGAAACTGAGGGAAGCCTACGAGAACGATATTGCTGCTATAAACGTAAGCTTCCCAGCTCCCATATGCGGGCCTCTTGATTGTTTGTGTGTGTGTCTGTGTGTGGTGTTGATCATACGTTGACTCACACAGACTGACAGGTGAACAACGGAGAGGAGTGATGATATACAGCAGGATAATATTGCCTTCCCATTCACTACATGTTACCACCAGCATTAGTAATACCGGCTTGGTAAATGGATAACAGTAAACGATCGCTGAATAGCTCATCAGTGAGTCGAGTGTTTGAGCGCCTATGTACGTGCGTGTGTGTGTGTCGACCTCTTTTACAGAGCCTCTGACTCACGCTCACTTCCCCGCTGTGTGTGTCTGTGTTCCTGCTGTAACACACTGCGTTTCCCAGCATCCATCTGATATCTGTAGGCCGCTCTCTCACCCGGCTCCTCTTTCACACCGACCTGGTGACATCACCAGAGCCGCAACCAGAGAGGTCAACCTCAGAGGCAGACAGATAATGGCGATAACACAAACTGCACGCTCTTGACTGCAGTACAGAAATACAAAGACGGAAACTTATACAGGGACCTTATTAACGCTGGTGATGCTCTTCATAATCGATGCAGAATTAGTGCTGCAGTATCTGCTTTTCTGCGCCACTTTCACTTCAGCACATTCATTAGTTTTAGCTTTATGTCGATTGCCCAAATATTTGCTCAGAAATAATCATCACTCAGCATGCTGTTCAATTGTCCTGGCTGGTATGAGGAGTCCTGGCACCTGTCGGCTTTATCCTCGCCTCTACAGTAAGCGGTTAGGGCCATCTAGCGTGACACTGTGGATATTACACAAAAGCTTTAGTAGAAGGACAAAATAAAAGTAGACCGCGTGTCTTGTCATCACCCTGAAACCAGAATAGCTGACTTGACTGCGAGGGGAGAATAGTCCCGTCACGGCATTGCAACAGCAAATAGTCCACGTACGTCCCAAAACAACCGCTTTTCATGAGCTAAATAAAACAGCCCTATTTTAGTCACTGTGACAATCCAGTTTTTAAAGATAGCTCAGCTTCTTTTTAAATGTGTGTGTTTTTTTTGCGTGGGAAGTTGTGGAAGTTTAAACTCATAAAGCAAAAACTTAAATTTATTTTTAAATGTATGTATCTATTAAAGAGTGACAGAATCCACAAATAAAAGCCAAACAGAGTGATGGACCAACCCTCACAAAAGAGGACTGCAGCTGACATGTATTTTAACTATTCTAACTTTTATGTATTATTAAAAACCTGCAAAAAGGTGTACATTATAAATCGATTTTGTATTTGGGACATGAAAAAGTAAAAAACGGCCGTTACCATTCCCCAGACTATATTTAAGCATATGGATAATATCACATCAAACAGGAATACAGCATATTCATCAATAATAAAGCAAAGCAGCAAAGTATATTTTGGAAACTAGAGTCTGAGTAGATTTCGTATTGCTGGCTGATAAGTGGTTTAAACAATTCCTCCGTCACTGTAACTGTTGCAGGCTGCTGGCCTCAGCTCCACACTTGACATTTTTCAGGATCTTGAACGATGATGAATGAGGTGTGAGTCAGGAAATAGATTCTAAGTGCTGTAGTAAGCGGTATTCAATAAAAGATACAGTGGATGTAATAGATCTGTATACCCCTGTTAAAGCAGTGTTTTGTGATGTAAAAAAAATCAAATAACCATAAATCACAAAAGAACTTTTGTACATTTATTTAAAAAATTATGAGCTATGCAGTGATCCTTAAAAGTAGCGTGACGCATTTTAGAAAAAAAGGAAACAACCTGTCTGCATAAGAGTGAGCATCAGTTAAAGGACCCTTATACATATGTTATTGTAGCAATGTATGGAGGAATTTATCAGCTTGCCACTGTAACCATTTTAACACAGGAATATAGTCCTTACATCTAGTGTGTGTTAAAGAAACACACTTATTTTGAGTGTGTTTTGTCCTCAGCTTTCCTTCGCTTATAAGCTGTACTATTTTTTTAGTTGTGCTCACTGCAGGGAGATTATCTTTTACTCTAACCTCTTGCAGCAGGAAACAAAACATTTGAATGGTTGGAAATGCAAAATCCAGGGTGAAATCTGATCTTCTTTTAATAGCAAGTTTAAATGAAAAACAACAACAACAAAAAAAAGACTTTAATTCTAATCTGTCATCTTCTTTCTTGGGGCTCTTCTTGTAGTTGAATTCTGCCTATGCCTCTCCTGCACAGCAACAGGCCAACCTGATCCCAGGTTTGAACCTGAACGCTCTGGGGATCTTCTCCTCTGGTCTGCCGGTGCTGCCCCCTGCTGCTGGACCACGCGGTGCAGTGCCGCCTGTGCCACCGGCAGGATACAACCCATTCTTAGTGAGTAGACTTTTTTTTTTTTTTTTACACATACTAACTGACAGCACACAGTCATACAAGAACCAGAAATATGTTTTTTTGTTTTTTTTTTAAACGCTTCTTTTAAGATAACCGCACCGCTGTTGGTTTTACCTGCTCAGCTGCAGGAATTGTTTAGTTTTCCTACCACACTGTAAACCAGGTTTCCCCTGAAGAGCGTTTTGATAAAAAACAATACAGCGTTGACTCAGGTCTTCCTGCATGATGCCGCGCACAGTTTGAAACTAGCAGAATTCCCCCATCGTCTCCAGAGATGAGTCAGTTTGTCTGTAAAACAAAGTCTCCACTCATTGCCTGACGAGGGCGAGCCAGAGTGGTGTGAGACAGCGTGTGAGAATGCATTCGCGTGCCTCGCCGTCAAGAAAGTGTGATTCACTCAGCGTTTATGCCCCGAAATTCCCCTCAGTAAGAGTGGCGCGCGTGCATGTGTGTTTCAACGTATGTGTGTTTACGTGCCATCTGATCGGCCTTGCTTGTCACTTCACTTTCAGAGTCACTCTTCACATCTCAGTGGCCTGTACGGGGTTCCTCCAGCAAGTGCCATCCCCCACCAGCACTCAGTATGTTCCCTCAAATCTCCACTACAGCCAGTGTTGCCTTGGTGATCAGAGACTTTCCATCTCATTTCTTATTTCTTTTGTGCTACTACGTAATTGTTTTAATCGTTGAGAGCAGTTAAAAGCATGTTTTCACACTTCACCCTCACACTTAGAATGCAACAGTTTTTTTCTTATTGTGTGATTTTCAAGGGTGATTTATACACAAGAGGAAAACTGTTTCCATGAATCCTGTGGGAAACCAGATAAAGGAGGTCTGACTTAGAGGGATATGTAAATAAGAGGCCATTACAACGCCTCAGTCAGTGTCTGTAGGACAGTGAGTCTGGCATTCCTTCTCACCATCGCCCAGTCACCGGAACACCACAAATATTTCTGGAAGGGGGACTTTTCAGCCCAGAGTTATCCCGTGGCTCATAAAAACTCACTTTATAAACCTCAACTACATGAGTGTTACCATGCTAAGCAAAACAAAAACATAGGGCAACCGTCACCCCTAATAGGAAATATTCCATTCAGTCTGTGACAGAGGGCGGTGTTTACCCAAAGAGAAAACCCTTGATGAGCTTAATTTAGCTTTCCTCGCATGTGGCGTCAGCGTTTTCGGCTGCTCTTCAAGCACCTGACAAGTTCAGTTTTAATTTTGGCAACTGTGTGGTCTCTTTTTTTTTTCAGCAACAGGCTCCAGAACAGGAGGTTGTCTACCTCTTTATTCCAACTCAGGCAGTCGGGGCCCTGATCGGCAAGAAGGGCCAGCACATCAAACAGCTCGCCCATTTTGCCGGCGCTTCCATCAAGGTGGGTTTGACAGAGTCAGTGCTGTGTGTTTGGCTCTAAGGGAGAAGGCTTGCATGGTTAGTAGTATAAGTTAAACATGCATTGCATTTTTCAAAGCTTAACACCAATCTTTGAGGAGTTTGTTATTGAGGTGGAAGTGAGTAATGGCTGAGTCAGTGTTACTTCATCAACAACAGCTGAGGAAGTACTCGGGGTTAAAAAAAGGGTGGAAAGAGATGACTCGTCAGCTGAGCATTTCTGATAATGTAATCAAAGCCAGTTTATTTATGTACGTTTTTGAGTTATATTTATATGTTTAGTATATTTTTGTGGCGTTTGAACGCTTTGCATGAACTCAGATCAAATAAATGAAGCCAAAAGGTGGTGGTTTAATTTGTCTCTATCACGCAGATCGCCCCGGCTGAGAGCCCAGATGTCACCGAGAGGATGGTTATCATTACTGGAACCCCAGAAGCTCAGTTTAAGGTATGAACACTGACTGAATGTGTGCAGGAATGTTCACAAAAAATGAAGTTTAACTGTGGGAATTGAGATGATAAAATGAGATCATAAATATTTTTTCATTTATGATTAATGCGCCCTGTATTAATGGTAAACAGCAGCGGATCGCTGTGTGTCCCCGTTGTCCCCAGTCTCTCCTTGTCTCATACCCTCCTCTGTATTCCAGGCCCAAGGTCGGATATTTGGGAAGCTGAAAGAGGAGAACTTCTTCTCGGCGAAGGAGGAGGTCAAACTGGAGACGCATATCAAGGTTCCCTCAACTGCAGCTGGCAGGGTCATCGGTAAAGGTGGCAAGACGGTGAGTTGAAACTACAATTTGTCACACATTTTATTTCCTCAGATGCGCTTTTTCATTTGGGATGGGGAAAAAAAACACCCTAACAACAATCTCTCTAAAATTTCCCTTAGCAACTTTTCACTGAAATGCGCCACAGTTTATATTTACATGGGAACATTTTGGCTCAAGTCAGTCATCTTCCACTGACGTCAAATATCACTTTGTGGTTTCATCGATCGGTTTTTCAGTTTAGCATAATTTGATACTTTGACTGACGTCCGTGAGTACTGTCTCAGTTTTTGTAAGAGAGGCTGGAGCTGAAATTCAAAGCACGATCGTGACCCCCGGCGTCTGTGTTGCAGGTAAACGAGCTGCAGAACCTGACGAGCGCAGAGGTCATCGTACCGCGGGACCAAACTCCTGACGAGAACGACGAGGTCTTTGTGAAAATCAGCGGGCATTTCTTTGCCAGCCAGGTGTGTTGGTCGTTATTTTGCTCATTCTTTTTGCTGCTGTATACAGAATTGCTGCATTTTTGGCTGCTAAAAGAACTGTAGACACAAACACAAGTTTCATAAAGGCACCGTTGGATCACATGCAAATAATCTGTGTCATGCGTGAAACCAGAGTAACAGACAATACGGTCATCGTGCTCGTTTGAGCAGCTGTGTGTGGTGTTCTCACTAAACATGCCGAAGTATCTTTATCTTCCTTTGTTCAACTGCAGCAGGCTTCTGTTTTTCCGTTCTGTGCCAGTGCTCGTCTTGGCTGCCAGGTTTCTATTTATTATTCATTTCAGCTGGCATTGTAATTGGCTTCACTGTATCGAGCAGAAATTAGATCTCTAATCAGAGTGTGAGTGTACTGTAGGTGCAAAGGCGGTCCAACTTTCGTAAATGAAACCAACGTTGTGTGACTGTGTAGCCGTATATGAGTAATCAACTGAAATAGAAATAAAAGTGTGAAAGTAAAAACACAAGTGAGGTAAGAATTTAGTAGGTAATTGATTGAACAGTTTCAGTTAATCTGGCTGATTTGCTCAGATTGGAGGTGGATGGAGGTGGATTTGAATTACTGCACATAATACCACAAGGTGTAAAAGAAGGTGGGAATATGATGAGGAGGATGAGGGAGATGTCAGTCACACCCAGACTGAACACACACTCCGTCCTCTAATCAGGCAACAGACGTAGAAAACACCTCTGTGGATGATGACGGACTCTTTTAAGGCATTTTAACCCTGTTTCTGGTAAAATCATGTCTGCATTTGTTTACTCACACATTCAAGTGTGAGCATGTAGCATCTAGTTACGGCTACATTAAGTGTCGGTACACTGAGAGGATGATACAGGTGCTTGTTAGTGTTATGCAGACAGCAGAAAGTTTCCATGGAAAATACTATTTGTCACAGAGGATCTCTTCCCTCTGTCTGCTGAATAAGTAGTTGATAATTTAAATAATGCACAAATATTTTGTATTATTTTTAATATATTCTGGGTACGTGTACTGGCTCTTGCCGGTGTAAGCTCCACTTCCTGGCCGTTTTCCTGGACATTTAACCACATGACATGGTCTTTATGAGCAGATGGAGTCTGCCTCATTGTCAAGGAAATGGATGTGATGTGTAATACGAGTAAAAGTGTGTAAAAGTGTGAAATCACAACAGCGACGCAAACTTGCAGATTCATCCCCATGGCAACAGAACAAACGGTATCTGCTGGTGAAGCTTGTGCTTGTTTTTTTTTTTCTCTCTATTTTTGGAAATTTAAATGAAGTTTTTTTGTAATTAGTTTTAGACTGTTCACACAAACTGGCACAAGCACGTACAGTCGTCAGACAGATGATTGCAAGAATAAAATCCAGGAAAACGAATGAAAAGAAGTAAAGACACACAGTCCAGACGATTCCCTCTTGCTGAGTATCCATCCACGCTTTCTTCACATCTTACACAGGCCACGCGCAAATTGAAGCAAGCAAGTGTATTTATTGACAGCACCCGAGGGAAATTGACGTCGGGATAAGAGGGGTTGAAGGGATGGGATGACTGAGGTCGAATGCCGACATGGAAGATGATCGTCAGGGATTGAGACGTAATGGGGGCATGTTTCCGGAGGGTTTGCCCTCTTGTCCCCCTGCTTGCTGTAATAAAAGAGGGAAGAGGAAGTGAGGAATAGAGAGGGATGGGGAGGGTGACAGTGTGTGAACTGAGTCGAACAGAGAGAGACGGGTTAGACAAGTCTTTATAGATAAGCGTGAGAAATGGAATGACATGAGGCGTGGTCTTGTTCCTGAACCTGAGTTGGGAATAACTTAATTTTGGCATATGAATTTACTGTGAGATGAGAGGAACCTTGTAGAAGGGCAAACAAATGGATGTTTGAAAAGAATTACTTGAGACGTGGTCTTGTCATGTATTGTCACTCGTTTAACGTCCGATCTCTCCAACAGACTGCACAGAGGAAGATCCGGGAGATCATTCAGCAGGTCAAACAGCAGGAACAGAAGCACCAGCAGGGCGCTGCCGTGTCACCGCAACACTCCAAGTGACCAGCGAGGTGGCTCCGGTGGGCACCAGCCAATGAATGTAGCCCTCCCAAACGGACAGAGACCTACCCAGACTAAGGCCAAGGCCAAGGGGGACATGCAGGGCAGACCAGCAGCACCGGGATCAAAACCAAAGAACTTCGCTAGGGGGGAAACAAGTGAGAGCCAAAGGCTGAGGGCATTGTGTGCACTGCCAGCCCTGTGAGAGCAGATAGAATGGGAGAAACCGTACTGATATGATAAAATATAAAGACCAAAAAAAAGAAAAAAAAATATCTACAAGAAAGGTGGAAATGGCAGAGAATTTGGGAACTGTTGTCTTCACAGTTAAAAAAAAGGTAAAACAGGAAATAGTCTGTGGCCCTGCATAACGTTATCTCTTTAGTTGGACTAACATAGGCCTAACAAACAGATAAAGCAACTCTATTAACACATACGAGGCATTGTGATTGATACTTTAGAACGAGAGCGAGTGACAATGGAGACCTTCTCTCACAAGCGTTTGAGACATTTAGATTGTGAGGTTAAACATCCTTAGCAGTATTAATACAGAGTAGAGAAGTATATGGATGCACACTGAGAGTACGCACTGTTATTTTTCTATCAAAATGACAGTAGAGCTTGGTGTAGTTTTTCACATTTTTGCTTGTTCCAGAGATTGATTGGGCTGTGACAGCCACATGAAGCGGTTTCCCTTGTTTGTTCCCATTTTAGGCCACAGAAATCAAAAAAGAACGCCCCTATAAGTAAACATGGCGAGTGGTTCTGAGTCTTTGTAACAAGCCTGTGTGTGTGCCAACGCAAAGGATAACGTCCCTTTCAAATGTCCCTCACCATTCATATCTGATGCTACGCTCTTAACGCTTCTTTCTGTCCTGCTTAATTTCTGCTTCTCATCACTCTCTCTCATCTCGTGTTTTTTTTTTTTTTTTTAAAAAGGACAAAAAATAACTATCGAGAAACACCTTTTTTTTTCGTAGCCTTTTGTTAACATTGGTTGAACTGACTGCCACTTTTGCTCAAGACAGGTTAAAAACCAAGACAGGTTTTTTCTTTACCAGTGATCTGGTGTCACTCTCCCATGCTGTACAGTAGACGATGTTCATGCTTGTTGTCCTGATATGAAAACAAATATCAAAGGAGGTCTCTGAAGACGTTCTCCTCAACGATCAGAGCAAAAAAAAAAAAAAGAAGAAGAAGAAGAAATGGTGCATCTTTGCTAGTTAACCAGTCGTTTTGAATGTGCACCACCACACGCTCGGCCTTATTAGGGCGTCACAAGGGCCAACACAGAATGTGAGCCGAGGGCCCAGAAACAGGGGACAGGGTTCGGGGAAGGTGGCAGCGAGGAAAAAGTTTTAGGGTTAGAGGGTGGGTTGGAGGGGAGGGGGGGGGGGGGGGGGGGTGTCGGGAGGCACTGTTTGACCTGTGGTACACACACAACCGCAAAACGTGACCGCAGCCGCGTTTGGCTTTAACCCTCTCTTTGTCAGGGAGCTTTCTAAAATGGCATGACAGCTGTGAATGTACGATATGCAGCCTTTTTAGAAAACATCACCCCTGCCGTGTCCAGCAGGCCAGGCCGGCGGCACGCAGATTGTCATCCCCACTCTCACTCCTTTCTTCGACCCCCTTTGTTGTTTTATTTTGGCGAGCTGGCCGCCTTGCTCTGCGAGCACGCTGGACACGCAGGTCCTGGTGTCCCCTTGTGCTTTACTTTGGAAAGACCATGGAAGCTTGTTGCCTTATTTCATCACCTTTTCGGATATCACCCATCAGCTTCATCTTCCAGACGCAAGGTTATTGCCAATACGCACAGCTTCCTCCGTGTGTGTGTGTGTGTGTGTGTGCGTGCGTGCGTGAGTGTGTGTGTATATATATATAAAAAGAGAGAGTAATATTTATGAATCTATTTTTTCCTATTTTGTGATGAGAGCTATTGATAAGAAACAAAAAGAAAACAAAGTCCTTTTCTTTTTTTCCTCAGTGGGACACTGCCATATTATTTTGAAGGGAAGTGTTTATTTTCTTGAAAACTAGACTATGAATAATAATATAATGAATTTTAAAAAAAAAATGAGAAAATAGGAGAACAGTAAAGTGAACCACCGCGTTAACTTCGGTCAGGATGTGAACAGTGCGCATGTCAGTATTGTGATCTACCTCAGGCTTCAGGGTACCTCAGTCCAATCCTTCATTTCCCCTTTTTCCACATTTTGTATGCCTTGTTAACTGATCATTTTGAGCGTTTTGAATTTTCTTTTTTAATGGTTAAAAAAAAAAAAAAGAGGGAGAGAAAAGACCTACAGTAATTTCTATCTCTTCAGGTCCAGCCGACTAGTGAAACTTTGTAGTCAACTCTGTTGGACTGTGTTTGCCTGGATCGCCATACAACCTCTTAATGATACAAAGCATTTTCCAAGACGATTTTGCTAGAAAGGAATGAAGAGCAGGATCTAAGGGGTACATACCTGCCCGATGTGGTTCTGAACGTGGATGTTGTGTACTGATTTCACCATCGGGGAAAGACAAAAGATACAAAATCAGTTGATATAAACAGAAACTAACCAACTGTACCTCCTGTTTCTCCCAACTATACCTCCAGGTTTTTTGAGACTTAAAAAAAAAAAAAATGTTAACAAAAATACAAAAAACTATGAAGTTTATTAACTTGTGGGGGGAAAAAAGAATTTTATAACAATCCAACCCAATCTTACCAGCTCTGTTTGATAAAAGCATACTCTGGGGTTGATTTGAAGAAAACACGAAGCTGCAAAAATACACTGACGGGACTCTTGGACACGGTGTATGACCCTAGTCTCCTGTGTAGAATGTAGAACAACTCTAGTCGTTGAAATGTCACTGTGTACGACAAGATAACTGTATATCTGTAAACATGTACTATAGAGTCACACATACAGTAAATGCATCGTTTTCTGTCTCTCTATAACACTTACCAGTCAGCACCCACATTGTGAGAGATGGTGGGAGAGGTTTAGAGCGTCACAATTTCCCTCAAACTGACCTCTAAATGGCTTTCTCATCGATCTACCGATTTTTGTTTTTTTGATTTTTTTTTTTGTGCTGTACATTTCAGAATTACCTCTCCGAATCCAAGGCTGACTTTTAGTTACTAAAACCTAATGTAGGGCAAAGGAATTAAATAAATGAATGATATAGTGAAAGTTAGCGTTACGTCTTTGGACTTTTTTTTAACTGTCAAGAGCTGATTTTTCACTTTGGAGAGCAGACTTTTGTCATCAGACGATCTTTTTTTTTATTTTTTTCTTCGTCCCAGTGAACACAGACTAGCAGTGCTATAAAAATTTAAATTAAAATAAAACATAAAGGTCTATCAAACTCACACAATGCCTGGGGCTTTTTTCAGCAAGCCTCGCCCACAGCCGGAACAGTACCTCATACTCATGATGATAGCTCACCAGGACCTGATTCATTTACCCTGACCTTACCCACGCCAATGCAGTACGGTGCTTCTATTCGAACGCATGACTCCTGTGGTGGTCTGCTTCGCTTGAGTAGGGCATGTCTTGGAGAAAACGGCTTTTTTCACGGTAGCACTGGAAAATCGTAGTTTGTCACTAAATGGTTTGTCTGACTGTCAGGAGTAGGGATTTTTTTAGAGCAGTTTTGAAGTTGAGACTCTTTTCTTGCAATGCGGAGGACCCTTCAGACCTCTGCCTCTCTTGTGTTTTTGGCTCTTTATAAGCGCAGGTTTCCCTCCAGCTGGTTCAGTGTCACTGTGAGAAGAGCATCCCGGTTGTTGAGCCAACCGCAGTCTGAGGAGAAACCTGTCACGATGATAGTAACCTTTTCTTTTACTTCCGAGGATTGGTGTTTCTAGGTTTTGTGGGGTGTTGCTAGGCATTAATTTTCAGTACCTGAAAACCACAATTACACACATCACTGAGGGTGTACAGTGTTGTTAGTCATATCACACAGTGGTTGAATAGCTTAGGCTTTATTTTGTTTTCTGTTGATCTGGTTTTCTTGTCATTTACACTGATTAAAATAATAATAATAGTCTGGGATTCTTTAAAATATTCATTCCTGTTAGATCACTACCAGTAATACTAGCTGTTAAATTGTGGTTGAAAAGTATCCTAGCTAGGATTTTGAACAGATTCAGGAATTGGAAATGGGGGGGGAATGCAAAGTAGATCTGCCTGCTTGACGAAGCAGAAGGGTGGACAGAAAAAGCAGGTCTTCTGCCTTTGGAACTGATCAGACCAGAGGGCGTCCGACAAAAACTACGGATTAGGTGATGAAGGATTTAGTTGGGTCAGATGTATGCAGAACCACAGCAGTGTTTTTTGTCCTATCTTGTTGTTAAATGAGAAAATGCAAAGCATTGCATGAGACTGTTGCAGGCGATCCAGTATGTACTACACTTCACATAGCACTAGACTTTGAATAGTGGTTTTACATGGATCCACTTCTTAACTGCATTTCACCATTTTGGGAGATTCCTTTTGTTTCCTCAGTAGGTCACAACCCTCACGTCCTACATTTCCCACAGGCCAAAAGGTCCCAAACACCTCAAGGTAATTGGTGACTGTGCGCTGGACAGACATATGATCCATTTTGAATACATCTTGTGGATCCATGCCTTTCTGGTAACAGCCATGCTGTTATTTTGAGTTGTGAGTGAACTGTATTGCTGAGCAACCTGGATCTGAGCAATAAAGAATATTTGAAAGAAATTTTGTTTTATGCGTTTTATTTTTTTTTTCAAAGTGTTGGCACCTCTGAAATGAAGGTGTGGCATCATTTACAACATGACATATCAGCACTACTATGATTCACACTCATACAGTGGGAATTCACACTGTCACAGATTAGAGTGAGCCCGTGGAAGCCACAATGCAAAACAGGTTTGATTGACTACTGATAAACGAAACCACTCTAGACATCGCCTGTGTCCCCGGTTTCTGTTTCTGTTCGACCGGTTTTCATACATTGTTCCTCCACCAACTTGTGGCTGTGCACAAGATTATCTTCTGTTAATGTGAATATTTAAAAGGATTTACATTCTCATCAAATAAAATAACACTTTATTCAGTGTAAACACTTCCATACAGTTCAAAAGATTCATGGATCATGATCATGCATCAGTATTAAAGCTTCAAATGTTCATAATTCACATAGTAAACAGACCTACACAATTCACCACAAAAATCCAGTTACTCAAAATCACTCCTGGTTTTGCAGAGGCCAAACTCTGGTCTCTAAATTACGTTGTACACTTAAGCTAAAAAAACAGCTTCAGATCAGAATTGGAAAAATTGTAAAAACTGCCCTTTGTACTTTATTTCAATATGTTGCAAACATAATCAGTTACAAAAAAATAATAACTTATACAACCCCAACAAAACTGAACTACCTGTCTCTACAAACATGGGTCAGCCTATAACACTGAATGTTTTCCACATGACCCTGTTGGAGGTAGAGGTTTGAGTCTAAACCTGCGTGACAGGCACTTTGAACAGTAGCTGTGTACACACGAGCAGTACTCTTACTCTATAACAGGGGAGCAAGAGCAAAGTTTCCCCAAAATCCTTCCCTCTGTCCGTATCATTTCTGTACATTCATCATTTCAATACAAACACTGTATGCTGGGCTCACATGTTGTGGCACAGAAAAAACAACATTAGTTGACACAAAATCTTCAGCTTCAGATTCCTCCGTGAACCGACATCCGTTTCCATCTCTGGGTGGCTCCAGAAAAGCAAAGCACTCCAGATAAAAGAAACCTTTAAACACCTGTGCACGAAGGTTTTCTAAAAAGTCCCCACCCGGTATAAATTTGCTCTTTACGGCAGAAGGCATCAAGACGACCAATAGACAAACTCATTCCAGGGACAAATCACTGGACCTTCTTATCTGTGACGAGTCCGTTCTGCGACTGGACATCCAGTTTGAGGCGTCTCTGGCTGAAGCGGCGGATGAGGGCGCCGGGCAGCAGAGCCACACAGGCGATGGCCAGCAGCTGCAGGAGCCGATCCCACGAGAACAGGTCATCCAGCGAGGACACCTCAGACAACATGACGCCTGTCTGGACACAGATGAAGTTGTATGGCAGGAGGCCTGAGAAAGCAGAGAGAAGATCAAAATGAAAATGCAGTGAAAGATGACATAACCTTTCCTTTTGCCCCAACGTAAGTAGACAACTGAACATTTACACATCTTATTTTTGCAACTGCACTGCATTGCACAACAGCACTCTAGTCCACCATACTTACACCTTATATTTCCCTATATTGCCTTTTACACTCTTTTTTTTTAACAAGGTGTAACTGAGGTGTATTCAAAGACTGGAAGAGCCGTCCTGCCTAAGCAAACAACTGAATAAATGTGTGTGTTTTTCCCCTGCAGATATCAGGCTGACTGCTGCAAACTGGTCTGGGATAATGAGTTTGTGGTAAAAGTTAAAAACAACGTGAGACAAAGCTCTTTAGAATCGCAAGTGCACTGATCAACTCACTAATAAGCAATAAATTAGTTTGTATAGTTTTATTTACTTTGTGTAACTTTGTGCATTTACATTCACAGGTCTGAAGTTTGCAGTACAGATACATTTACAACCTAGTCCTTAGGTTTGGGTTCTGTAGCTACATTGAAACCCCAAGTATAAATCTATCAAAAGAGATGCAGCAAATAAATATTGTCTTTAAGGGGAATGTCAAATGTTTAAAACTAGTTATACATCTTTTTGTAGAATTATTTGATTGAAAGATGACTCCTCTTTCCATGTTTCCAATATTTGGACTTTACACGATGTACAGTGCGTACAATGAATGAGGAGTCTGGAGGTGCATCATGTACTGACAAGTCACGAATCAGATCCTTTGTGTGTGTGCTTACCAATGAAGACCGAGCAGAAGAAGAAGGTGATGGGGATGTTGACAATCGGAGCAGACATATTCAGAAACCAGTTGGGAGTCATGGGAAAGAATCTGAGGAAGAGCAGAAAGAAGAACAAACAGTCCTGGTTCTCCTCCACCTGGAAGAGACGGAGGTTAACTTTAAGGGGGCGGACAGATGTGCGTGTTCCATGTAATTTCTCTTCTGTGTGTCAGGAGCTGTGTCACATCCTCGGATCATCCAGGGTGAGAAAACCGTAACAGTAAGCAACATCCAGCTTATCAGCACAAACATAACAGGAATCATCTTTTGACTGTGTTACCATTGGCCAAGAATCAGGACTTTACTGTTCCGAAATAATATTAGTGAATAACACTGGAAAAACAAATCTGTCATCAGCGTTGCTTTGCCAAGTACAGACAAGAAATGAAGATACAGTGTAACGCCCAGCTAGGCTCTTGTGCTCTTGCTGTTTCATTTATTTGTTGACTTGAATGAGTTCTGTTCACATGTTTACACAGACGTACCTTCCTCTGTAGCATGGAGACTTTATCGGGAAAGAGGTTTACAATGTAACGTTTTCCGAAGGCTTGAGACAGGAGGTAGCACATAGTCGAGCCCACAGTCGTGAGCAAGCAGGCAAGTATAAGTCCTTGATATGGTCCAAATATAGCTCCTGCAAGAATGTTCTGCACAATGACAAGTGGAGACCAACGGCCTGTGTTAGTAGGCATCATCACAGTGTGTGTTCAGATCAGCTCTGAACCACTGTTGTGATTTAACAGTGGTTAGAAAAATAAGGCACTGGGTGAGAGGTGCCTTAAGCTGCATGTGGTGTGTGTGTGGTTTGGTGCTTTTTTTCTGTGGTGCACACTCAGTTGTGAAAGAAAGCATGAGGAAGAGAAACAAAGAGCAGCCCACTCTGATTTGCATGATCTGATTATTTTTATCCTTTGTGCTAAGTCTTTAAAGAAAAGCCACAAAACACGTGCAGGTCAAGTGACATTTTATTCTCCATTCATTTGTTTGAAAAACATTCCAACATTCAAAAATGCTGTGACTAATTCCTCTCCACAGATGTCAAATAATTTACGTTAATCATGTTTTGAGACATGAATGAATGCCTCCCTTCATCATTTTTAGTGTTTTTAATCTTACCAGGAATGAGGATCCAGGGATAGCAAAGGACTGCTTGTAGAGGTATGCGCTACAGAAGAGTAGCAGCACGTATCCAGTGTGCTCTGTCTTGTAAAACTGCAACAGCTCCGCCAGTTCACGCAGCTCCTCCAAGTCTGAAGGGAACTTCAACCTGTGAGAACACGCAGAGTCAAGTCAGTCGCATCGTTCACTCTTCTTTTCCGTGCCCGCACAGGGACTCTCAAAAAGGACAAAAGATTAAAACTATT
Organism: Chelon labrosus; assembly: GCF_963514085.1. Lineage (NCBI taxonomy): Eukaryota > Metazoa > Chordata > Actinopteri > Mugiliformes > Mugilidae > Chelon > Chelon labrosus. The sequence goes on from NC_140341.1 coordinate 19,205,861, forward strand.
TAAACACTTAAACAGTACATTTTAAATCATAAACAGTCAGCAAGACCCTCCTTCATCGCTGGTGACTGTTGTAAACACACATTACCTTAAAGCTGAGATGCTTTTTTAGTAGGTTAGACTTAAATTTAGCTAAAAGAATAAAGCGTGATTGTGGCATCCGGTCGTGTGACATAATATACAGGATTCCTGGGAATATTTCCATAATGGCATAATGAATTATCAAATAAAAAGTTAAATGTATGACGTTTTAAACCTACATTTTCAATATCACGCAGAATACCTGTATGAAATGGATGTCCAAAAGTATCAGAACAGGAAGGGATGGATTAACAGTCCTGCACTAAACCCCCTGTTATAATGTTAGTTATAATGTTCAGTTTATAGTGAAACACAGTAAGAAAAGAGGTAATTTAACTGAATTGTCATTTTGGAGGATGATGACTGTGGTGTTTTAAACTGTACTGAATTAAACACAAACCTGTTTCTGATATTTAGCCGAGCCCACTGACTAAAATAAAATAGGGTTGTCAAAATAATAAAGAAACATGTGTCAAAACAACACAATCCCATTCAATAGCAGATATAAACAACAGCCTCCAAAACACATATGAAAACCATAACCAACATGAAGCTAAGGTGTAGTGCAGAAATTCCAGTCCCTTTATGTAAAACAACAACAACAACAAAACATTGACTAATATGAGCTGCAAACATTCCCAGCTACTTTATTAAGTCTTTATGAAAGACTGGTTCAAGGTGGAAAAAGCACACTAAACATTAGCTAACAATAGCTAACAGTAGCTCACAAACTGAATACACGAATGCTTTTAATGATGTACATTGTATAAAACCAACAAAACACATAGTTTATCTTCTGTGGCTAACTGCTAGCGGCTAACGCCAGTCACCTGCTGGGCTCTTGTGAGGTGTCAGTGGGCTCCTCGGACTCCGCTGTCTCCGCATGTTTACTCCCGGCGCCCCTGTGAGGAAGTCTTCGTGGTGCCGCAGGGAGGTAAAGGGACAGCGAATACAGATAGAAGCTGGCTGCGACAACCACAGCGACGAGTCCGACGAGGGAGCGCATATTCACCTGTGTGTTAGCTAGAAGAGACACTCACCTCCGGATTGTTGTTGTCAGTGAGAACAACGGCGCGCAAAGGCGACCAACCGCCGCAGTGACGTCACGCCCATCTTTTCTTTATTGAGGGTTAAGGGTTATTGTGATATTTCACTGAAAAATGTGTATAATTATTGAGCCATAACTAGCCTACAGCTACTATAATAATATCAAAAATAATAGCAAATTATTTCTTTATATAAACTAAAGAAGGAAATAAACTGAGCGCTCATATTCAGCCTCCAGTCCAGGTGGGGGCGCATGCTCTGTCCTTGTTTTGAAACTACAATTCAGCAAAGATGCTCTAACACAAAGATGACACCGTACAAGCTACACCAGTGCTACTAAACTGTACACACTTCCTAAGGGGGCGTTGTCAGAATTGTGGTGAAAGGTTTATTTGGCGTCATCATATATAAATATTTATATGCACACAGCTATCAGTCCTATTTAACGTTACAAAAAGAAGTAACCTTTGAGTTCTCGAATATTGGTTAGCTTAAAATGTTCGACGAAGAAGTGACACAGACGGACTAAGGCACTCTTCTAGTGCGTCCTCTCGTTCCTGAACTGTCTCTGAGGATTCAGGAAGTAATACGACGAAGAAGGCGTTTTGGAATAAATCCGCAGCAACTGGTGGTGGAGGGAGTGTGGCAAAGGTAGCCCTGCTGGCAGGAGAGAAGTTTCAAAGTTCAGCCTGCATACCAAAAAGACTGCCTGAAGATTTCGACACGATGGCCCAGTATACTCGTATTTCGGGAGCTGTTGGCTTGATTACTCTTCAAAATCCTCCTGTGAATGCACTCAGGTAAACTATGGCCACCAGCTGCAGAAATCTTTATTTACTCCAAGCAATCTTCCTTTGTCCTCCTGAGACCCAGCAAAATTAAAGTTTGAGAATTTCTGTAATTTTAGCATAATTTGAGTGTATTGGGTGCAAATAACATGTTACAATGATTTTTTCCCCCAAAACATTTTATATTAGGTATTTATAGAATGTCCTTTATAGTGGACGACAGGTTGCAAATTCTTTGTTTTCTTGTCTGATTGGACCAAATTGTTGCAGCAACAACATCTGTAACTTAAATATAGTTAACTGGAATGTTGTTTACCTTTTATGCCAATATTCTGAATGATCAATGATCAGTATGAGAAATCAGCAATTTCAAAATGTCCACCGAAGGAACCTAACCTGAACCCTTAACTGGATTGTCATCAGCCTTACAGTTTATTCAGTGCAAGGATTCATGCGTCAGGGGTCATATCTCTGAGTGGTAGTCCTTTCTCCATTTAAAAAAATAAATAAATAAATAACTCTCTCCTCTTCTTTTATACTCAAATTCATCTCTGCTGTCAAACAAATACAAATAACATCACATTAATGTATTTAACTGCTAATCTGACATGTTGCTCCTGACCCAAATAGGAACACAGTGGGTGTACCCCAAACAATGATATGCCTCTGAAAAGGCCGGGATGTCCTCTACATGGCACAACAGGTTTCAACTCTTTAGTTTATACAGTTTCTGAAATATCCATTAGAGACTCATGTCTTCCACAGAGGATAAAAATGGAACTATCGGGTCCCAGGAGGCTAGGGTGACTTTTATGAAAATACATGTAGCCTATAGCTGATCTTTATACCACGTCTATAGTGTTAGAGTTATGCAATTGGCTATCCCAAATAAGAAGTACACATAGGACAATTTGTGAGAGTTTTACTACATTTTGTGAGCACAAGTAAAACGTTTTGCTTGGAAACCTTGTGAATTGTGACACACTGTTACTGAGTAATGGAGGTTGTTGTCAACTTGCCAAACTGGGAAAAGGCACTCGACACCATACATAAAATATAACAACCAGCTAAAATCAACAATAAAAAAATGGAGAACTAAAAAAACAAAAATCTATATACAATATTTACAAGAATTATAAGATAAGTGAATATTAAAAATAAGTCAATATTAAAAATTAAATTAAATTGCAATGAAATGTAATGAATTTTCAACCAATTACCAAACAACCATGTGCAAATGTTCAAGAAAAACAAAAGTCCAGAGTGTCATCTGTCACACACAGATGAGGAGTTGTACAGTACGATGGCTTGAGGCAGGAGAGACTTCCTGTAGAAAGTAAGCAGCACTAAGAAAGTCACAACAACATAACACTGAAATATCGTATTGGTATTAATTGTAGCATATCTCTTTCTCTCATAGCTGCATATAAAGGTAACAAAAGGGCAATAAAAACATGTGTCTTTTTTTAATGCAGTGCGCGGGTGAGGCAAGGCATCGTTGACACGGTGCAGAGAGCGCTCAGTGAGCCGGAGGTGAAGTCTTTGGTCATATGTGGCCAGAATGGAAAATTCTGTGGAGGTACGGATAATGTTTTTTTTTTAAATTTTCTTTAATATAACTATGGTGATGCAACTCCAAATCTGTCAGTCCTTAGCAATGAGCTTTTTAAGCATCTTCTACAAAACAGCGCAATTCCAAGACATTCTGATAGCAATCAATAGATGAGTTTGATCCCACATTGTTCTCTTGGGGTCTTCCATTTAGTGATTTCATTTAATGTATGGGGGGGTGGGTCCCTCGCACAAACAGGCTTATCAAGGAAGATTAAAAAACAAATGCTATTCCAAGTAAAAGTCTAATTTCAGAATCGAAAAGTTGATTATCAATCTTCTCGTCAAACACCCTGCGAGAAAGCAAAGAAGCACATTTATCAAAATGTAATGTTCCTTTTATTCATTGAATCATTTATGAGGGTTACATCCACTCTGGCAGTGTGTACTAATACACACACCACCCACTCTGCTGTGTGGTGTTGTGAGCCTCAGTAGAGCACTCGTTGCACAAAATGAAATAAATCAATAGTTGTATATTAAACTTTCCCTCAGTGTGTAGGTTGTAGTTTTCAATGTACTGCGTACTTCTTGTTTCACCCTCCTCTTCCAAGCATCTAGGAGAAGCAAAGCCCTCCCTCACTAAACTCAGTGTTTGGTTTGTCCATTCTGGGCTACTGTAGGAACATGGCGGTGCCATATAAAGGACGGCGTGGAAGACGACCCAGTCCCTCTGTCGCTCACTAAGCTAATGACAACGCAGTTGTTCTTGTTTTCTTGATATCATACACTACAAAAACATAATTATGATATTATATAGCATTTCTCCCAATAGGTCCCTCTAAAATCTAGACACTGGACTGCCTTTTTATTAAATCCATCCATCCAGAAACAATCTTCTCTGTTGAACTATATGCATCTCACATTACTGTAAGTCTGTCCTTTCTGTTCTTTGCGTTTCAACCTCACTGATCCATCTGATTTTGTGTAACAGGGGCGGACATCAAGGAGTTTGGGGGAAACCTCTCCGGTCCTCCGCTGATACCGATGATCCACGCCATCGAGGCTTCAGTCAAGCCGGTGGTGGCAGCCATAGAAGGTGTCGCTTTAGGCGGAGGCCTCGAGTTGGCACTTGGCTGTCATTATCGAATCGCACACTCTAAAGTTAGTTCACGCCTCTGACCTCTCTGTCTCTCCCAGTCAGTGTCTCTCTGGACAGTCAGTGTTGAGCTGCATCAGTGTCTGACAGTTCTATCTTTCACATTACCTCCTGAATGTTCAATGATTTGTCTTTTCATAAATCTTGAGTCATTAGAAAAGAAATAGCAGGATGTTCTCATTTGTAGTTTATCCACAGTATATTTGTTGACTCATGTAAGCCATGTCCATTCAACATAGAAAGCTGTTTGTTTGAATATCATGCAAACCCACTATTTTTACTAACTTCCATTCATTAAACTTTGTGTTTCTGTGTCCTTTCAGGCCAAACTGGGGCTTCCGGAGGTGACTCTGGGTCTGCTGCCAGCTGCAGGGGGAAGCCAACGCCTGCCAAGGCTCATCGGTGTGCCAGCTGCCTTAGATCTCATCACCACAGGTAGCAAAGACAGGTTAACGCTGTCTGACATTGACAGTGTGGATATCTGTAGATTTAGTACTAAACTAAATACATAATATGTCACAAATCACCACACTTTAGCACGTTTTTCTTACGCAGTTATGTCAGTGGACACAATTTTTTTTTGTAGTAGCTGCAGCCAAATACTACTTCAACATATAGATGTCCCTGTATGCTATAGTTACTAAAATCAATTATTGACATAGCAGAACTGTTGATTTCAATGTACTAGTACAAAAGAATGCTGCGCTTACTATGAGACAGTTTATTCTAATGACCAGCAGGGGTCAGCACGTGTTAAGGTTTACCCTGAGCTCCTCCTGGTATTCCTCTGTTGTGATTCAGTGCTGATGTCAGATTACCCGAAATGACAAACTGTAATTCTTCATATTATTTCATCTATTCTCTTGTATTTTGTGGCATTTTGCATTTAATTGATGAAATCCATAATCAATCAGAGGATGTTGCTGCTTTTATATATTCATCTCATATTGTTTTTAATCTAATCATCTGAAGTGTCACTCATATAGAGCCATGATGAGTGCCATGTCTCCCACAGGCCGCCATGTGACTGCTGCAGAGGCACTGCGGCTTGGAATAGTGGATCAGGTTACTGATCACAACGCTGTGGAGGAAGCAGTGAAGTTTGCCTTACGCGTTGCAGGTGAGACGCGGAACAAAATGTGCACAAGGAACTCGGTGGCACAGAATATCCTCTCACTTGAGTGGTTTAAAAATTAACTCGGTGGAAGGAGGAGAAATTCCTCCCAGAGCGGTTATTTTAGGCAGGTCCGACATCAAGAAGTGTCTATGTGTGGGTTGGGGAAGTCAAAGGAAGCAGAAAACAGAGCAGCCAGATCCTCCACCACAGAAGCCATAAATGTTTCATGGCTCTGTCAGATGTGCTCTGATGTCTTCACTGCTTTTGCTGTATTATTCAGAAGGGCGAAAAGGGACAAACTTTCCTAGAATATTAATAATGGACCCTCACCCATCATTTAGTGTGACGAGGGTTGCCCTGCGCGCGTAAATCAGACCTGTTTGCCTACTGAATGGATTGCTAAAGTGTGCCACGTCCCTGCAGTTTAGGAAGAATGATTTCTCAGTTTTTGTAAAGAATAATGCGCTTAGATTTCCAAAGCCTCAACTCAAATGAAAAATTTAATAAAACGTAACACTGATTTATTTAGCACTATTTATTGGCGTACTCTAATTTTTTTTTGCTTGTGCAGAAAGTGATGTTATTCTACCAAACAGTTTAACAGCAGTCATTGACTGTATTTATACATCTTATATTCCATCCATCCACCCGTCCATTATCTATAACCGCTAATCTTCAGTCACTGGGGGCCTGGAGCCTATCCCAGCTGACATTGGGTGACAGGGCTACACCCTGCAGAGGTCGCCGGTTTAGCTAACACAAAGAGACAAACTGTTCACATGAACGCCCACGGTCAATTTAGAATCACTAATTAACCTAATAAGCATGTCTCTGGAATATGGGAGGAAGCCGGGGCACTCGGGAAAAACTCACGCAAGCACGGGGAGAACATGCAAACTCCTCGCAGAAAGGACCCAAATACATTAGGTGTCTTACATTTTGGGAGGTTAGGCTCACTATTTCGACCAGTGTTCATGCTAAGCTGACCAGCCCCTGGCTATGGCCTCATGTTTAACATACAAACATGAAGCCAAACACTCTGGTCTTGGGTTGATTATCAATCTTCTCGTCAAACACCCTGCGAGAAAGCAAAGAAGCACATTTATCAAGATGTAATGTTCCTTTTATTCATTAAATCATTTATGAGGGTTACATCCACTCTGGCATTGTGTACTAATACACACACCACCCACTCTGCTGTGTGGTGTTGTGAGCCTCAGTAGAGCACTCGTTGCACAAAAGCCTTTGATTCTTCTACATGAAACAAACATGATAAGATGATGTTTCCATCAATAAACAGTTTTTCTTTTTGAGAGACGTTATCTCAGCTGAGCTGAAATTTATCCATTTCAGCTTATTTCTAATGCATTTAACTTGGCGGGAAACCGTAAGTGGTTAATATTGTGCCTTTAGCAAACCGTCTCGCCGTGTCTGTGGAAGAATCGCATGTAAAATGACATTTTGAAATCAAAAGATGATTGAAGTTTTATGCTTTCAACAAATGCCTTTTTTTTTTTTCCACACTGCGTTGCCAAGATGACTTTGAGTGGGTGAGGAAGTGAGTGTTGTTAGTAAAGCCAAGGCTTACAGTGAGTCAGACCGAGGAGCCAACAGCATACAAGATAGGAGATTTGAGGAGATAGGACAGAATCTGCGGAGATTCTGACGGGCGCTCTGGTCTTGGGTTGATTAGCGGTGGTGTTAAATGAAAGCAGGAAGTGTGTGAATAGATTTACAAACCAAGTGCGAGTTTGTGACATTGCGACTCAGCTGATGAGACACATGGGATGAATTCCGTCTGTCACATCTGTAGATGCTGCACCAGTGTACACGTGGGCACATACAGTATGTGTGCAAAAAGCAGTTTATGCACTTACATTGATGCACGTGTGGCCTTGTGCGTGCACACACACACACACACACACACCCTTCTCTCCTTGCTGACGAGATTAACTTTTTTACCCCGGCAGTTGCAACATCTGCCCGCTACATCTGTCAGGACAGCCAGGATTCCCATTCGCGACAAATCCACAGCTCAACCATTTACAGATTAACCGCTGCAATAATGCCCTCCTAAATTACACTGGAATCACATTGCACTGCCACACAGCGACTTACTGACAATTCATTGTAGAAAGAGTATGCTTTTAACTGGCCTTAAATGACCTTCACCATTGATTCTTCATCTATGATATGCTGTATTAGACAAAACTGTTACTTAATGGACTAGGTGGATACTATTAATCAAACGTGGCTGCTGTCTCTTTAAGCTTTGCCATGGTGACCCAGTTTCTGGCCCAGACCCACGGCTGAGTGTAATTCAGTGGAGCTGTGAAGGATTCTGACTACTGTCTCATGTAATCATGTCAGAGGAGACAAGAATGGAAATTGAAATGCTTTTAACAAGATTTTAGCAGAATGGCCGTCTTCTTCCCTCTCATTGTTCCCTGGCTTAAATCTCAGCAGACGGCAAGTCCTGTGTTGTTAAGTTGTAGGACCTAATATTGAATCTACTCATGTACTTTCACCTGGAAAATTGCTCATGTATTGTGCCATTGCTCAGAGGCTTGAGAATCACAAAAATTCAATTTACCCCTTTTTGCACTTGGGGCTCGAAATTGACCGACTATTTTGTCCGGAACCAAATGGCTGCTTATCATTTGGTTTCAGACCTGTGTTATTCAAGGTGAACTCTTAGGGTCCCTACGATTATTTGGAAACGGTCTGTCAAATCACTCTACCCCTAGAAGCTAGTGGGCTATCTAGTGATTGAGTGGATGAGTGTGCCTGAACAACCAATTACACCCTGACTTGCTGTGTGATGAGTGCTGGTTGACAAATTTGAGAAAGCGGAAAAAAGCGGCAGCAGTGGAAAATCGGAGCCTCTTCTCAGTTTAAACAATGGAATTATGTAAATGTGCAAAAGTAAAAGTATAATGAGTCGTTTTATGATTTATTTTGACCAAACTGAAAGTAAGAGCTCATTCCTTATTTCATATTCCTTTCTCAGGACAGTCACTGGATGCACGTCGTATCAGCAATTTGCCTTGCCCACGACCCTCTGATTTGGACGCTCTGTTTGAAGGGGCGATGCAGAGGGTGCGTCGGAGCGCCCGCGGAGCCATAGCACCAGTCGCATGCGTCCAGGCGGTGCATGCAGCTGCCACCCTGCCCTACGCTCGGGGTATGGAGAGAGAGAAAGAGCTGATGGCCACGCTCTTCAACTCAGGCCAGGCACGCGCTCTGCAGTACTGCTTCTTTGCCCAGAGAGCTGTCGGCAGGTGGAGCATTCCCAGTGGAGCCCGCTGGGACACCGTCAAGCCCAGGCCCATATATAAAGCAGCTGTCATTGGTAGGAGCTTTGGGCTTTTAATTTCTGTTTGTCCCAAGCTTTCAATTAGCACAAGCACTTTGACTCATCAAGCTATCTGTGTGGCATCTAAAAATTCATGTTGCCCATGGAAACTAAACCCTTGTTTACAGTTCAGCTAAATTTTAATGGATGAACACTCTCTTCCCTGCAGGGAGGATTGGATGTATGACAATCTGGTTATGTGAAGCTCAGCAGCTTGTGCATTAAAATTGCAAGCGATGGAAAACTTTATGCTGGCGGACTAATACAATTTACAGTCTACCACTGTGCAAAATCTGCATTATTTATATCTGTATATTTTGTAATTTATTGGAAATGTCAGTGGTATTTGTGTGACTAGTGATGCTTGTTGTGTTGTGACCATGTGATTTTATCCTTTAAGGTCTTGGCACCATGGGAAGAGGTATTACAGTGGCACTTGCACAGGCAGGGTTGTCTGTGGTTGCCGTGGAGACCCATGCGAAGCAACTGATGGAGGCAAAGCAGGCAGTATCAGGCATGTTGGAGCGAGGCGCTAAGAGACGCGGGTTGGCTCCTGCACTGGATAAGATCAGCTATAGTCAGAGCATCAAGTCTACATCAGACGCAGACCTGGTCATTGAAGCTGTGTTTGAGGATATGGCTCTGAAGAAGAACATCTTTCAGCAGATGTCTGCCATTTGTAAACCGGGCACATTCCTGTGCACGAACACTTCTGGACTGGACATCGACCAACTGGCCTCTCAAACCCGCAGCCCAGAGCTAGTGGTTGGGATGCACTTTTTTGCTCCAGCCCATGTCATGAAGCTGCTGGAGGTGGTCTACGGGCCACGGTCATCTCCTCAAGCTGTGGCCACTGCCATGGAGCTGGGAAAGAAGATGGGCAAAGTCAGTGTGGCAGTTGGAAACTGTCGGGGCTTTGTGGGAAACCGCATGCTGAAACCATACCTGGAACAAGCTTTCTTCCTGTTGGAAGAGGGAGCCACACCTGAGTTAGTAGATGCGGCGCTGGAGGAGTTTGGATTTGCCATGGGTGTCTTCAGAATGTCTGACCTCTCTGGACTCGACGTGGGCTGGAGAGTCAGGAAGGCAGACGGGCTGGTGGCGCCTGATGGGGCCAAAGGACAGCCAGCTAGAATCCGACAAGGCCAAAGGTACAGTCCTCTTGGAGACCTTCTCTGTGACCAGGGGCGATTTGGTCAGAAAACAGGCAGCGGATGGTATCGGTACGACAAACCCGGCAGTCAGGTAGCTAAGCCTGATCCTTGGCTGCACAGCTTTCTGGAGGAGTACCGAGCCCGGCACGGCTTGGTGGCACGCCGAATAGACCACCAGGAGGTGCTGGAGCGCTGCCTCTACGCCCTGATCAACGAGGGCTTCCGCATCCTGGAGGATGGAATAGCTGCGAGCCCTGAAGACATCGATGTCATCTACCTGTTTGGCTACGGATGGCCCAGGTACCGCGGAGGCCCTATGTTCTACGCAGGCATGGTGGGGCTGAGCAAGGTCCTGGAGAGGCTGGAGCACTACCACCAGGCTCACCCCGATGTGCCCAACCTGCAGCCCTGCAGTCTGCTGCGGAGGCTGGTGGCCAGTGGCAGCCCACCCATTCATAAATGGAGGGAAGTCATCAGGAAACTCCACAGCCAGCTTTAAACACCATTTCAGCTTTAACATCTTAATACACTAATGTCCAACTCTGATTAATGTAATGGACTGGAAACTTTTCAACCTAATAATGATTGATTTTTCATATGGGGTTTATAAAGGCTGTAGTATGTACACAAAGGTACCTTCACAATGAAATGTAGACATTAAACCAATCAAAACCTCATTGACTTTTTGTCTGTAACAGAAATGCAGAGAGTTGAAAATATATAAAAGTGTATGAAAACTGTCAATGGTGAGTGCGGACAGAGATCCGTGGAAAGTAGGTAATTTCACAGTCATTTAACCTGAGCTGGCAGTAGATTGTGGAAGTTGTGAAAATGTAACAGCTTTAACACAAAGAGGAGGAATTATGCACGTGGATGTCTTTGTGGAAGGTTGAAGAAATCTGTAATGAAGAGAAGTATTGACGTCCTCCAAGACGGTCTATTGATTGTATTTTCATATGATTGTATTGTTGTTTCTTTTCTGTATGCGGGGTTGACAGAACACCAGAAACAGTGTTCAGCATACTGCAGCTACAGCTGAAACAACTGCCTCTCTACCACAACGTCAAAAGAACCAACTGTGACGGGCAGTTGAATGAATTAAATTGCACAAATGTGTCTAAATAACTACATAGTAGAATACAGACGATACAAATACAATAATGTGACTTAAATGGGAACTGTGCCTTACTCTGAGCTCACAACATTTGCATGCTATAAAAATAAGCTTTCTAATTTTCCTACATCATTGATTATTAATTAAGACTGTTATTTAATAATATGATCTGATACCTTAATAAAGAGCTGTCATAATCCCAGACTCTTGTGATTTATACTGGCCTGTTTGTGTGAAACCAAACTTTTTTGCTGCTTTCTGCTGACTCAGCTGCAGCAGCGACAGAGGAGAGCCGAGGGAAACACGAGGCTCTAAATTGCTTTTATATAAATCAATGGCTCATTCTCAAGGAAATCTCCCAGCGTTGAGCAGATGTTAGGGTTGCCACCTGGCGGCTGAAGACCAAACTGAGCAGCTGGTTTGTGCTCTGTAATGCTCCGTTTCATCATCTGCACTCTTTCTCGCAGCTTTTATGGTTTAATTGCAGATTAACGCGTGATGAAAGGGCTTCTCTTAACAGACGGTAGGGTATGTTACATTTAGCAGCAGACATGTGCAATTTGAAGACGCTTTTAAAACTAATACTTTCAGGTGAACTGGATAGTGCATTAAGATTCATATTCGATCCTTTTGAAGTTTTTAGAATGACTGATGAAAGCCTGGGTGCCTGTTTGAAGTGCGCAGAGCAGCTGGCTTTGTGTTTGTGGACTCCTCCCGTTGTGTGATGAAGTTCAGATGCGCGTCGTTGTTCCGTACGCGCGTCACCAGAGCAGAGGAGCTTCCCGACGCGAGGGGAGGATGGAGAGATGTGTGGATCGCGATCACGAGAGGCTCTGAATGTGAGATTACGCCTCGTTAATTGACGCCCCTCTACTTGTACGGGATATGCTGCCGCCCTTTGTATGAGCACCCACCGAGCTGCTCTGGATTCAGAGATCCAGCGCCGTTTTTTTTTTTCGCGTCTGGCTCCGAGTCTGTAAAAGCGACCGGGCTGCGCGGACCGTGAACCTCGGCTCGGTCCCTGACGTTTATGTTGTAGTTTACTCAGACGAGGCTGTGCGCGTGTATTTTTGATCCAGGAGATGTTGGCATGGCCGCCTCGGGAGCACAGAAGTGTCCGAAGAGTGAGAAGTTGGACGAGGCGCAGGCTTTGGCCAAGAGCTGCGCTGGGCGACCAGACTTCCTGCCTTGTGATGGACTCTCCATCTGCGCTACGCACAGCCACGGGAAGTGCTTCAAGCTGCACTGGTGCTGCCACTTGGGCTGGTGTCACTGTAAGTTTGTTTTACATGCTTTAATAGTTACCAGAACTGAATCTCACCCTCAGTGATGGCACACTATGCTGGATATTTGGTAGTTAAGCTCGTGTTTTTAATGGATGAAACATTACGAATACACTCTGGAAAAAAGGAGCTGTTATTAACTCGATATGGATAAGCTTAAATATATAAAGGCTGGCCATCAAACCGATGGACAGCCTCAGACGCGCTCAGAGGCAGCATTTAATCAAAAACGGGTTTAATTTAATCTGTAATAAAACTTCTAAATATATTTTAAAGTCTTATCCAACATTATCGAGCCCAAATATATATCAAATTTACACATAATCTCAACCAAGCCCTCCACCAGGCGCCCTTGACTATGAATAGTTTATGCTGTCTAAACAATGGAGGCTGAACAATTCATGAGCAGGGGAAATGAATGTTTCAGATTCTGTATTTTCCATTGCCCCACTGACTGCATGGTGCTGGATTTGCATGTTCTGTGGACTTTTTTTCAAATCTGTGTTTGGCACAGGCTCATGACATTGACATCACACGTCTGAATCATCACTTTCACTTCTGTTGTGTCTTGTGATAGTCTGTGTGAGTCCCAGGAAGCCAGATATAAATTGACCCTTCTAACAAGGAAAGTCACGTCCCCATGTCCTGTCCTTGGGGCCGACAGAGCTCCACTAGGGTCCAAATACTATTACAATAAACCCAAATGGATTTATTGAACACTGGCAGTGGGACAGCGAGTGTGTATTAATCCATGACTGGAAATAGTCCCCCCAAAATCCACTATCTACTCCTCTTTTCAGTAACATTTATCTATGTGTGAGATTTTTTTTCAAATGTCCATTTTAAGTCTTTGTGAGCGAGCAGATAGAAGTAAAGCAGGAAAGCACTAGACTAACATTTTGGTTTAGCGTTTTTTCATGGGATTTGGCTAAGATATGAAAAAAAAAAATGTAATATGGCACCATGCTCATCCTTTACAGTAGATTTTCTGTGCTGTGGCCACAACAGCATCACATGCTTGCACAGCAGCACGGAGTCAGTCGAATCAAATTCAGCTGATGTTCTTCAGTGACAAGGAAAATGTTTGTTAACATTAAATATTGAACTCGCGCATTTTTATTATTATTGACCCTTAAATGAGCTCCATTAGGAGTGGAGTACAGAGCTGTAGCTCCACTCAAACATGGACAATTTTCTTTTTACTTTTTAAAGTGTCAAAAACACTTTCTCTCCATTTGAACCTTTCTCAACCTGACACTCTGACACCAAGCGCAGAATCCCAATAGCCGTGCCCGAACCTGACAGGATGTCCTTCTCTTTGTGCTGCCCTGATTTATCCCCATCTCTGGCTGCCCTGAAAATCCTCAGATCAGTGTAAAACACAATCACCATCCACTCTGCACCAGTCACTCAGGGCTTATAGTGTGCAACTGCAGAAGTCACATTGTAATCTTTTCCGTGTAATCATTGGATTTAGATGCCCGCCTCCGTTGCAGACTGAGCCAAGCGATTTGAAATATCAGATGTGGCAGAAAAAGTGATGAATTCTTTCCAGCATTTATTACTAGCCACATCCGGGATTTATGGTGCCATGCAGTGTTACATCATCTGTAAACATTAAGGCTTGCTCCTCCTTTCCGTTTTGAAATATTCATCACTCTGGCTGTCAATGTGCCACAAAATACTCATCATTTAATTCTACTATAGCAGAAAGAGCATTTTCTTTCCACTGCAGGTCCTCCTCTCAGGACAGACATGCACCTTAGTGAAAATAAACCGTTTTAGAGTGCTGAATCAGGCAGAACCAGGGCACCCAGTGAGAAAAGTACACCAGCCCGCTTTTGCATGCTATGCCTCCATGCACGGCTTGGCTCTCGCAGTTCTTCCTAGAGATGTATAAGAGCGAAATTTTGTAACACCCTTATCGCAGCACGTTTTCATTTTAAGTGTGCTTCTGACTGTCGCCTGGAGTATAAACTTGTTCTGAACTTGATAATTTTGCATTCACCACAGGGAGCCTTGCTAGACTGCCTTTTTAATTACATTTTTAATAGGTTCCCAGGAAAAACAAATACAAAGGGTCACTGTGTAGTAAGACTGGGCTCAGCATTTAAATACTCAGACAGTGATTATGTCCATTATCTTACCTGTGGAGCAGCGTTGGCTGATTACCTGCGACTTTATTCCCGGCTTCTCCTGTTTCCTATGTGCCGCCGCAAACTGAACATCTCCATAATGTCTTCCTTCCAGTGAGAATACTCAAAGGACGCAAGTGCATCTTTGCAGACTGCAGTGAGAAAATTATGTTATTACTCTGACTGCCTCGCGGTATTTTTCATTTTAGTCGTAGCTTTGTTGAGACCTTTGGCCGTGAAAATGGGGAGAACTGGAATTGGATGTAGGTGGAAGCGGTGCGTTTCCCAGCTGGTGACAACATCAGTCCAAGCCTCTCATTAGCAGTAATTAGCTGTGTTTAGTGTCACCGCCAATATGTCATGTCTGATGAGAGCTTTTGCTCACAGCAGTGTTGGAACCACCTGGTCTGAATGCTTTTTTTTCCTCTCTTTCTCACTTTATACTCCACTAACTGATTTCAATTACCAGGCAGAGCAATGAATTACTCATTAAGAAAGTCTAACAGACTCTATAATGAGTCCTGAACAGTCTTGTCAGTCTGCTTGTACTCTGTCCGCACTAATTTTGAATGTTAGAACTCATAGATACAAGAAAGTCTGTCTGTCTGACTTCCTCGGCAGTCTCATCCGTCACACCTTGCAGCTGCTTGCAACTATTTCTAAAGGGAAATATAGAGGTTTATTGGATATAGCGCCGCGCTGTATTGATGGATTTAGTGACCAGTTCAAAATTTACCGCAGCGCTGAATCATAAAAAGCTTCACCTATTATTAAAGGTTCAATAAGTTGTCAGCACAGGCCAGAGGGGATGTACTTGATCAATTGTTCGTGTTTGGGAAATGCAGCTCGTCGATCATATTAACTGCCGGTCTGTCAGCGATGGAGGCAGAGCTACACCAGCCGAGAAGTTAAACAAGTTTGCTCTTTTGTTTTAAATGGACATGTTTGGATTTTCTCAAGTCGGTCTCAATTACCACACCACAATTCCTGTTTGTGTTACTTTCAGTCCGGGGGCAGTGTTACTCAGCAAAGAAACACTTCTGAAGAAAACTGTGCTGCAGCTAACTTAGACTATCAACGCCTAATATTAAGTTAGAGCTGAGCGTTAGAATACAAATTTAAAGTGGATAATGTGATATTTTCAAAAGGGCTGCAGCAAAGTCAAAGTCATCTCACATATCACTCCATGTGTCCTTATCTGTGGCGTTTCAGACAAGAACTGAAAAGAGCAGATGCAGCTTTCCAGCGCACCTTCATGCTTTAAGTGGGTGTAAGCAACCATTTGCAGAGAAAAGCATTTCCAGTGAAAACCGGCACAAGCTATTTAAGTTAAATTACTCGATACAATGTATAGCAGGATACAGTGAAGAGCAAAATGCTTCCACACATTATTTCTCAGATGTTATTGTCTGATGACTGTTCATTTTGTTGAATTCTTTTGTTTTTCCAAAAACAACTAGAAAAACAATTGGCACAGGCAGCCGAGGTGCAAATTAAAAACCTCACAACTGCTAAATTCTGTTAGCTTCTTCACTGCTCTTGTTCATTCCACTCGTCGTCTCAGTGACACAGCTTACTGGGATGCTTAAACGGAACATACCGGAGGCATGGCTGGTGTTGTTAGTGACACCGATGCTTTTTCTACTGTGACAAGTCAAAATGTCCGCTGTGAAAAAGGTTTCTGCTGTTAGGTCAGTATATGTATTCAATAGATCACAGCTGGAGTACTCGGAACAGCCAGATAAGATCGTTACAGATTGTTTCAGAGCTCGATGCTCAGCCAGTATTGACAAGAGCAATGAATACAGTGACCATTACCTCTTTCACTGGGCACGGATGTATGAGAGGGTTGAAGAAAATAAATACAGAGCTCTCATTGACAAGGCTTAAAGGGCAATTCCACCAATTTTACACATTATAGTCTGTAACGCACTTATGTAAAATGGAAAAAGGCCTGACGTGGGTCACATGCAGCTGTGTGGAGTCTGCTGGTAGATTGCCTCCAGTGATACTTCTTGAACTTCGCCGTGCTGCGTTTTGATACCTGTACTACTATACTATTTAGTGCACCAGAAAAAGAATCAGCCTCTCCTATATGAATGCTGTCTTCAAATAGAATTTGTGAGCTTGAACTTGCTGTTCAAGTGGTAACACTGGCTGTTAGTCGTGTGAACAAACAGCTGTGAGGCGATTATATCTCTGCAGAAGCCATTTGGGCTAAAGAGTGCTCAACATAATGTAGGACATGAAAAGCCATAAGACATATTATAAAATATGTATATGTATGAATAATTCTATATGACTAAATTACAATATATTTATTTGCCCTCCACTAAAAAGGAGTTCTTCCATTGCTTCTGGCATTTCTGAAAACATCAGAAAACACGTAACAATTTGTGAACTCAGAGCTTTCTGAAAAGTTCCACTTCTGTACTGACACTTTGTGTGAATACAACCCCAGCAGTATGTCAAATGTACTGTGTCAAAAGTACTAGGATTGTCTCATTTTGCAGTACACAAGCCAGCTTGCCTTTCCTGCTGTTCTGACCCACAATCCTCTGCACAGTTTTAGATGCACGGAGCACAGGACAGCTCAGTAACCCTGAACCTGACAGCAGTAATGATAGATGACAGCACAAACTACAATTTGTTGTATCTCTAAGGTCAGAAATGTGGCAATAACTATTTTGTCAACAATATTCAAATTTGCCACTACAAAGTTCCAGGCATAAAGATGTGATGTGTGTTCCCAGCAGTACACATACTGCATGCAGCAGTACTTAGTTTCTGAGAGCAGCTGCAGTGCGTACTAAAAGTAAAAAGTGGAGGAATGCAAAGTGATGGGTAAAACTGCATTAGCTGCTACTTGCATGACACACTAGTATCACTGATCAAACTGCGAGCACTTGAGTTGCATTGTGGGCAACATAGCGGTCAGGTTTTGACAAGGAAGAAGAATTTATGGAATGAAAAAGATGCTATTTTTGTTCCTGCTTTGATTTTCAAAGCAGGAAAGGCCTTTTTTGTGTGTGAAACTGAGGAGTGCGGTGCTAAATCAGTGGCGCGCCTACTGTTTACTGCGCACAGCGAAAACAGTCCAGAGGGTTGGACTTTTTTTCATTTTGGTTCCAGACTAAACAGAGGATTTCAAAGTGGCTGTAAATCGAGAACAGCCTCCACCTCCGGAGGACTGAAACAGGAAACAGGAAAGGAGTTTCACATGACGCTGGGTCAGACCGTCCTCGTCAGTGAAACCTGAAACTTACGTTGTTGCCCCTACTGCGGCCCCTTTGTTGGACAGATTTAAACACAAAGGCCAGCGGATGTGTGAGCGGGACGTATCCGCCGGCCAAGTGGGAGCAGCAGCTGTTATGCCGAATGATAACAATCTGCTAAAATAATTGTTTTTGTTCGTCGGGTTTTGCCAACACGCCCAGTTGGTTTGCTGCATTTGGAGCTTCAGTCTGCTGGCTTCAGTGAAAGCATTCAAAACATTAAACTAAGGAACATGCTAATGTTTTAGTCTCTACTGAAGCTTTCATATAAGCTAAAGTTAAAGTGACATAAGCTGTTGTGTTCATTCATTTTGACTACATGTCGAGTTTTTAGGGAATGAAACGGCTGCCTATCTGTGGAGTGATGGAAGAGTTGAAATTTGGACGTTGAAGCTGTGTGAAGGAGAGTCAGAGATTGATGCATTTTCCAGAGAGTGTTAAACCAGACTATGCAGTCCTCGTTCAGCCATGGGCCCAGGAGAGAGGCGAGGAGGCGTGCAAGATGGAGATGAGTGGAAGCAGAGGAGTACTTCCTTCTCTAGAAACCAATCTGTACTTCCCAGGGATGAGCAGCCATTTCCTTATTAACCTCTTGAACTCTTGAATTTCACCATGAATATCTGTTCAAAGCATCTTTTAGCTGCTTGTTCTAATGCTTCAGTTAAACTAAAATTAAATGCATTTCATTTTCCTTACCAGGAAGGCTGAGGAAAAGGTCACGCTTTTAACTGCAAAAAAATCTGCATTCATAGACAGATATGAGGTAAAAAGCTGTTATCTTCTAATTTTTGCACAGCTCCTGGGTCTCCTACATCTCCCAGAATCCCTTTCATCAGTCCCCAGGGAACATGGGGGTTTAATTGTAACGTGATGAAAGGCTTTCTAGTAGAGAAAGAGTCATTCTCCTTACTCACAGCACAACATGTCCTGCGGCCGGTCAATTGAAGCCGATGTCAGTAGAAAAAATTGCATCTATGTTTGTGCACAGAAGCTGCCAGTGTTGGTTTCTGAGGACTAAAAGATGTGACATTTACTGTTGATGATGGCTGAGTTTTTTTTTAATTATTATTATCATTCTGTCAATCTTCATCTGCGGCAATACTAGAAATATCTTGTGACATCATGCCGTCTACGTGGAGGCAGCTATCTCTAGCAACGAGAAAATACACGCAAAAAGGGCAAATGATGGAAGATACATCACCAGGAGACATTTTTGTGCGTGCCTCTTCCTGGCAGATTTGTCTTTTAATCCTCCGCTATTAAAGGATAACAGCGTAACTTTTATACTTACTGTCAGCGCATCCCACAAAAACAGCAAGGAATTGATCCTAACAGGCTGTGACTGTGTAGACAAAGCCTGTTATAAACTACTACTCCATTGTTCCTTCCTTTGTTGTGCACAAGGTATCAAACACACCAGTGAGAACCACAGCATTGCACTGGGTGACATGTTTCTTCATTACCATAATGACACACACATTCACATATTGCTGGTTTTGGTTTTTGTATTCCATTTGTAGACAAAAAAACCCCAAAACAAACAAAAGCTGAATATTTTTGGCACTATCTCTCAAATGAAATAAATGTCTGCCCCCTGAACTAAGAACTGAGATTTGGCTAAAGCTCTTCAGTATGGTGAATTGCAGTAATTATCCTCCCTTTGTGAGGACATCTGGTCTGTGGTGTGGTGTGAAAATACCAACACACACACAGGTCAGAGAGAGCCGGTGCAGAGGCCGTCTAACAACTGGCATTGTCATGCGAGGGCTCCAGCACTGGGCAACACAGGGGATGACTACAGCTCAATACCAATAAAGCTGCACAGACAGAGCTGGTGTTGATGTGGGTTCTCTGTAATCAGCCTGAACAGAGAAGCTGGAATCATATTTGTAGACTTGCCCATCTGTCTTTCGTTAAGTTAATGTAGAGTTTTAGCATTTCATTTAACATTTCACTAACAAAGGCTGCGGCTTAATCAATGCAAGGGAATTTGTTGGTTGACAGGACCTGAGGGTAATAGGTGGATGGACGAGAGGGGTCGAGTGCAGAGATGGAGTGCGTTCAGAAATGAGTTCAGATGCTGAGGAACCCAGGGAGCGAGATGCCGGGTGGGGGCACGTCTCAGGGAGCTTTGGCCCTTTGGCCCCCAGGTTCCTGTAATGAAAGAGGGAATAGGAAGATAAGAAAAGAGAGGCATGGATAGGGTGAGATTGAGAGCTAAGACAAACAGAGAAAGAGGGGTTAGACACACCTTTATAGTCAAGTGATGAAAACAGAATGACTTGAGGCGTGGGATTGATCCTCAACCTAAGTTATAATAACTCTTTTTGGCACATGAATATTAAGTCAAATCGAATGTGTACGTGCTTTAAATTGATTATATCAATGTTTACTTCACTTGCAGACTTGCAGTCTTCTTTTGAGGACAGAAAAGTGTTTGATTCCCATTCTGCTGTCTGCCTTTTTGCTATACTTTGAGGGAAATTAATCGTACACATAATGTACTGTCCTCCATGGCAGACTCAAACAGTGATATTTCAAACTAAGTGCAGACATCAATTATAGTTTCAGATGGAATGTGTTCCTTCTGAAGACAGCCAGTGTTGGCGTAGCGTCGGCTCCATATGTCCGTCTCTGTTGCTGTCTCAGTCTGCATCTGTCTGTTCCCCGGCACCGCTCTTGGTATTTGAAGCTCCGGATGGATTAATGCAATTAAGACGTAATATGTTAAAAACTAAATGTCAACACATCGCCTTCCACGGCTCTAGCTCTCATTTGTCGCTGCTATCTCTTCTGGCTCAATGGGCGCATCTCAGTCTGAACATGGACCATTGAGCTTCTCTCATTAAACGGCGGACGGCGGCTACCGTTTCCCCCCTTATGTCCGCATGGACATTTGCTTGAGCGTTAACAATAAACACAACATCTACAGACATAAAACTTCAGCCTCTTTTAATCACCTCACATGGGCGGATGACGCTGCGTCACCTTATAACGAGGCGGTCACATGAATTTCAACTAATCCACGACCGTGCAGCTGATTCGTTAAACTAAATAGATTGTGCGTACTAGGAAAAATCATTTTGTCCATTCAGCAACACAAAAGAGAGCCACTTCGATACTTTGAAGTAGTTTGATGTTGTCAGTGTAACCTGGGAAAAAGATTTTGATTGAATGGATCCCCCAGCCGGTGAAACAAAAGACAAGGACACAGAGTGAGAGGAAGTGATGCGTAGGCCAGTCAGCTTCTGTAGTCTCTCTCTCTCCTGGGAGCCGGTTAAACACACATCTGAGCTGCACTATTCAGGCATCACAGCACATCTCGGAGTTGGAGGCAGTGGGCTGCAAACAATGAGCAACATTTGGGAGCAGTTATTTTGCGGCGTCACCACCAGTACGTGAGTTGCCAAAATGGGAGGCATCACTCACGCCGAGGGGGGGGTTTGTAAATTTGTATTTAAATATGGCCGCTTCCCAGAACAAACTTACCTCCTTTATCTCATTGAGAATTTATCTGACGCTATATATCACAGGACTGCAATCCCTTACATCATGATTTTTGCACTGTAAACGTTGCGTGGCCTTAATCCCGTATGCCATTTCATCATGTTTGAAATTAGTCCTGCGTCAGTTTCGAAGGGTCGGACATGATTACCGGCCAGCTCCAGATGACCTTAAATCTCAACCATGTTTCACTCAGGCTGCAGTTCCTCCTCAGATGATGGTGGCGAAAACGGTATTTTTGCCTTTGGCAGCGCAAAATGCATTGTGACATGAAAATTGCTGCTGGCCCCGTGAAAGGACAGATGATAGGTTGTCACGGACATGATGATCCAAAGATTGTGTCCTTGGCTCGTACTGAATGAAAACATGTTAATACATCTTTATATTTGTATTATTTGTGTTGTGTGGTTTTATGTGATGACTCTTGATTGGATGGAGCCATAAAATACCTGGATGTTTAACAGGAAGATACCATTTTTATTATTATTGATGTATTCTTTTTCTATGTAAACACTAAAAAGTTATTTTTTTGGTGCATCTACCAAGATATAACTGAACAGAGACTATTTATTTAAATTTGTGGGGTTTTCATACTGACAGTGGAAAACATTTTAACACATTAACAAAGTGTGATATACAGTACTAAAACATTCAGTCAACAGAACAACATTAGCATTCACTGGGTCTTGTTTCTGTTGATGAATATAATAAGTCTAATGTTTTCTCTCCTTTTAACCCTGTGATCACCAACTTTCTGACTCATTAGCTGCAAGACATTGATAGCGGCTTTGTCTGCATGTAGTTTGGTGCTCGGTGATCCGTGTAGTGGATTTTAAAAATAATAAAAAAAAATCTAAATCGCTCTCTTTAAATCCGATGGGAACTGCTGGTTCTGTACAGATTTTTTTTGAGCAGTTGTTAGCAGCTTTAAAATTCTGATCTGCACTTGTAACATTTTTTTGTACTCTCTCTTTTTTTTTTTTTTTTCTCGCACATTTAGGCAAGTACGTGTACCAGCCCATGACCAATGTGTGCCAACTTCCCAGCACCACCGTGCCGCCTGTCGACTCAGAGTGCAGCAACACCATCGACCTGTCCGTCTCTCTGGCTGAGCGCTTCCTCAAACTTGCCCCCTGCTTCCAGTCCCCGCCTCACCTCGAATCGCCCAAGTACTGCGTCATTGCAGACCTGTTTGTCGACGACTACATCGTCAAACGCATCAACGGGAAGATGTGCTACGTGCAGCGCCCTCCGCCTCCTATGCCAGAACCGCCTCGTCCTATTACCCCTCCCCCACCTGCTCCGGCTACGCCTCAGATGCCCCAAAATCCCAGTCAGCCCCGGCCCCCGGTCAAGCCGACGCCGCCGACCCAACACACGCCTCCGCCTGTGCAGCCAGTCCAGCAGGTGTACAGTGAACACAAACGCGCCTCTCCTGTGGACAAGATAAAAGGCCCCAAAATGGACCACTGCTCCTCTCCGTCCAGCTCCGAGGACTCCGGCATCAACGCGTTGGGTCTGCATTATCTGGAGTCATGCGAGGAGGAGAGCGAGGAGGAAGAGGAGGACGACGAGTTGAGCACAGATGGAAACTCCAGCCCTGGAAGTCTCTGGGATCAGGACGACTGTTCTGTGCTCTCTCCCTCCAAGTCTATGATAGAGATCATTGAGAAGATCGAAACAACCGTGTAACTGACGTGCCATCAATGTTGGCACCGTCTGTGAAGAAGACCTACAGAGAAGAATCATAGAATTGACAGTAACACCCGAGGATTTATTTTACATGGACCAATAGGAAACAAAACCTTCTGTGACGCTTCAGCAGGGCTTTGCCGGGTTGTTTTGAGTTGAATTTGTTTTCCGGCAGGTGGCCGAGGACTGTACGCCTACAATCTCGCACGGCCTCTTCTCTGTCCACATCCCCTGCATGGAGTGAATTTCTAGAACTTATTACAATAAAGGAGGAAGCACAAGAATATCAAGTACACTCACAGAGGACCAAAAATAAGACTTCCAGCACAAGGTTACAGCGAAAAAACTAAAATAAGAATCTAGAGTAGGTGCACTTAAGAAAAAGACTTTTTCGTGACACATTTCTTGATGTGCCGGAGCTGATTCTGAACAAAGGAGGTATACTTGTGTTTGATGATGATAATAAGCAGGTTATTCTTAGTGTTCTCCAGCCGTCAGTCTGCCAGAATTTAGTCTAATTCAGCATTCAAGTGGCAGATAAGCATGCCATTCCTTGTTCTCTGGTCAGTGGCTCCACCCACACATGAGTAATTCTGACACTTCAGCGTAATAACTACAAGGCCAGCTACCTCCCATGGGGCCTAAAGCACATCAACATGTTGAACACTCAGCTCGGACCTGCTGGGTCACACCTTATTTATGGCGTTAATCATCGGTTTGTTTGTCTGCACTTTACCGACACCATCACGGGCAGTAGGACATGTAGGTAGGTCAGTGTTTGACAATCAAGAAGTACACAGAAGCACATTCCTATACTGTACCTGCCAGTGAGGACCAAGGATACTCTTATACCCTCTAAAACCACTTAACATATTATCATTATTATCCTCCTGACCACCTTTTCTGGTCAAGCTTAAGTGAACTGGAGCGCTGTTCAGAGTTAAATGAGGCGTTAAGCAAAACACGGCTTGCATTGACATCTGCCATGAAATTAAATAGCAGAGACGTGTCTCTGGCACAACTACAGTGACAAAAGTAGGAGGAAACTAGTCAGACACATAATGCATAGGGAGGGAATATATCTAAGTTATACAAATAAACTTATATAATCATTAACCTGCATTGTTACTTGCTTTTGAGAGTGAATTGCCAGCTTAAAAGTGGAGCCTGGGGAAGGAGTTCAGGTTAGTATTGTGTCACAGTTATTCTGTAATATGGGGCAGAAAAATATCACTTAATTCACTTTTTAGAAGGAGATTACAGTATGAGATAGGATGCCGAATATGTTGTGTGATGTTGTGATTGACATGATGTA
This sequence comes from Chelon labrosus, assembly GCF_963514085.1. NCBI lineage: Eukaryota > Metazoa > Chordata > Actinopteri > Mugiliformes > Mugilidae > Chelon > Chelon labrosus. The sequence goes on from NC_140341.1 coordinate 19,230,428, forward strand.
ATAAGAAGAAACGAGACAGCCCCTTAGTAGTCATATAGTAAACTGAAGCTGGGCTGGGTCTTTTTCTTTTCTTTTTTTTTTCAATGTTTCAATATTTATTTTCTGGAGAGTTATCAGCAAAAGTCACTAAAATCTTCACATACATGTATCGCTGCAACGCTACAAGCACTCGATGTAAAAACAGAGAAAATAAGTAATTTTGCATGGCTGCAATCATTTGCAGATGTTCCCTCATGTCAGAATCCAATTTAAGAAACTTTGTTGATTCAGTGTGTTCAGACAAAGAGCCGACAAATCCTGTATTCGAAATACGTGACACCCCTTGGCATTACACTGAACGCAGTTCCTCTTAATGCAGTTTAAAACATGAGTTACGTCTTATTATTGTAATATTATTTTCATATGAATAAATCTTAATGAAACTCCTCTCTTGGTTTGTATCCAGTGTGGATATTTTCTGCAAAAAAAAAAAAAAAAAAGACATTTTAAATATGGTTTGGAATGCACTCAAACATCCTCCACATGACACACTGATGACTAACGCGCTCCAGAGATGGGTTGGAATAGCAAAGTAAATTTAAGAGATACGCTTAAACTGAGTCACCCCGTCAGCCGTGGATGTTTTCTTTGAAATGTCTTGAGGAATGTTTTTGGGCTCTGCTTCGTGCATGCCCTCCTTTGAAAACTATACGCTGCACTGGCACAGGAAACATAAAACAAAAATCAAACTCGAGTGAGCCGGCTACGGTGGAAGAGTTCAGACTGGGCACAAAATAGGACGTATGCCTGGGTTATATGTACTGTAAGATATAAAGTACTGGTCAGAGTCGTGTCCCTTCACCTCGTAACTCCAGCTTCCGCTTACTGATCCATACCAGCAATAGAGACAGTGCCCTGTCATGTCCTCTGGGCCTTCTTCCCAGACAGTCTTCTCCACACTTTGTCTAGCATCTGATTTTGAGAGAGACCATGCAAGTGTCTTTTCTCACCTTGACTGCAAGCCCAGATTGATTTCTCCATGCTTCTCTTTTTCCCCTTGCATTGTGTCTATCGATTCTTTATACTCTGCTTGTGCAGAGAGAAACCCAAGGCTCAGATGAAATGCTAATCAGTTTATATAAATGTACATTCGCTATCCTGTGCCGTGATGAAGAGGAGGATTGCGTGTGCCGGAGAGCAGACGTCATATAGTGGGAGAAGAGGAGGAGAAAGTGGAAAACTGGGAGAGAGCGCGTGGAGGGAGTGCAGCGACAGGCAGAGAGGAGGAAGCTCAATTAAAAGGATGATGATGCAAGCGCGTGTAAAGGCTTAGGACGGAGTCTGTGCGTGCATATCCGTGTGCGTTTCAGTCTGTGCAGGCACGCGTGGTTGTGCGTCTATCAGCATTTTGAAATCACTTCCATCTTTTCGAAAGCTGCCGACAGATTTCATGAAGAGATCACTGTTACTGTTAATCCCTCGCAGCAAAGTCATGCAACTGACAGGCACCTTGAGCTGTGAGAGCACTCAAGCACACTAACACACACACACACACACACACACTGAAAGATACACACCAAAAATGAAAAGAAAATGCCCTTGTTCAAGGACTGCTTCACAGACAGTGCTGGCACAGCTCAAGTCACACAATCTGTAGATGTTGTCAGCACTACTTTCTTTCATTTTGATGCGTGTTAACTTCCTAAGGAGGTTTCCTTTTTAATTTCATAGAATTGCCTTTTCTCTCCAGAGGACAAGACAATCAGAAATGTAACACTCAGAGGAAATTTTGAGTTAGAAAATCAAAACGCGCCCCTGAACACCAGGAGGGTCTCCCCCGAGTGAGAGGAGAATCACAGAATTCAAATACATTTGCCCAGATGGGAAATAGTTCAGCATTTTGTCTTAAAACAAAACATTTGCCTTTTATATGTATTACTGCATGTCTGCATGACTGGGATTAGTGTAATTTACATCCTAGTCTCACACATACATGCCTGTTTATAATCCCATATGTTATTAGGTTATATTTAGTTATACTTCATGTCTTTAGAGACGTTTGGCCCAGTTAGTATTTCTGTCTTGCTGAGAACACTCTCATTGCACTTGGGAGAAAACTGTTACTACGTCTACATGTTTTCAAATGCCACATGTCTGATTAAAATAAACCAAAAAGAAGCCTAAAGATTTAAGGTTGGACCTCCTAAAAGTAGAAAACTATCTGGTCCCTCAGAAGAGCAGAAATAATGGAAAGGTTAAACCTGACCAACCTCTCAGTGGGTCAGTGGCCACTGGCTGTACGGCTGACCTTTATTTAAAGCCACAGAGGTTTATTTTAATGCATAAGAAACACAGAGTGTTGAAATTTGAGCATGGCATAGTGCAGTTACAACAAAGATCTAGGGCAAGCTGATAAAGAACGTGCACGTGGGAACGTACAGTTTGTGGCACTGTTAGACAGAGTGGAATAATTCCCTTCGACACTCGCAGGCAAATTATGGGTAAAACCCGGAAAATAAGGGGTTAAGATCATTTCTATTTTGACAGTTCACAACACAGAAATCCATATCAGCTCCCTACAGGGAACCAGCACCATATAGCAGACACAAAGCTTCCTCCTATAGCCCGCTATTCAGCGCTAAACTTCAGCAGCAGCACTCATTTCATTTCAAAGGGGCCATTTACGTTGAATTTGCAGCACACCGTCCCTGCGATTATTGGCCTGATGCTAGCGGTGTGCAGGTGACAGGGGTAACCCACCCGCAGTCTGCTGATAAACAATCAGACACATGGCTTTGCCTTGGCTGTGCTCAGTGGGTGATGGGTTTCTGATAAGCCCTATAAGCACGAGTGTGTCACCTGGAGTGCAGCTCTGCACTCCCTGCCTGTAAAATATTCATTACTTTTTTTTTTTTTCGTCAGTGTCTGCCCTGGTCTTTGAAATGGATTTCAAGCACTTTTTCCTTTTAGACACAGAGCGTGACGTTCTCCCTGCTAACTGCAGACAACAGCTTTAAGCTTTAGTGTCGACAGGCAGGGTTGTGTTTGAGAGTATTCCCCTTTTGTTGCTTAAGGCTACTTGGTGATGTGTGTTTTTTCCTGTGGTGGCAGAATGACTCACAGTGGACTATCTTAATGCAATTAGTTGCATTTGTTTCTGTAAATTGATCTGTACTCACTGATTATTGTGGTTGGTGAGTGGAGGGGATCAATAATTATGTTGTACATAAAATTTGCAACACCTTTTCAGTGTTTAAAATATCACTTTCCCTTAACCCCTTAAGGACCTCACAGATGACAACCATCGCTCACAGTAACGAATGGATTAGTTTACGTTTACGCAGTATTTCTCATTCATCTTTTTACTTTTCTGCAGCTTTAAGGGTTCTGGTAGTGGCCGTTAACGGAGCATTTGTGTGTGTTTTTTGTGTGCTGAGGGAAAGTCTGAATCCATCTTGCTCACATCAAAGAGTCAGAAGATGTTGCTGGCTTTTAAACTTGAAAGTTTGAAAGTCAGCTTGAAAGCAGCTGATGTCAATTTTATTTTTAAAAACAAGGCAAATGGAACCTTCACCACAGTTATCAGAAGCAGACACACGCATCCACTTTCTAAGCTTTGTGTGCACACGGGTTTCATTTTGTACTTCTTTCTTGTTTAAACCTGTTTTTTTTTTGTTTGTTTTTTGGAGCTGCCTAACAGAAGACGTGATTTATTTTGAAAAGAGTGAGTCATGGAAATTGAGTTTGATGTCAAAGGGACATGTTGTTGTGTTGCCACTTTACACACTGCACATTTAGTCAGAATATTAAACATGAAAAGAGGGTCATTTTGTCATTTTCAGGCACACGTGGCACTGGACTAAAGCACATTGCACTTGTGGAGAAGCCATGTCCTCAATCCAGAGGTCAGTATGGGTAAAACCACTCGAGGAATTCATCAAAAGCAGGTGGCCTGAGTGTCCAGCGAGGGGTTTACAATCGCTTAAACTTTGATGACAACAATTTAAATCGGGCCACTTCCGGTATGCACTCTCATATCGGACAAGGATTGAATTACGAAGAATCACAAATGTGGCGTTAAGAGGCCACATTTTGTCTCTGTCTGAACCGGGGATGGCTGATTAGTATCACAGTACTACACTGGCACGATGGACGTCGATGCTGTTCTCTCCAACAACACTTTGGACAGATGTGGCTCTCATCTGCGAGAGTATTTTCTAATGCTGCCACTCAAAAATTGCATTGTTCTCCTCTGTTTAATACTTTCTAAAGGGTTGCCCGAAATAGTGGGACATAACTAGGCCAGCACCGGACACAGATTGCTTCTAGCAGATATGAGAAAATGTGGGACGTAAGCTTTCCGAAGCTAAATGCCGGCTGCCTGTCAGCCATAAAAAAAACATTGGTTTCGGGGGAATTATTGCATTAGGAGATTTTAGCCATTACGACGCCCGAGGACAAGCTTTGTGACTCCATCAATGTGTGTTGGAGATCTTCGAGGAAAAAACGCGGTCCTCAAAAACACATCGCCCGTGAAGTGAAGTCCAGAGAAGCAACAATAAAAGTTCCAAACCTGAGCGTGTTCTTTGCATTTCCATCATCCGGAGGTTTCTAAAATGTCACTGAGTTTGGCTTTCCATCTAATCACACACAATAATTGGTTGTTTCACAGGTGATTACTGGTATTCTTCAATCACGGCTCTGTGAGACTATTCTTGGGCTTTTTCTTATTTTTCTCTGCATAGCTAAGTTTCAGCACACCCACACCAACCTCTGAATTGCATCTAAATAGAGGACATTACACCTACACCGCACAGTGAGAGAGTGGATGTGAAATAAAAGCTTGCTCATATTCTAGGCTTGAATCACGCTCTCAATAGTGAATGTATACATATAATGTACAAATACTGGAAAACACACAGAGTATAAATCAGATCACATATTTGAGGTTGACCTAAACCAGGTGCATGACACCAGCAGCTCAGCAGCAGGAAGCAAGGAAGCAAGCTAATTTGTGTTTGAAAAGAGGCCTGGCGGAGTGTGTGCCAGAAGAGAGGAGGAGGAGGAGGAGCGTCCAATAGACACGTCTGATTAAGCAGCGTTTAAATGCACCTTCTAGCTGGGCCAGATGAGGACCAGCAGATGGTTTTCCACACTGCAGCGTTGCATGTCCTGCGCCGTGCTGCACCGTGGCCTCTATACAAAGGCTCCTCAGCTTGCAATGCTGTGCGGCCCCCTGCCCCGGGCCCCATTCTCACCATCTCCACCAACGCCATTAGCATGTAAATGATCGCCAAGCCCATTCGCCTCAGCTGTCATAGGCTGGATGAGTCCTCGCTTCTCGGTGCATTAATGTGATTTTCTTCATTGTTGCGGGATTACGGGACGGGAGGCTGGCTGTGGAGAGGTGAGGCTCGTTTGAATCGTGTTATGAATGTCAGAGGTTGTATATTGTAGAGATTGACACCACGTCAGGATAAAGAGGAGGCAGTGAAGGAGGAGCGGCTCCTCAAGGACACTGCCAGCCTGGGAGACAAATACTTAACAAAGACACGTATGAGAAAAATGGGACGCCAGCCTGGCTCTGTCCTAAGGAAACAAAATCTGCCTCAACTCTCTCTAAGTAACACAACACATCCTGTTCATTTAATCCATTGTTTTACTTGATACAAGACAAGTAACTACCTAGATTCTTGTTGCCTGGCAACTGGTCACACCTCTGTTTCTAGTCTTCATGCTAAGCTAACCGGCTTCTGGCTTTAGCTTCATAATTACCACCACAAAAACAATATCCGCAGATGTATTCTCATCAGACTCACGCCAAGAAAGTACATTAGCACATTTTCCAAAATATCAAACAATTCAGTTCAAATAAACAATTCTCTGAGCCATAATCCAAGGGCACATCAATAAACATGCCACTCCAGGGTCCATTTGCTTTCTGATGCAATCAATTCAAGCACCCTACGTTGTAATAAACCAATTCTTGTTTTCCACAAATGCTGGACACACATCACCACGGTTAATGGGTAGGCTTATGCGGTGGACATATTTCACATTAGCCTCCCGCCATACATCCTCTCCCACAACAATAGCACGCTGTTCTGCATGCAGCTATTGTTGATTTCTCAGCTTTCAAAGCAGCCAGTTTGTCTTTATTTCCTGCTTCATTTCCACGGCTCTGCTTCTCCGCGTTTCATTTCTGCTGATTGAGCCTCGCGAGCATGGTTACAATAAATTAGATTAATTGCTAACCGTTAAGCCGGAATTTTTTTAGCCAAAGGCTGCAATGTTCTCTTAACAGAATTAAAGCGCATGGGGTTGCAGAAGCATATGCAAATACAGTGCACACAGGAAGCAAACATAATAAATATCACAATCTGCACCAAGAGACACTCTTAAAAACATAGTATTTGCAACTTGAGAGAAGCTAAAATGTTGCAAAACATTTTTATACTATTATTAAGCCAATATCTGGATTTCTTTTATTCCACCATCTCCCATCTTCATTCAGCTTCCTTTGATCAACCTCCTCTTTTTATTTCTCATCCTGGCTAGGAGTCAAGTGGACGCACCCCGACCGCGTCCACACAGCAGCCTACCTACACTCAAATTTCCTGTCAGATATCTAATACTCACTGTGTTTAAAGCTACACCGTCTATATTAGCCATATTTCCAGCTGGTTAAGTTGATTCTATCTCTTTCCATCAAGATGTCGAGATAGAGGCTGAACCTCATTCAAAACGGGTTGACTGGGCTTATGAACAGAAACTAAAGAGTCACCATCCATTCTGACTTACTAACCCAAAAGCAAGAGCAATAACCTGGCATTTGTCTTGCAGCCATTTCACTTTTGTGAAGCTCTTGTGAATGAGTAAAAGCCAGTCCAACATGTAGTCTTGTCTGGCCTCTTGCCTGATCGCTCTTTTTTTCCATCGATATAGATTTCTCTGTCAGCAGTCTGTGTCTTTGCCTCTGATAATTTAAGGCAAAACAATTCACAATATTTATTTAATCATCGGGTTGCACAAGTGATAAATGAACCTGCAATTGCCTTTGTTTACTTGAGTAAAATGTTTCTGTTGTGATCTGAAATAAACTCAGTTCTTTGTTTTAACTGACATCCCCCTGATCACAGTGTTTTTGGAGCCATGGTGTTCTGCTCAATATAAAACTAATACAAAGTTGTTTGAGAAAACTGGAGTATATCTCTCCTGAGAGTTACTTGCCATTTGTTGTGATATCTGCAGCTGACACGGTAGTTTATTCGGTCCTGCACACACACACACACACACACACACACACACACACACACACACACACATACACACACAGATATGTATGAAACACCTTTTCCTTCCAATAACAGAACTGTGGAAAAAGATATAAGGTCAGTGGGTTTAGATAGCTGGCAGATCCAGGACCAGTTTTGCTCAGTAAGTGCATCTGTCCTTCAGTGCTCCAAGCTTTTTGTGGCTGCACTAAATTATTTAGAAGGCAGTAGTCATCTTTGAGGAAACCCAACAGACTCTCCTCTGCTTCCCATGAGGAAAGAGGAGGCAGACGGGTAGCTAGGGCACCGCCGCCGGAAATAACACGGCTGGGAAATTTGGCTGTTGTGGTGTTAGCAGCTGGTTTCTGGTCCAGAGCCTGCTGTAAATGGAGCCTGCGAAAGCAGCCGAGCAGAGTCAAGGTTTCCAGGCAGATGTGCTGGACGTCAGCTGTGGATGCAGCTAGGTCTGGACAAAAGAGACTCGGCCCCTGCCTCAACCTCTGCTGCCTTTTGGCTCACTTCCCCAAAGAGAAACACCTCTCCTCTGTGAAGAATGACAGTCCATCTTTCCACCTCCACAGGCGTGACTAATCAACCCTGAGAAGAATGATGGATAAACACTGACTCCTCTCACTCCTGCTCCTGCCACCTGATCATTACAGCCCTTTGTTATTAAACTGCAAATCTGAGTGTACAGGACCACACAGTCTGTACCTGCCAGAGGAAATACCTCTGGACATGTATTTGCACACACAAACAGACAAGAGGCAAAGCAGGGTTGCTGCAGAATGCTCTATAAATTCAGGTACTTTTCTGTTTCCTTTAGTCCTGAGCCACATGCATACAAACCAGCTGAATTAATATGGTGAAACTGGATGTAAATGCAAAATGACGGGGCGGTTTCCCTCACCACCACATTTCAACATGCATGCACACAAAATGACGGGAGGGTGTCCTTTCCACGCTGCCAAAATGCAAAGTCAGGATATGTTTGGCGACCGTCTGGGGTCTGCTGTCATCCTTCTCAATCCACACAATCATCACCCGTCATCTCCCTCTCAATTTGGCTCCGTCCTGTCAAACCATCCATCTGTATATCTGCCACATTCACTAGCTCCGGCCCTCGGGGTGCATGCATGCATGTTGCAAAGGTTGCTGTGAAGCAATAATGTTACACAGCAGATATCGACTCAGAATTGCCTCGGGCTGAAAATGGCTGACTTAATGAAGACTAAACTGTTACCGTCTGTTTTGCTCGGATGTCTCCAGAATGCAGAGAGTGTATTCTCATCCCTCTCTGCTTCCTCACATGGTCCATAACACAGCTGCACTGGAAAGTAAACCTGTCACACAGAAAAAGGAAGCGCCACCCAGTCTCTCTGGGTTTTAATTAGCCGCCTTTAATTCCGGAAATGCCTGTGCATTATGTAACATCTTGTGCCTGGAGATTCGCTCCAAGAAATGTGTTGTTACCCTCGGATATCTCGTCATATCTCCCAGGGACAGCAGTGGGGCTGTTTTTTTCTTCTAACATGTAAGATGTCAGGCTCATTTTGCCTTGTTCAGTGACATCATGCGTCGCCTCCGCTCATTGTGGAGAACAGACACATGGGACCATTGTTAGCGGCTGTCTCATTTTGTCTCTGAAATCATTAGAGGCATGCTGGAAATCTGCAAGTGGAAAAAAAAGAAAAGAGCCAGGGCTGGGAAGTCCTGCAGAACTGTGTAATGTCTGGAACATTTGACCCAGAGGAGAAACACCAACTGAATGCATTTCATTTCCAGCAGCTAAATACTGTTACTTCACCTCATCTAACACTGAGGCTGTAAAAAAAAAAATAAATAAATAAAAAATACAAGACACATCATGTGTTACCAGTGTCCAAAAACCTTTATTAAAGACCACTACATCCTTTGGCCTGATGCTATTTATTTCTAATCCACAGGAAAGGCAGGGGACTCAGAGGGAAACATTTCAGCCTCACAGCAGGGCTTCCGCTGTTATTGTCAGTGGTTCTGCCTGTGCTGTGAAATTTTGATGAAAGTTTTCCCCCAGTTTATTCCCACACTACATTACCCAATTTAATTTCCAATTGTTTTTAGCTGGATGTGTCTTTTGATTTATGCTCCATTCTGCATCATCATCATGGATCATTACAGGTGTTGTAATAAGCCTCTCAGCATCCTCTCGCTTTCATTTACTCTCTCACCCGTAGCTTGTAAAAATAGGTGTGTTTTTCTGTCGACATTCGTGGCAGCAACAGCCGCATTACCTTTTTAAAGTCCGATTAGGCTCCAGCTGTTTTATTCTTTCTTTCCTCTGCCTCTCAAAACTGTTGTAGAGTCACACTAATGAAATGAAACGTCATCCAGACGTTAGTAAATGGAGGATGAGACAGAATGTCTTGCAAAGAAATTAGCTTCTATTGTGCTTTACAGTTCCGGTTCTATAATCCTGACGTCTGAAAGTACATGTGTGGGTGTCTTTATATAAAGTACCACATTAAGTTTATGGTCATTGGTCATTACAGCCTACACTGTAGCATGTGTGTGGCCACAATAAGGAACATTCACCTGTGAAAAAAGAAAGGTTTGATTTTCAGTCGCGGCTTTCAGTTATTATAAAATGAGAAGTATATTTATGTGAATTAAGTGTTACTTGGCTGCATGCTGTCTGCACTATGATCTTACCGTTTATTTGACTACTACATGTTTTCTCTAGGCAGTCCCTGCCTCCACAAAAGTCGTGATCAAACCCATCCAATAGCAGCAGTCTGGGGAGAACCCTTATGCTGCTTTCGTTGGCAGCTGGAAAATCAGAATTTCAAATCTTATAATAAATAAATAAATAAATAATCACATAAGGTTTCTTTCAACCCTCATTAGCCAGTATGTGCAGCAAAAATAACCTTACTTCTGCTATTCTTGCTCTAATAAAATGTTATACAACATATTCACATATCTGTTAGTGCAGTTAACCAAATTTGTGAATGAGTGTTGTTCACTGAAAAGCAACCAACCAGGGGAGGGAGAGACGTTTTTTTATTCTACTCTTTGTGCATCAAAAGTGGCAGAATTTGAGTTCAGACCTCTCACTTATGAGGTAAATAGTTACAGACTGCTTCTTTTCACGGGTCATAGACAGATATTTAAAAAATAAATTATTGCCTCTTTTTACTGTTTAGCCAAATTTATGACGTTGCTGTCCAGTGGTCAGACTCTTCTTTAAGGGATGATTCCACTGTATAGAAACTTGACTGTCATAGCTTTGACCATTGTTTCTTTTATTTCTGACAGAAAGAATCATGAACAATGACTTGATCAGACTCAACCCATCCAACACTCTAGCAAGATTATCAGATTATCTAAACCACAGTGTTTGAAAGAAAAACTGAACAGACTCATAATATTGATAATAATCCCTCACCGCGTAGGATAACTATGTCAATGCTCGTCTAAGCGCAGTAGGTCAAATATGAACCAGGAGGTCAATCTGTAAAATGCAATTGCTGTTTGTAGACGATATTACCGTTTGCTTCAATGTTCTCTTTCACCCTGTTTCCAGATATTACTTTTCTACCAAATGAATTTGCAGCAGTTTCTTTTTGTTTTCATCACAATGAAATAACTGTAGTGTACATTAATCATTCTTCTGACACTGACAACATATTTGTTTTCTTCTACTGACAATATCTGGTGGTAGCAAAACAATATGTTTTCTATCTACAGCAACTAAATAGTTAAACATTTGTTTCACACATGTCTAAGCACAGTGGGGCTTCGGTTACTGTTAAGGAGAGATTGTGGTCATGGTTAATTATTTAAAAGGTCATCAGGAAGCCTTCACTTTATTATCATTCTACCGAAACCACAAACTAACTGTAGCAAATCACAAGAGTGTCTCCACTGTCTTAAACCTGGATCGTAAAATTAATTAGGACTATAGATTGTGGGAAGGGGGGTTTTCTTTATCCTTGAAACCTGGACAATTGTCTGACTGTACGCATATAGGATTTTTGCATGTTCTCAGATCAGGAAGTATCATTTTCAGAATGAAGGAATATATCTTGACTGATATGACACTCAGTTATGGATTTCGGATATGCAGCTCTAAATCCAGTCCAAAGATCATAAGCTAAAGATCCAGGTTCAGGTAATGAATGCGTCCTGTGATCTATTAGTGGCGGACACATCCACAAGTAATTAGACACAAACAAATGATGTTATGAGAGCTACTTCTACAGAGATATTGTCAACAGCTATTTAAAACCGTACAGTGGTAGCTCATTCTTTGCATGCAATAACCTTTCTGATTCCTCTCTTAGGGAGTTGTAAATTGGCATGTCACCATGGCTTATGTTTCAGGAAGGCATTTCTTCTGTCTACCTAAAGGGGATTCATGTGTAAAAGGCTACGTACAAAAGAAAAGCGGAGCTTTCCTTGGGCAGAGGTATGACACACTTATTGCTGAAGCTCTGTACCAAGGCTCTTTTAAAGTTGCAGGTGACTAATCTTCACTTGTCAAACAGACAGGTTGTCTCTTTTTTTTTTTTTTTTCCAAAAGTGACACTTTGAAAGTCTCAGCTCTTTTCCCCTGACTTTTTCCTGCAGAGTTCAGATGCTGCTGATTCATCCTGTCCCCTGTAGAGAAAATAACTACAGTATGATACTTGTACTTGCAAAGCAGGGTCCTGCCTCAAGGAACAGAGTTTGTGAGTCATGGCTTACAAGGCTTTGAAGGATATCATTAGCCGGTGCAGCAAATGCCATGGCCGATGCAAATGAAAAGTGACATTATAAGAAAACACGGGAGGTGGCTGCAAGACTGTTATGTGCTGTAATGAAGCTGTGTAAATACCGATTGAAGCACACAGGGCTGCATGTTGCTCCAGAATAATTCAAGTTTTATCAGTGACTCACACAGTTTTTGTGGTTCTCTTTGAAAATGTCTGCGCCAAGATTTGCCCCACTAACCTCTTCACCCTCACACCTTTGCCTCATATTATCACCAAACAGTACAAACACGCAGCTGACACTTTGGGGTGAAAGAGAGAGGAGTGCAGGGAGGAACAGAAGAATGCGGACGAATTGGCAACAGAATTAAAGGCACAGAGGAACAGCAGGTCCCACACGCCCCAGCCCCCTCAGCTGGCTTTGTTCCTGCATCTTCTTTGCAACAATTCAAAAGCAGCTTGCACAAATTAGACCCATGGGGAGAGAGAAGAGACCAACGTGCAGCAAACTACTGTCACTCAGAGTGGTTTCTGCCGGGGAAAGAGGGGACACTGGATACGCAAGGTGCTCAAGCAGACGAATTGGCCACGAGGGACCAGATGTTCCTCTACTGTGTTGCTTATCCTCCCTAATAAATGCTCTCGGTATTGCAGTTCGACATAGCACATGCAACATGGTACAATCTCTTGTCTTTGCATCTTCATTATTTTAAGACTCAGTCGTCTTATTTAATGTGGAGCAAAGGAAGTAAAAAAAAAAAAAAGCCTTGTTTTCAGCTCCTAACAGTCACTGAGGCAGGAGGATACAGTCGCTCGCATTGTCACGCCTCGCGCACACACACCTGGTACACAGGCGACAAAAAAGACAAAGGAAGACAGAGGGGAAGACACGCAATGACATAAAACTAGTCTCACTAAGGGGGGAACTTGGCAGCTTCCCCAACTTTGTAGATCGCAGGTGTTGTGTTCACAATCGTGATCGAGTTAGTAATGCCACACATCAGTGCGGGCTGGCGGGATGAGATGGCAGGTGTTGTCTACGGAGAGGTGCGCTGGCAAGCTCAAGGTGTCATATGTGGAGTGGATTGGATTGAACACAAGAAACTCTTATTCTATCAAAGCCTAGCTTGTGATGTTCGTCACGATTAGTGCTACTGAACTCATGCAACCAAAAACCTACTGAAAAAGAAAACACCTGAGGACTGAGTGCGTATCAGAGCATGTCTGTACTTTGATAAGAAGCTGTGCAGTGTAACGAGTCAGCATGTCACCGCTTAAACTGGATTCTCCACACCTATTAGTTACACATCCTGCTTTATCCAATAAAAGGAGTTAAACATATTAATGCTTCAGCAGAAAATGTGGCCTAATGTCGGGACCAGACAGTACATAAATCATCGACAGCTCTGTACAAGAAGGAAAAGGTTTTTTTGAACAATTCAGTCGATTTATTTAATTATTTTTTTCTGAAAAAATAAAAACCGTTCTGGAGCACACAGAGAGTAATTAGACACTGACTGAGAGAACAACACAGAGGGCAAAATGAACACATTAGAAACATATTTTGTTCTCATTTAAACAAAGAACTTGGCAGAGGCTGGGTTTTAAAAGATGAGATCATGTTTCTTTTCTCTTTTTCACTGCCATTGTCGAGGATGGTGTACAGTTTGTAATGGCAACCAATTACAGAGGCCTTTCATCCAGGAGGCAGCATCAAACGGTTCAGCTGTCAGCCTTTGTTGCTGGGGGCAGAAAGGCAGCCTGGGGAGAGGCTGATGCGCTCAGCAATACTTTCTTCTTCTTCTTCTTCTCCGAATGTCCATCTCTACAGGATAAACCGCCTTTGGAGTAATCAGTTAAACTTTGCACCTCTTACAGGTGAACGAGGGGAAGGTGCTGCACTAAATTAGACACAGAGGTTGTTTTCCTGCGCTGTGATCAGAAGTGAAAGTGAATCAGCGTGTTCCATTAAAAGTGTGCTTGTTGATTGGAGAGGTCCGTACTTAACCCTACCTGTTTGTGTGTCTGTGTCTGTTGCCACCCGAGGGACTTTCCTGAGCCATCCTCCTCCTGGGATTCAACAGACATAACAGATGCAGCATCAAAGCAAATGCCCTCTGCTCACAAACACACATACACACACACACACATACACAATGCACGCATACACACAAGACAGAGCACAGATGTAAAGGCAGCAAGGGACAAACGGATCCTGCCTGGGAGGGGGTATATTTAGAGTCTTGCGTAATGTGCTTTTAACACAACACAGAGTGGATGAATTTTTAATGCCAGGCCAGGGAGAGGGTGGAAGAGGGGAAAAAAAAATGAATAAAGTTAAGTATTTAATCTGTGCTGTTGCTTAGGGGTGAGACAGAGAGCTGAAAGCAGCCTATGAGCATCGGACATGGCACACGGGCTAGCCACCGATGTAGCAGCCATGGATGAATGGGTCTGCAAGGGAGGGGATAGGAAGCAGAAGAGAGAGCAAGCGTGTGAGGCAGGGAGAGGAATATTGGGAGATATGTAAGGCAAGAGAGAGAGGAGAAGAGAGTGTGCATGAATGAGCGAGCAGGAATAACTACGAGCTGTGCTGTGCTGGGTAACCCAGGGGGAACCAAGAAGTGCGCAGTAGTATCTCCGGCAAAGCCCTTAGACTCTGATGTAGATGTTTACGATGCAAAGTCATGTACAGACACATTTACCCCACGTTTGTTTGTGGGGAGTACGTTCAACTCAGCGTAATGAAATGTGAGAGCAATCATCAGCTAACAAGGCTATATTAACTCTACATTTTCCTTTATTCATTAAGTTGCTTTGATTGCAAGCTTACTTATCCAGTTGTAAAAGCTGTTCACAAATAAACCATTTCATTGAACAGAAATAGGCAATTTAAAATATTTTCCCTATATATATATATATATATATATATATATACACTGTGGTTTTTGCTCAAATAAATGCACTGAAAAAGCAGTAAACAGTGCATTTGTTGGAGTCTAATTTCAGCCGCTGATTAATACACATTTGGCGCTTTAATGAGAGTTTTACAACAGCAGGATGGTGTGTGTGGGATTGAGTCAAAACAAAACCACACACTGTGGCTCACTTGTGTGCTTTAAATAGTTTTCAAGGGTACACAGACTGTACTTGTTAAACAATCGTTGGTGGTTTTGGTGCTTTTGCTGGATATTGATCACAAAACAAATGGAAAAGAGCCACTAAATTATTCAAAAGCTGAAACAAGACCATGAGTTTTGTCCAGCAAGACCTCTGACTTGAATGATCATACGGATGTTTGTCTCCAGCCTGAATACAATTTAGAGGAGTGACCTTCTAAAACATGTGTACTCTTGGAGCAGCTGGACGCCACGAAAAACATCCAGGTGGTCAGTACACGCATGGTTATAATAATAAAAGAATCCTGAAATTTGAATTAGCACCACTGTGCTCTACAGGATATGTAATACAAGATATTTTTCATTTAACCACACAGGCAACCTGGTTAAGTCTTGGGACAGATCAGGATTTGGACCAAAATAGTGGAGTGTGTTGTCATGGTTACAGCAATAGGGTCAATTAAGGTTATGAAACATAAATGGCTAAAAGAAAAGCATGAATAAGGATACAAACAGCAGTCTCCTTTGTTGAACTCTGATGTTTCATTGGCCCATCCATCCACCCCGCTCTCCTCACTATGCAGACTTTGCGCCTCTATAACTGATTGCTGATTGAATAAATAACCCATGGGGGGCCACATGGGAGGGCAATCTTGTTTTCTCTACATAGCCTAAATACACAATACTGTAATGAGTAGAAAATACACAATAAATTAGAAATGTATTTTATAAAACCTGTCATAAACAAAACCAGTGGAACATAACCCAGAAGTGAAATTGGACTGTTGTGTTGGTATATCTTGAGTGGCTATTGTCAAAGTCAGCCAAAAGTCCCCCGCTGCTGCATAAATTTAATTTTCATATCAGTCCAGCCTTATTTCCTTTGGCTGCTCTTCACCTGCAATTACAGGCTTTGAAAAACCAAATTACTAGTGTGACAAGCTCCAGGGATGGAGTGTGCAATCACACAATGGTGCGCCAACAAAAACATAAGCAACAACGCATCCTCTGGCTCGGGCTGCACGACTGACTGACACACTGACTCACTGACATACAGCATTTCACACATGTGCCAAGACCAAAATAAATACCACGTGTACATTAGCAACACATTTCCCTGCTGCTGGCTTCAAAACAAAAGATGAAATGAAGCATACATGAGTCTTGAGATGTCTTAGAAACACCTGCCTTTAAAACCAGCTGGCTGAGCAAATCCCACAGGGAGCTTCATCGCCTACTGTATGACTCACTACATGGTTTTCCTCTCAGCCTTACTGCTTCCTTCACCAGAATAATACTTGAGAGTGAACAACATGACAGAAAACATACCAAGGCTGTTTGGCCTTTCGTAGTGTTTGCCTAAAAACTGTGTGACAGTCAGTGAATGTGAAATAGCTCCGATAGTCGCTGTGAGCTCTGATTGTGTTTGCTGATGGCAGCCGGAAATGACAGATGGGCGATCAGGAACTGGCTATTTATCTTCTCGCATGGCTTTTACTGTACGAGGAAGTCTTTAAGGGCAGAGGATTGAAAAGCGATTCGGATGGCTGATCAGCAGATGTGTGGGCTCACTGGTGTTAATACTGCCCATATGCTCAGATCTACCAGAAGAGGCACAACAGTGACTTGACAGTGAATGATTGTCAGAATACACCAGTTTCAGGCAAAAAAGGAAAGAACCTCAGTATTGGCAGCGGCAAAAACAGGAGGTCAAATGCCACACGCTCAGTAGCAGTGTCAAGCATTAAACTTACCCTTCTTTCACCTCTTATTTAGTATTCTCACAGTAATCTTAGCCTGCACTTCTGTTTCTCTGCACTCTGCAAATCTGCAGCTAAATCCTTTGAACTTTTTTCACCCAGTGGATTAAGAAAGGTCTATTGATCACACCTCAGAAAATCACAGAGCCAAAAATTTTGCCCCTTGACACTTACTTACTTGAAATATCTGTGTCTGGACAAGAAGTAAAATTTAAACATATGTAATTGCAGGATGACCAGGCAAGTCCATCACTTATTAGGCTCAAAAGCTCCAGCCTTGCAGGGAAAGTTGTTGTCTGAACTGCTTTGAACCTCTGAATGTGAGAGAAAATTGGACAGAATAACAAGGCAAAATCTTGTTTGCTGTCTGAAGACTAATGTGCGATCGAAAAGTCCAGAAGAGCTTCCGGGAATCTCTTTCTCACTCTTGCTCCCTTTCAAACATTGAATAAATAAACAGATATTATATTACATTCACTGATTATTTTTCATTATCAATTAATCAAATTTTTAACAATTTAATTGAGAAAATTACAGAAAATAAGAAAAATGCCCAGAGGCCTAGGTGGTATCTTGAAATGACAACTTTGTCTTAATTGAAATGATGATGATAATGACATGATTATGAAATATGCTAACAAATTTTGAAGATATGCCTTATTACATAAAGGAGCTTAATAAAATATTTGTACCTTATATAGTTTTGTTTATTTCTACAAGGGAAAAGTTCTGCCATATTCTTTACTTTTTGGCTTTTTCTTTTCTGCTGAAGAGTGGTAGCGTATCCTGGAGCATCAAACGTGTTTGTATACACACACACACACTCAGGGGGCACCTCTTCATGCTGACTTTGCTGATAGCAGAAATAAATTCAGAGGCCCATCAGTCAGAGAGGTAGGAGTGAACTTTCTTCCTCCACAGTTTCATGCTGAGGCTATAAACTGATCTGTGTCACAGGAAGAACAAAGCAGCTTTAAGCAGACAGTACACATGCAGCTGCAGCATACAGGAGCAGGATTATTGCCACAGTGGAGCTTTCAGTTTGGATATTATGAAGCTGAAGCACCAGATGTGCTGGTGTGATTTCCTGTTCGAAACCATGTGACGCCTCACAAGTAAAAGAAAGAGAAGCCTTTTTCATGGACAAAGAAGGAGGATTGAGTCACATCTGAGCATTAATAAACGCAGTGGCTGTTCAGTGCCATGCAGCACATTGTGTGCTGCATTTAAACTGACATTCATCAAAGTCATCCTCAAATGCCAGCACCCTCTTAACTTTGTGCCTTCTTTTTCTTAAAAGATGAGTTGTGACTGCTGGAGCCCAGAGATGTGTGAGCTGCCATGCAGGGCTCATCTGGCCCATGACGGCCCTGAGGCGGCATCTGTCACTAGCAGAGCAGACCTCCTGCTCCCGGCTGTGGTTTCCATCGAGCCTAGGCCGCCTAATGAGGACATTATCAGATCAGTGTCTTCAGCCTGACACAAGCCCAGCCGCCAGCACAACTGATTCGACCTTTTCCCACCTGCTCTCAAGATGAACGACCAGGAGCTTCACACAATATATTCAGAGGAGGCAGGGGGTCGAGGAGATTTTATTTCCAGGAAGAGAATAATTTCAGAGATGAAAAAGGAGCCACTGTGATGTACGACTTATCACCTAATATTGCATGGTAGAGATCACAGCCTAAGAGTGATCATTTTTTAAAAAAAAAATTAACTCTGCATTTCTTTGTTATTTTAATATTGTACATAGATCTTTTTTTTTCACACAGATTCTCAGTAGTTCATCCAGAAGAGAGCACAGGTTTTTAAAGCACTGTTAAGGAGTTTGCGTACAAGAAAAACATCAACTCCACAACTGCTCTTAAGATGAGATAGCTTTGTCAACAGCTGTTTCAAAGGTCAAGAATAAACCTTAAACTCTAATCTAAGCTTCAACTTTGCACACCTGTGCTCTAAGATAAATGCTAACATCTGCATGCTAACAGGCTCACAGTAGCAATAGTAAAGGAACAGTTTGACATTTCAGAAAAACGGCTTATTCCCATCCTTGTTAGAAGATTAATATACCACGCTCATATCTTTAGAATGCGCTTGCTCTCTGTAAATCTACAGCATCTACTGTAATCTGTAATTTAAAATGTGGACACACTATGAGATTTTTTGCCAGATTTTACCCACAATTCCCAGTTGAGCGAAGTCTGCACCAGTCTGCACTAGTTGGGGGGCAGCTGGGATGGGTAGTTGGCACAAAAATCTGTTAGTGTGTAAAAAGCTGAAGATGCGAATCTGCAAGTGTGTTAGGGGAACAGACCCGGCCTGACCTCAGTCACAGTCAGTCAAACATGTTTGAGTTTTTAGAGCCAAATCTGGACACAATCGGGTAGTGTGAACTGATTACACACCCAACTGCAAACACGTGTGAAACAGCCCAAGAAAAAGACAGGGTGGGACACAGGAAATAGCGCCAGGAGACGTCAGGAAGCAGAAGGAACGAGAGATTTATCGAGTTGTGGCAGGAGCATGTCTGCCTATGTAATGTTGGTTGCCATGCATACCACAACTGTCACCCTCAACATGTGAGTTTTATGCATTTAGTTGGCTTTAGGTGGTTTGACCAATCCTGTAGTCTGTGATATCTCATCAGACGCAGATGTTAAGAGTATGATCCGCAGTCTTTATGTAAAGATAAGGCTATTGGTATGTAAGACAATTTCTTTTATGTGCCGAAGTTTAACAGGTATAATGTTTACTATGTTTATTAAGACAGTTTGTAGTTCACATGAACCCAGACCTACATACAGACCCTTTAATTTCATTGGACGGCCCCTATCTGGGTCAGTCAGGGGTCAACAGGCACATTTGATTGGTTAATTGGAACAAGCTTTGTAGTTTGTCACGACTTTGGATTTTTTAAAGTCGATTAATACGTGATGAAAGTCGAGCCGACGTTGACTAGTCGATGACGTCACACATAAAAACACAGTGTGACACTTCTAATATGCGGCTCTTGTAAGATGTAGCCGGGATAAAAGAAAAGTGGTATAGCTTCGAAGCTTTTTCCGTGTATAGCAGCTAAAGGTCTGATAACTTTAGACAATGAAACTTGCCAGCAAATTGTTGATTAGCAGCCTCCTTCTCTCTGTTTCCGCAGGACGTTTGGTGAAGTCGTTAACTGCAGTCGAGAGGATTTAGACCATTCCTCTGCTAGCATTAGCGATGATTTTTCAGATGGGTGTGTATGGCAGTAGTACTTTTGTTGTATTTCAGGACTGACTTACATATTCTGAATGTCACGGTAGAATGGGCTTCATCTTGTGAAGTATTTCCACACACTAGATGAACCGAATGACTGACTGGACTCTTCACTTGTCTTCTCAGAGGCATCCGTGTTGTTATTGTTGAGTGTGCGTCGACTAGTCGACTTCCAGATTAAAGCATCATGGCACGACAAGTCGGTAGAACCCTTAGTTTATGCTAATATTTTCACTGCAGATGGGGATGAGTAATTGTTCAGTGTTTCACAATGTGCAGCTTGAGTTGCTAATTGAGACGCCAACACTTGATCCACATCTGCACTGCATTGTTTTTATTGTAATTTAATCTTGGTGCAGATCTTAGTGCGAGATCTGAATTTAAATAAATAGCTGTGGAAGTTCACAAGTTATTGCTTTATACACAGAGACATTTTATAGTCAGGCTATTTATTTTGTTCCTTAAAGGTCAATGAAGTTGTGTTAAGGTTACTTGTACTGTGTAATTGCAGTGTTATTTATGATTACTTATAGTAATAATTATTTTATGGTGTTTTTTTTTATCCCTTGTTCTTGAAAACACACTTACAAACCAATCTGTAAAGCCTTTAAGTAAAATACAAGGAACCTTCAAAGTGTCTTCTCATGTGTTCCAATCGATTCATCGCAGTGATTAAAAACTCCACAACCAGTGATATATCGTAGGATATCACAAACAATACCACAGCGTTCACCGTCTTTGTGATTTTTCGGTTATTTGTTAACTGGCAACAAACACAAAGCTCAGGCTGATTGTAATATTGATGACTCTGCCAATATTTGGTCATTTACCAACTTACTGAAAAAAGAACAACACTGACCTGGCAATAGTTTAGAGGAAAATTTAAAGGATGTTCAAACTGATTACAGACGATCAGATGGAAGTGGATGTGTTTAAGAATTTCACTGAAAATCTATCAAACAGTTATATAACAAACAAAAATTACAACTTTGCAGCTGTATGCCTCTACCAGTCAGGATAAGCCATGTCTGATCAGACTCATTAAATCGAATTGAATAAAGGAATTTATGTATTTTTGTATTTTTTGGCATTGGTTCACTGACATATATGATAATAATTTCCTCATTCATGCTGCCTTCACTTAGAGACTATTACTGTATATATTACTGTGACTATTACTCTTTGAAAAGGAGCACAGAGACGAACAGTGGAGAGTTTCATTCACAACGACAGTCACCAGAAGCTCAGTGTCAGCAAAACCAATGAGCTTGTGGTGGAGTTACCAAAGGAACAAGAGGGCGTCCCTGGTTGTCATCCAGAGAGAGAAAGTGAAGAGAAGTGGACTCTCATTAGGGGTGTGTGAAATGTTGTCATAATTAGCGAACAAATTCTTCAGTTAGGGCCAAAAACGCTTGACCACCAAAATCTGATCAGTTCATCCCTGAGTCCATGTAAACGCTGGTGCCAGGTTGGAAGAAATCAGTCGACAACCTGACACATAATGCCTTCGGCCACGTCTGTCACAGAAGCATAGAAACACAAGATGTCAACCTGCTGATGGCACAAGAGGTAGTCAGTAGCTCTCCTCCTCTTGCATGAGAAAGGCAGCACAGAAAAAGGCAGCCTATCCTAGATATCCTAGATATTTCAGCCTGGACCAAAGTGGTGGACCAAAGTCGACCGACAGTCATCTAGGTTCCTGACTGCTACCATGGCTAAAAATTCATCAACAAGTGTCTCCCATCTGGGATGAATGTCTTGTGATTTCACACTGAGTGACCAGATAATTTAATTAAAAAGTGCTAACATGACACAGAGCGTGATGTGATTAAACAAGTGCTGCTGTTATTTTAAAAATGCTCTCATTTAGTGGCAGAGCCACTTAGGCACTGCCCTCAATACACAAAACCATGCTGTATCTATCACACCGACTTCATCTTCACACAACGCCCTGACACTGAAATCCGCGTTTGGTGCTGCCTCTGGAAGTCTGTGAACTTTAATGGGGCTCAAACCAAGTGTGAAAACTACCTTTGATTGCTGTCTATGCACCACCGAACATTTGCTTGACAGGCCAAAGTTAAAACAGACGAGGACAGAGCAGCAGCAGCAGAGAGCCATCTGTTTCACCTTCAGTCCTGAGACAACTGCAAATATGTCAGTGACTCTACAATGACGCCCCATGAGATTCAAATTATGAGGAATGAAACAGCAGCATTTTTTTTTTTCCAGCTGTTGCAGAGTAAAAACCTTTGCAGCAAAATGTAAAAATCCAGCTCCAGCTCTGCAGCCAGAAATGCTTCACTCTCACACACCAGACAGGCCTGAGACAAATTTCGCTTTGTTTACGCATTGGCACTAATACATCTACGTAATTATCAGGACTATAATGGAAGAGAGGTGTCTACATGCAGAAACAAATTTTAACTTTCAATTGTCATCTCCGAAACAGAGCTATTCTATCATTTTGAAAGCCTTATGTGGGCCATTAGTATGCACAATGAGGTGCACTTCATCTTTGCACGCAGGGAGCAAATTAACTTCAAGCACTGCCAACTGTAATGGTGTTGTGTAACATGGGCTATAAGGGTATGTGTTGTTTTCTGCAGTTGGTTGCACACACTCGGCTAGGGACAGCAGGGCTGCAAACAGCACATGACATTGTATTTACGTATTTATCTCTCCATCCAGCCAGCTGCTTGAGCAGAGACAAACCATACTTTCCATCCTACATCAATCTCCAAAATGGCATCTCGGGCTGTGGCATCCGCAGAGCATGTATACGCCGTAAATATGCTCGAGAGGAACCTCAGAAGAAGACAGCTTAATGTCCTTGGTGACAGCTAATTTGACTGTGTGGGAGTGAGAGTGAGCTGCCAGAGTGTTTATTTCCCGCAGAAAAATCAACATATCTGATCTCGGGTGGGAGGGAGAGTCATTTTCCAGAGTGAATTTTTATCCACTGTGAGAGTAGCGGCTGGTGGAGACAGTGCGAGATCACTGCCTCCTGTTTTCACATGAAGCCTTTCTAAATTGAAATTAGTCATAGACTTGGGGCTGTTACTAAATACATGCATTTGGCAGTATTTTTATTTTTTTTTTTTTTGCAGGAACCTTAATGAACATAGCAGCCTTGGGTGAATATGTGTACATAAGAAACAGAAACACAAAATACACAGGAGGGGCAGAGTAAGTGCAACAGCAGAGAAGCAGGTAGCCCTGACAATGTGACAGTCTATCCTTTAATTTTCCTACTAGTAATTACCACTTCTATTCACATGCCAAATGCAGCAGAGAGAAATTATTTGGTCTGAATAAATTACAATCTGAATAAAATGTTCTATTGTTAGAGATAATGTGAGTGCTTCATGCTGCAATAAAAGGAGGACTTGCATTATGCTAGTTAATGTAAGGATGTGAGAAAGTGCCCAAACTTATCCTACGCAGGAAAAAAGGGAAAAATTACATACTGCAGGAGATTTAAAATGATTTATATTGTTTCTGGTGTCAAGTGCAACATCGGGGTGAATTCTGAAGAATGAAAATCTTATGTGTCCAACATTCAAAGGTGTTTAGACAAAAGCAGGCAGCAGACCTGTTCCTGCGGCTCGTTCACGCGACATTAAAGGGCGCACACCGTCGTTATATGATTTTTAATTGCACATGAAAATCTCTCCTGTCTGATGATCTGAAATGTAATAATCCAGCATTATCAACGTATTCATCGCAGCAGCCTTGAACATAAGCCTGTCCCTACGCCCAGAGGTAATAAAAAGGTGAACAGCCACATTGTTGTACTTGCTTGAAACGCGCTGTATCCCTCGACAGTGTGAGAGGCTGTCTCATTTATCAACACCTTGCACAAGGCCCAGTGTCGCTTCAGCCTCAGGTGGGACTAAGTGGCTATAGGAAACGGAGAGAAAGCCTCGGGGACAATCTATAACCCAGAACTACAGGGAGACTGCCAGCGCAGCACAGAAAACATTGCTTTGAACATGGAAACGAGATTGACACTGCACTGTAATTTCCTTTGAAGCATGTTCTTTATCAATAAAGTGACTCTCAGCTCTGCACATCTCATTAGCTCCGCTGAGCATCATTCAGATCATTGTTCTGGTTTTACAGGCAAAAAAATTAAAAATGTTCTACTGATCTGATTCAACCTCGCCGCTCTCATCAGCATCCTTTTGATATGAAAGACAATGTTATTAAGTGACTGGTGAACTGTGTTTACCGGGGAATTAGACAGATATTAGATATTTCCCTCAGGTTTTGGTGCAGACCAAGACAGAAGGAATAAGAGTGACTATTGCAGTTAGATAAACCTGACTGCTTTATTGCCCTGTGTTAGTTGGATGTGTAAATAGGCCATCACATATTTTTATTATGCTAACTGTGTGTAGCTTGTTGTCCTCAGGTCAAGCAACCAAAAAATAATAATTTAATGAACAAATAAATAATCATCTCCTCCCGTCTCTACCAGTAACTTCAGTTTTATAATCACTGACCAAAACTGATGAAAGATAATCAACTGTCAGTAGTTGTCAGGACACAAGGTCAAACCTCTTCACCTCCAGACTGGAAAAAGACTAAGGACACCGTGAAGGTGATGATTCATGATACAGACTTCCCCCTCCGTGAGCAGATGGTGAGTTGGATTGGGGCCTTTAGGATAGCTGCTATCTTCTCATCTGTGGCATGTCTCTTCCCATCAAAAGCTGACTCTCGGGCAGTAAGTGTATCGATCACAAGTGGCACTGATCTCCAAACAGCCGGGCTGAGGTATCTGGGGCTCAGTGGTGGAGAGAAACAGAAGGAAATGCACACTGTTGTTGTGGAGTAGAAGAAGCATATCCAGCCTTCTCACACATATCAAGCGATTTCTGTCACGGCGTACAAAGTTAATGGCAGTAACACCTACAGCTTCCGCATTTGCCTTTAGTATAATCACGGTGTGAAGATGCTATAGGGTTTGCTAAATGCAGAACACTAATTGCCTGGAAACCAGCTAACAGATTTAATTAATGTCAGTGTTCATGACATGCAAAACCCACCCACCATCCCCACCCACACAAACTCACACCAATTAGTATCACTATACTTCCTGCTGGATAAATATAGTGGGAGTGGCAGTGGTCCTCTCTGCAGGAGTGATTAAATCTGCAGGTGATCTGTTTCCAACTGCACTCAGCTGTAGAGGACACTTTGTGCTTTACCCTCATCTAAACCTTGATTTCACTGGGTGGTCTCATTACTTGGCCTGTCACGGTGTCTGCTAATATTTATATTATCTTTCATACTGTATACTTTCCGGTAAACACATGTGCTGTGCACAGGGATATATTTTTTTTTTTCGAAAAGTACATCTAAAAAAAGCATGTGACTGCCAAAACGACACTGTTCAATCAATCGATCAAAAAAGCACCAATGAAGAATGTGGAACATTAAACACTACTGTACCAGGAGTATTTACACCGATCAACCACAACATTGTGACCACCTTCCTAATATTGTGTAGGTCTCCCTTGTTCCGCCAAAACAGTTGTGACTCATCAGAGAAGGGACATGGGCCTTATGAGGGGTGTCCTGTGGTGTCTGGCAACCGAACATGGTTAGTGGGGACCTTTGGGTCCTATGGATCAGGGTTAGGGTTAGAGGGTTAGGGTTATTGTGGATGTCACAGATCAGTTGGGGATCTAGGGAATTTGGAGGCCAGGTCAACACCTTGTGCTGTTTTTCATGTTTATTGAGTTGCTTCCTAAACTGTTTTTGTGTGTTTGTCTGTGTCAGGCTGCATCCTGCTGGGGATGGCTGCTGCCATCAAGGAGTGTCATTGCTATGGGGTAGGGGTGCCTGGTCTAAGTGGGTGGTACATGTCTAAGTAACATCCACATGAATGCTAAGAGTTTCCCAGCAGAAACTCAGTGGTCATCTCCTTTCAGTGGTCATAATGTTGTGGCTGATCGATGTATATCAAAGCATCACTTATGTGACAGTTAGGGTTGCAGTGTTCTAATTCTCCCAATACATATTCAGGTCACTGTTTTTGCTGACTTTGCTCTGATGTCCTTATTATCAGCATCATATTAAGCAGACAATTATTGAGTGGTTGGTGAACAGTACTTAACAGGGATTCAGACAGATATTTCGCTCAGGGGTTGTTGGATAGTAGGCAGAAAAAGGAGTGAATATTGGACTTAAATAAACCTGATCGTTTGAAAACCAATAGCAAGTGAATGATAAAGGTACCCTGTGTTTGCTGGATGTGTAAATTGACCATATCAACTTTTAAGGATTTATGTTTATCTTGGTGTTCCCAAGTCAACAAAAGATACTTGATCAAGGTTAAAAAATAACATAACCAGTTAGTCTCCTCTAGCAGTCAATTCAATTTTATAATCACGGAACAATACTGATGAACAGAATAGATGAACACAGGGTTTGAGCTCGGTACCAGTCTAATTCCTGGGTTATAAGTTGGTAGCCCTCTTTGACTGAGTGGTATACATGGTAAAACAAATAATTAAAAAAAAAATAATAACTGCCTACCAGAACTTTTAAACTATTTACACGGTCAAATCTCTAATCCATTTGTTTATTTATTTGTTGTTATTGTTTTCATGGCTGGGTGCAGTGACTTTGCTGAAGTCTTGATTGGTTGCCTGGCAACAAAACACGAGGAACTGCTCCTGGCCCAGAAATAACCCTCACAAAACCACAGCTTGTCATTTTTTACACTTGCACGGCTAATTATAAACACATGAGACAGAATTTGTTAATTAGAGGTCTTCAGAGGTAGCGGCAGGCCGATTTTGTAGGACTCATTTTCACTAGCTGCCCTTTTTTCAGTCTTTATGCAAAGCATAAAGTTTTTCTATGCAAAACACGACCTGGCTTCCATCTAGTCACTGAAGTGTATTTTCCAAAATGTTGAACTATTCATTGATAATTTACATGTGGAAATCAGGCTTGGGTTAATGCCTCTGAATCATAACGCCTACACTTCCCACCTTGAGCAATGTGGAGTGTTTTCTGTTTTTTTTGTTTTTTTCCTGTGGTGATATTTCAATGATAAAAAAAACCCAGGATTAGATCGCATCAGTGCAACCTTGTCGCTGGACAACACCGTCAACATGTTTTATATCGTAACTCTGTGCATCATGCGAGGTTCATCGAGTGCAAGTCAGCATGAAAACATGCTGCACCCTGGAGCTACAGCGAACAAAGCGACTACAGAGGATGCAAAGCACAGCCACTCCTAATAAGAATGACTTTTAGCTTTCAAAATGTCACAGCGTGCACCAAGGTAAAATTTATTCAGACCCCTCCCTCTACAATAGGCTTTCTTACGCAGGCCCACGGAGGAGTACTTAAGAACATCTGAAGGTATTTCTCAAAGGCTGGAATAATAAGGTTAGAGACTAGTGGAGCACTTTTTAATTACTTAGTTATGGCCAGAGTCCTGCGAGAAGCATCTTAACTTGCTCCCAAACTTTGCCGCAAATTGAGGCAGAAAGGTCAAACACTTGAAGAAATTAACACACCTAAAACGCTTAAATCAAAAAGTCCCTGCAGGTACTTCTCTTAATTAGTAATGTTTTACCTAATGTGTTCCACTTTCAAACAGTTACGGAGCACGCAGAGCAGGGGCACATGTGAGTAGCTAAATATATGTGACGCTGTAATCCTCCGCAGCACCATTAACGCATTGACACAACGTGTTACAGCATCCTCACGAGTGTGACACTGCTTCTAAATGTCATGGTAACAACCTTGCCGAGCATGGTACAGTCTCCCTCTGACACAGCCTCCTTCCTGACTTTCATCATTAAACTGCACACATGGGCAAGAGGCTTTGAAAAGCCTGTCACTATTGAACGCTCTTGAAAGGAAGGCTCTTTTCATTTAGTGTTCTACTGAAGATTATTTGCATTCAGGGGTTTTAATTGTGCTGTGTGATGTTCAACAGGCTAAGCTGCTTCAGAGGGTTCGCGCAACTCATTTGCATTAGTGATTGATGACGGCTGATTTTCCCTTGAACTTTCAGGGATGTAGAGTTCAGAGCGCTTGAAGCGGCTGTAAGGAGGAGAGGAGGGAGGGAGGGCAGGCAGGAAGCAGGGTGGGCTCAAGGAGGACAAGCTCTTTAGTCAGTCCGTATTCATTAATAATCACACAATCAACCAAAGATGTCTTTTGAAAAGGCTTGATTGTCATTCTCCATGATAGTAAAGAGTAATAATCCTCAAAATAAGGCTTTTAGCTATCACTCCAGGACCACAAATTGATACATTCACATTAACTTCACACTGTTCCCAGAGCACGTTGCATAATTTGACATATGCGCAGTTGAAGCGGGATGTGTAGTAACACACTTAGAGATGAAAAGGCAATAGTGCAAAGCATGGAAACCCCTTGGTCCTTGCAATTACATTTATCTGCTGCTAATTTGCAAAGCGGCAAATATGGTGAAAACAATTTATAAGAAATTAAATACTACACTAAATCCAATCTTAATGATTTTTTATAGCGAGTAAAGAATAACATTACCTTTTTTATTGTTTCGAGGTTAGTTTTAGAGACAAGAGAGTGCTCTTGGTGTTACAAAGAGTCCCCAGTGACACCAGGCAGGACATGCTCTCCTTAACAGCGGCTATAATCGATACCGTGACCCTGTGAAGGGGTTTGCACGTACGAAGAATTATCACCCAAATCTGCGGCTTCCCTCATAGAATTTCAGCTTGATTAGCTGTCTCGCAACGTTACTGATTTGCTCTCAGATGTGTCAACTGCAGCAGGAAGTTGTTTACAGCTAAAAAGCAATAAAACCCCCACTGCACAACTCCCTAAACACCAGCCAGGCACAGTTAGCGTCTAGGTGCTAGTAGCTAAGGAGTCAAACATTTCCCTCCAGAGAGACGAAAACAAAGCTAAAAGGAGAATGATGAACAGCAGGAACATGAGTCTAAATGAATATATGTTGCTCCATGATGACTGGAATGTTCAAATGGGCAACTGAAGTTTATCGTATGTGATGACATTTCAGTTTATGCTGGATATATTAGCTCATTAGCCTGTTTTTATTGACTACACTTAATAAAATCTGGGTTTTGCGGCTCTACTTGCAATTCTTTCAGAGAACAAGCTATGTCAGATAGAATTTCCCAAATAATCAAACTGTTACAACAAATTAGTTCATTTTTGAGATTACAATGAGGACAGTCCAGCTTTTGAACACGGAATCTTTACATGATCCATGTTCATTTAAACTAGATTTGTCCTATTTGACTGTCCTCAACATGTTTTATGTCCCAAACCATTTCTTTCTGTTGGATTGCAGGTGAATCTGAATGCAAACACGGCCTCCCAATTCTAAGTGTTAATGTGTGATACTGGCTCTGCGGGGTTTAACTGCCCCTCCTCTGCACAGCAGCTCTCTCTCTGCCACACTCCAGGAGTCTCTGCAGGATTTTCTTTTTTGATTTGTTTGAGTTATCCCACTGGAATGGAATGGTTGGTGGTCTGTTTCTATTCCCCCCTCAAATGTTTTGGTCTTGACATGTGAAGTTAAAGTCATTTTAGCCAAATCTGTCTTTCTGAGTAGTTTGGAGGTAACCTTGGTGGACTAGTTAAAGTGACTCAGTACAGAAGTACCGAACCTGTCTGATGAGGGCTATTCAGGACCTTTGGTTTTGTTCTAGGCTCACTCCTTAAGGTTCATGGAGCACAGCTTTCAAAGCTCCCCCAAGTCCGACATGCCTCAGATAAGACGACTTGTTAGCATTATGCAGAAGTATCTGTGTGAGCAGGTGCTTCTGCTGCAGCAGCATAGAAAAATAACTGGTTGTAATTGTGATATGTGCTGTCATGTGCTGACTTTGGGGACTGCTGTTGAGTGGATCATCTAAGCATTGTCCTAGCAAAAAGTAATCAGTAATTCTTCTGAGAATTTGAACAATTTTCAAATGTTTAAACTTGAGCTCGACACTTACATTGGGATTAGTAGCAGTGAGGTATTTAAAGATAGTGCCACAGAAGCCCTTGAGGCTATCTTTGTTCCAGGTACACAGCTACACAAGACGCTGCGTGAAACACGATGAATGTGTTAGTAAATTCAGACATGATAGTCATGCATTCATGTTCGAAAAGCTACACGGCACTTTATTTAATTCTTTCTGTATCTGGTGCGTAGCTACTTCACTAAGCCTTAACTATTATACTATATTTTCAGGCTAAGAGCTCACTGCCCTCAGCAGACTGTGAGCTCATTCTTTAACAGTTTATTGTGGAACAAATGAGCTTAATAGTCTCTCCAGTTTAACCTCCGCTGCCCTAAACCTGTTTGTTCGACAGTATACAGGCTGATAAAAGTCCAAATATAACATGCAAAGAATCCAACCTCTTTTTCAATTTGCAACCTCAGTGTTTTTGTGTTTGGTAATGGCTTATATACAGACTTACAGAATCTCCTATACGGTATACCAGGCACGGCTTTAAAGCTGTTCTCATTTTAATCAATAAAAGTAACTGCATGTAATGTGAAAGGTTTCATTTGTAGTGATGAGCCCAAAGAATTATCATGACTCCACAGTTCTCCTAAGCTCCACAGAGTTTTAAAGCCTGCAACTTCACTGTTGTGGTTCATTGTCGCAGCACCACCTCATTTCCCACAGCAGGCAGCTGTACCAGAGAAAAAACTGATAAACCTGATGTACACTAACCACGCAGCAGTAAACGGCAGGCAAAATTACAATAGAAGACATTCAGCATCTAAGAAGCCAGACGGTTCTCTCATGAGGCCAAGGCTAATAGATGAGTGCATTCATATTCGCCACGTGAAGAGAGACCTGAACTGATATAAATGTTGCTCTGTGTCTGCAAGATGTTTTAAAAGGAAATCGTTTTCTTTAAAAAAAATCTGTTTCATGAGGTGATAATAGGTCAATATTTTTTTCAACTCTGCCCCCAACTGGCCAAAAACCTGCTGATAAAAATCAAAACATATCTGTAGGGTTTAATAATGCTCCATAATTTCTACAACCATATGCAGGTGCAGACAGTGCTTCTTGCATCAAACACAGAAAAGGATGCAGGGGTCTTGTGAATGTTTCTGAAAAGATGGCTGTGACTTTGCACAGCCAGGATCTTTGCATCAAAGTATAGCAGCTAGTTATGGGCTGGGCTGTAACACTGACTGTATATAAAGATAGACAGGCCTTACGTGACGCCACCCATTGGATTCCTGAAGAGCATGTTTTGAAGCTTGATGTGAGTGGTCTCTCACCATCTAGGCAGTGCCCGACTCCTCCTAACTCCTGGCCAGAGAGCTAGAGCATGAGTGAAGCTGATGTGGATGGATGACGGCAGCCAGTAACCTGGGACAGAACCCACCTGTCATTCAAAGCGGCTATGCTCTTAATTATGCACATCCCCGGTCATAATTTAAACCAGTGGCTTGTTTATGTCATGAAAGGGGGAATTAGCTGGAGTTAAAAACCATTTATAATGTCAGTTTGTGTAGCTTGTCTTGATTAGTGACTGACTTTGACAATATTTCATCCCTGTATGCCAACAGTCCAAGTGTATGATGTTCAGGACCAAATACTATATGCAGCTAAAAATACATCCTGGCATTTGGCTGAAATTTAAAATCTTCTTAGACATTTAACACGTGGTTCACACAAAAAATATCTGCCTTTGAGTCTTGTTGAGACGATTACCATATATCTGACTGCAGCCTTTCAACCAAACATAGCCCAGTTTTGATGTCTAGACATCTTTTATCCTGCAAACTATCAATCAATACTTAACTAGGTTCACCGTGAATCTAGCCATTGCACTTCTCCGCCAACAGATACACATGAAATAACATACAGCTGCACGCTGGCAGGTGCATTTTCTATTTGCAGTCGGCAGCACCTGTCAGGTTGCTTGTTTTGTATCTAGTTTCATGAATCAGTTCAGATGGAAAGAGAATCTATTAGGAGCTGCCTGCTGCCACGTACAAACATAAATCGCTGAGCAACGTGGGCTGCTAAATGCTTCCATCCATATTTTATGCGGCAAGCAAATTCCTCCATTTTGAGATGCCACCATTTAAACGAGCATCATTGTGAGTGTAATACTATAGAGCGGAGGGTACCTTTCAGCGCTGAGGCAAAGAAGATTAGCTCAGCCTACGGATGCCTGGGACGCTGCTAACACTATTTGGTGATAAAAGCATACCCGGCAGAATCCCAGTGAATGTGACAATCAATTTCAATTCACTTTACAGACAAGGGTAATTCAATTAACCTTCATTTTCCGCATTTGCACCCTGAACGTTAGCTGACATCTACTGCTGAGAGTGTGAACAGATCCTCTGAGATAAACAAAACCTCGGCAGCGTCACTATTCGGGTACCTATAGCGATAGATAGAAATGACAGCTTCACAAAGATGGTTCTGCTTCATGTTTTCATAGAGACCTCTTCGGAAAATACACTGAGGTGGAATCTGAAAAGGTCAGTGTCAGTAATATTTAAATGAAAGCTTTCTTGTTGCTGATTGAGCAGTGTTGAGGATAACGGCGGACTGAGAGAGCTCATGGTGGCAGTCCATCCTTCAGTGTGAGTCAGGCACATCCTTTTTACTGCATTCAATCTTTGAATAATGCATGGTAGCTAGCCGCATGCATCAGCAGCCTCTATGGTATTTCTTCTCCTTATAGCCAAACTGCAAGCTTCCCCATCTGCACCCGTCAACACTGAGGAATCAGCCAGGAGCAGTAGCAGTGCTACAGTGCTAAAAAAAAATTGAAACTTGAATAGCCCACTTGCATAAAGTGGGCAGTGCTTTCCAAACAGTTCTGTTTTTAGAAAACGTTGTCGGCAGCGGATGCCTGGCAGGAAAGAGATTTCTTCGGTCACTGTGCTCAGTCCCACTGTTACAGCAGTCAACTGGGACGTGCAGATGTGTGAGATGAAAGACTGAGGCAGAGCTGGTAGTCGAGCACCTCAGCTCGCTCTGCATTTGGAAGCCAGAGATCACAGATCCATGCTCCATTTTCACAGCTCATTTTGAGCCAATCTGCAGCACTTGGACAGCTCATGTGAGCAGCTTTACTATGAGTTTGCAGGACCTTGGAGAAATCCCTGTGTGTGTGTCTCCAACCGCAGTCAGTCATTGTCACAAGGCTCTGTTAGAGGCACTCTTTGAGGTTTGAAAATGTGAGACACATGTATTCTTGCAGTCTCCACAGGTATTTTGTTTTCTTTCACAAGTCACAATTGTTGCATCCTCCTCTGAGATTTTAGGATTATGTGCTTTATGTTTTACACAGAGGCATTCTTCATCTTTTATTCTTTTGCTATTGTCATGGCCAAATATGTCTGGCAGTTGTAAATCAACAGCTGCCATGCCAAAAATCTGAGGATTTTGGCAGCCACATTACAGCCTCTGAAGGTCTACACTCTCTGTATCAGTGATTTTTTTCGAACATTATGGCCACATAAAGACACCTTCCAAACAACAGATGAATCCAAACAATATGAAAAAGATAAAAGTAGAATTCTCTGATATGGTCTCTTCTAGGTTTTTACTTGAAAAAGAATCACAAAACAGACTACAAGGACTCCAGTGTTTGCTTGCTTTTCTTCACAACTCACGGTGGCTTCAGACATACTGCTTTTGTCAAGCACATAAGAACGGTGCTCTTGCTAGAGTGCTGCCGACCAGTAAAGATTCTGAAGTATCCTGTATGATAGCACAAATAAAATCTTAACATAAGAATGAAACGTATTATTACCACTACGCTGACTTCTGTGTCCTCATAAGACTTGAAGGCAAAAGAGAATGAAATCAGCAGAAAGCCAGCAGTGGAATTACATCTGAGAGAACTGTAAGCTTCAGTAGAAGTAGTCTATTATCTATTATCATTTGGGAGGCAATCCGAAACAAGACCTTTAAACCACAACCCAGCCCCCCGAAGACTGTCTACCCAGTAATAAACTGGCTTTTCAATTAGCACCTATCTGACGTTACAACGATAACACAAAACCAATTACACACTGTGCTGCAGATAACTCGTAATCCACTTAATAGGTCTGATTTGACTTCTCTTTTTTTCAGTTTTCCTCACCACCACTGCATGCCCCAGGGCTTTTTGTTCTCCAGTGAGGACAAGGTATCACTTTGAGTTATCAGCATTGAAGGCACATTGGAGATAGCAGGTCGGCCAATCTCCTGGAGGTCCTGATAGCGTGTTTTACGTCTGTGTACAGGGGGTGTTGATGACAGCTTCGGAGGTGAGATGAGCAAAGTTTAATCTGTGGCTTCAGGCTCTGACACTTAGGTTCACAGTTCACAGCTCTGTGGTCCCTCATGTTTTTCTTAGATAATGTTGTTTGGTAGTTTTAAACTTAGCCTAACGAGCATGTCTCTGGACAGTGGGTGGAAGCCGGAGTACCCGGAGAGAACCCACGCAGACACAGGGAGAACATGCAAACTCCACACAGAAAGACCCAGTCGGCCCATGGATTCAAACCTAGAACCTTCTTGCTGTGAGGCAACAGTGCTAACCACCATTCCACTGTGCCGTCCGCAATGAGAATCTTACGTTATCAAATGTATTATTGTGTTTGATTAACTGCCTGAGGCTGAAAAGTTGAACTTATTGACCATTCATTTGTGCTGTGCTTCTTCTTTCTCACTCTTTCAAAAGAGCTACATAAATATTAACATGCACTTTACAATGTCAAGAGTACGAGTTATAAGAGGAGATTTTTGGTAAAATACGCATAAGGCTATTGGGAAAAATGTACCATTGCAAATCCCTAAAAGATGTAAAATATTGTCATTTCTGCTTTTCAGGCTAACCAGACATGGTAGGCTGGATAAAGAGTGTAAGTGAGCTGCAGATCTGGGAAATGAGGCTTTTCTGGAGGCAGCAGAGCTTAATAAGTAGACTTGAGTGACCGCAGCTATTAACCTGGAGCTGTTTCAGCTTTGACAGATAACAGAGATCTGCCTCTAATGATGCCACAGAGTCACAGCAACAATTCAGCACCTTAATTGTGAGGGGAAAGAGCAAAAAATAAAAAATAAAAATCAGCTGCATTCAGGCTGCGGTGCAGAGCAATCAGCTGCAACTTTGCTGTTACAGCAAAATGGAAAAACGATGAATAATTAAAAATGGGGAAACACTAATTGTCTCATTTGGCATCCTTGCAAAGGTAATCATAAATTTCAAATTTTTAATCAAAACAGGTCTTTACAGCCCTGAGTGATTATTTTTCTATCACACCTGAGATGGGGCAACTTGTCTCATGCATCATGCGATGAACAAATCAATCATAATTTGCATCATAATGATATTTCACTGGAATCTTTTTCTCACGGCTCACTGTGTCTCCTCCCTGTTTAGGAAAGCAAACAAAAGCCATTTTTGCCTCGGGCTGATTTGTACGAATGGGTGGGACAAAAAGAGATGGTAAATGCATTCATCAAATATGGCAATTTGCTTAATGGACTCTGACAAAGCCATTGGCGGTCTTTATTTAGATGCAGATGACTTCCTCCATACTGGCTTCCTCTGTCACTGTTGCAGCCGCCCGTCAGAAAAAAAGAGAAAAAAGCTCCCTCCTGTTGTTATAGACTGACAGTTAATCACCACCACTGTCTGTTTGTATATGAAACTGACAGACTGACTGTTTACTCTCTCTCTCCACCTGTTGTGTGGCTCACACTATTTCCCATTAACTCTGTATACAACATCTATTAAAGCAGCAAATAGAGAACAAGCCACGTCTCTAGACTGCATTGTACATATATAAGGTGCATGGTCATGTTTGTTGTAATGCAAAGGAAAAATTGAGAAGGTTGGCTGGCAGAAATACTGTCGCATCTGAAACTCGCTATGCTTCTTTACGGGCAGCACAGTATCACTCAAAGGCAGAGCTGCTGCAACCAGAACGCAGCCTGATGAAACTGTGATATGAAATAGTGTTTCTGGTTCTTTCAGTTTGACAGTACTTGATATTATACGCCATGACTTTTAACAAATATGCCTGCAAAAATTAAGCTGTTTTGTATTCAATTGCTGTATTGCTTACGGGAAAGTTTTAGAGCTGGAAGAGCTGATAAGAATGCGACCTGCATACTGAAAGCACGGGGCTTTCCTGCTATTAGAAGCTCAACTGCTACTGCTGGATGGTGGATATTAATCTGTTTTACTGCTTAGTTCTGTTGATTGTGGTCTACAGATTGAGGGTAATATCAGTACAATAATATCAAGTATTGTCAAACCTATACTGTATTTCAAATATCTTTTCTTTTACTTTTTGTGTAATTATGGCATCACAGATATATAAGAACCATGTTGTTGTTTTCTAGTTAATAAATAGCTGACTACCACATTTGCTTTTTGAAGTTGTACATTAGCACTTTGATTTATCAACTAATCAGTTTTGCTCTAAATAAAGAAATCAGTCAATTTTTTAAAGCATGGAAAACTAAATCGAGACATTTGAAAATATTGCCTTCTGCTCTGACAATTAATCGAAAAATGATCAACTGTTAGCGGCAGCTACGCAGCTAACCAGATAAACCAGAGCACATTAAGATATTTGTCTGTTTTGACAAATTTGCTTATAGGAACTGCTAATGACCAACTGGGATTCCATGCATTTGTTTCTGAGTAATTAGACTGAAATCCTTTGGGTCTCAGCTCTGAGGATGAGGATGAAGCCTTTTGCAAAAATAAACAGAACAAATGGAGTTCTCCTTTAATGAGGCTTAAATATGACTTCTGTGCTTAAGATGTGCTAATGGAGATTAATCTTCAGCGCTGCTTCAAATCCACTGTGTCTCTCATCGCGGAGGAGAGATTAACAGCAACACACCAGGGAAGATGGTAAGTGGTTTTTTCAAACCCATGTTGGGACTGAAGGTCTACTGAGAGACTGTGAAATGACCTGTATTGTACCATGGAAACCTCTCACATTAGTATGGTAACCAACTTCAAGCAAAGACCTTCAAAGTCAGTCAAACAAATGACCCATGGCAGAGGCTCTAACATCCTGCAGAAAGAGTTTCTCTGAATTCAGTCGCGGGTCAGTGGTGAAGTACTGCTGGACTGCCAAATGTCTTTTATATGAGGTAGTTTGTTTGATGTTTATGATGTTTTGAGGCCGAGATATGAAAAAGTGTTTACTTTAAGATATGATTAAAGAGGACAAATCTGCAGAAATATGTCAGGCACGAGAAACCTAAGTCAGACCTATTAGTCAGACGTTATTTTAAAACCAACTTTCTTCTCAGCTTTGTTTATGCGACCAGATTGTGAAGAATATTTGTGACATACAGGCAAAATCTCAAGGCGCGATTACTCACCGCCTATCCAGATATAGACAGTAACAACATAATAACTTCATTCCTCCTCTGAACATGTGCCATATTGACTTCAGTTCAGCTTTAGACTATTGAATGAGATAAGGACGTCGCCTTTTGTCAGTGTTTTCTCCTGGCACAGAACAATCATGCCGTGCGATGCAGAAGCATATCTGTTCGTCATACAGTCAAATGCAGGCAGCAAGCAGTAGTCATTGCTGATGACATTTGATGACACAAAGGTCAATATTTGAATTGGCCCCGTGAAACGAAAACATCAAATCGATGTTTCTCATTGACTTGATAGAACAAAAGCAATCACTTCCCTGCATTTCACTGATGAAAAGTAGCACAAAAACACAGGACTGAATATGACGCACTGAACAAATCTTATTTCCACGGACAAGGGTTGTGTCAGGACCTTGTCACCGTCGCCATGATGGAGGGGAGGCGATTGTTGTTCCCATCTGGCCGCATAATGAGCTCAGGGAGAGACACCCAGGTTACTAATAGAAACATGTCACATGGTACATACAGTAGCCTACAGTGGTAGGAAAATAAACCGTACAGCTGTTGTTAATAATATAAAGGACCCTGGCATTTCCTCTCGAGTGTCTCATTTTATAATTCTCTTTTTCACTTACTGTCACAGTGCACTGTGATTTGTCCTTTCACAAAATTACTCCGATTGTGCGGCTTGTTTTTCTGGGCCCACTTTGTGAGGGAGGAGGCTGCGGAGCTGAACCGCTTAAGTGCAGCAGTTCATT
Organism: Chelon labrosus; assembly: GCF_963514085.1. Taxonomy (NCBI): domain Eukaryota; kingdom Metazoa; phylum Chordata; class Actinopteri; order Mugiliformes; family Mugilidae; genus Chelon; species Chelon labrosus. Next base: position 19,268,678 of record NC_140341.1, read on the forward strand.
GAAATTCATGTGGGAAGAGCAAGCAAAAGTGGTCTGATCTCTTTGGAGGACCTATTTCACTTTCAAATAAAATGTTACAGCGGAGGATAACCTCTCTGAGACATCAGGACAGCAGAAGACCAATGCAAATTTTCTGACTCTGTTGCATTGGTCTTCTGTTCACAAACACATAAGACAAAGCATCCTACAAAAGACAGAGCAGATATACTAACGAAGACAAGAGGGTGATGGTTCAAAAACTAATTTTGATGTCTTTAATTACTTCACTTGCACAGCATGCCTGCAAGGTTAACAACATAAATCTGTGCTTAAAGGCTACTCAAGTGATTTAGTATTCCACTAGCATACAATGTAGAGGAGAAAAGGAATAGTGAAAATGAATGCAGCAAGGCAGAGACAATTTGAATTTCAGTCCGTAGTATGAGTTATGCTCCAAAAACACATCCAATAACTCTGTATTATCTGTTGCTTGTTCCTCCCTGTCAGGCAATGATTCACATGTTTTATTTCTTTAGGCGGCATTTCAGGAAATACATATATATTCCAGCACAAGTTATTTTATCAGTTGTGGGTTTGTATTTCATTATCAGTTCATTTCCTCAATTATTATCTCCACTAAACTATCAATCATTCATCCACAAATTTCAGAATAATGTGAAAAAGCCCTATCATTATTTTGAAAATTCAAGATGTCTTGTATTTCCAAACAAATAGTCCAAAACCCGGAGATACTCTAATTGCTTTTGTAGAAGAATAACATAATTTTACTAGAAATCCTAAAACCCATAAACCGGTATGTGTTTTTTTGTTTTGTTTTGTTTTTTTCAGAATATACGAGCTGTCATGTATAGTCTGCACCGTACTTGATGGGTACTTGGAGCAGAGAAGGTAAAAACACACTTCATACAGAGTGAGACGGAGGGAGGTCACTGGCTCATTTTTGCTCCAGGGCCATGATCCTCTCTACATCACAAGAGATGGTTTGCGAAAGGAGGAAAGTGATTGTTTTTCCACAAGCTGCATTTGCAAGACAAAGGTCATCTAAGATAACATTGAGTCCATGCACAAAAAAGTTAGAACTTTTGTGATTATTTCCTATGAGAGGTTTCTGTGATTGTGTTTAAAGTGAATGCAGTTAAAACCAGATATTTACATACACTGTGTTAAAAGACACATAAACATTTTTTCCTCACTGTCTGAAGTTAAATCAGACTAAACCGCTCCTGTTTTAGGTCAGTTAGGATTACTAAAATTATTTCTATTTGGTAAATGCCACAATAATGAGAGAGAGAAGTTCTTAGAGAATTTATTATTACTTTCTTCAAAGTCAGAAGTTTACATACACAAAGATTACTATGTCTTTAAACAATGAAGGAAAGCCCTGATGATGATGTCATGGCTTTCATGGGAAAATCAAAAGAAATCAGCCAAGATATCAGGAAGAGAATTGTGGTGCTCCACAGGACTGGTTCATCCTTGGGTACAATTTCCAGATGCTTGAAGGTGCCACGTTCATGTGTTCAAACAATTATACGCAAGTATAGACACCATGGGAATGTCTAGCCATCATACCGCTCAGGAAGGAGACGGGTTCTGTGTCCCAGAGATGAACATGTTTTGGTCCGAAACGCGCGAATCAACCCCAAAACAAAAACTAAAGACCTTGTCAAGATGATGGCTGAATCTGGTAAGAGAGTGTCATTATCCACAGTGAAACGAGCCCTGTACTGACATGGACTGAAAGGCCACTCAGCAAGGAAGAAGCCATTACTCCAAAAGCAACATAAAAAAGCCAGTTTACAGTTTGCAAATACACACAGGGACAAAGACCTTAATTTTTGGAGACATGTCCTGTGGTCTGATGAAACTAAAGTGGAACTGTTTGGCCATAATGACCATCGTTACGTTTGGAGGAAAAAGGGGGAAGCTTGTAAGCCTGAGAACACCATCCCAACTGTGAAGTATGGGGGTGGTAGCATCATGTTGTAGGGCTGTTTTGCTGCAGGAGGAACTGGTGCACTTCATAAAATAGACGGCATCATGAGGAAAGAACATTATGTGGAAATATTGTAGCAACATCTCAAGACATCAGCCAGGAAGTTAAAGCTTGGATGCAAATGGGTCTTCCAAATGGACAATGACCCTAAGCATACTGCCAAAGTAGTTACAAAGTGGCTTAAGGACAACAAAATCAATGTTTTGGAGTGGCCATCACAAAGCCCCGAACTCAATCCCATAGAAAATTTGTGGGCAGATATGAAAAGGCGTGTGCGAGCTAGGTGGCCTACAACCCTGACTCAGTTACACAAGTTCTGTCAGGAGGAACGGACCAGAATTCCAGCAGACTATTGCGAGAAGCTTGTGGAAGGATACCCAAAGCGTTTGACCCAAGTCATACAGTTTAAAGGCAATGCTACCAAATACTAAGGAAATGTATGTAAACTTCTGACTTTGAAGAAAGCAATAAAAAATTCTCTAAGAAATTCTCTCTCTCATTATTGTGGCATTAGGCAAAAAGAAATAATTTTGGTAATCCTAACTGACCTAAAACAGGAGAGTTTTAGTCTGATTTAACTTCAGACAGTGAGGAAAAAAAGGTTTATGTGTCTTTTAACACAGTGTATGTAAACTTCTGGTAGCTCCGATCACACATGCGCCTCTGCAACCATTGCAACTTCAAAATATTGATTACAGCTCAACATGATGTGCAAAAAAAAAGAAACTGCAAAAATACACAGACAAGACAAAAGACAGTAATGACAAGACAAACATTTTGATGTTATATCTTAATTAGTGTCTGAGGAATTCCCACTTCTCCACTCTTTTTATCAGTCAAACTAATCACACAATCAGAAACCATATCTATGTCCACGTATACTGGAATTTGCACATATTAACATGAGTAATACAGTAAAAATTACAGCTTCATTATGGGAAGGTTGAAATAAAGTGTGATTAAGTATTTGGTAATAAAACATATGAATTCTCTCTATTTATACCATCATTTTATGTTGTCTGGCCTGTCAATTGTGATCAAACCACACCCACACAGCTTATATGTATATGTCGTTTCAGTAACAAGGGGTTAGGGTTAGGGTAGTCAGAGCGCCACAACTTTGGTTTGACTGATGTTTTTCCAAAGATCAGATAGATAGATAGATAGATAGATAGATAGATAGATTTTTATTTGTCACATGCACAGTTATACATAGTACAATGTACAGTGAAATGTGTTGTTGTACCTGCAGCCTGTAGTAAAAAGAAATAAAAAGAAAGAAATATAGTACTACAGTAAACAGTAGTATGCACACAAGGTAAGCAATATAAGTGTAATGTACACCAATAGAGAATTAAATATAAGAATAAAAAATAAAAATAAAAATAAAATAATAATATAGACTGAATAAAAATAAAAATATAGACTGGTAAACTTGGGGGGGGGGGGGGGGGGGTTGTATATGTACATCAATTTACAGTGTTAGCAGCTTCATGAATAAAGTGCAGTGATATTTAAGTCCAGTTAAGGCTCAGAGTTGAGCAGGCGGATGGCATGGGGATAGAAACTCTTCTTCAGCCTCTCAGTCTTTGTCCTCAGGCATCGGAAACGCCGGCCTGATGGCAGTAGAGAGAAGAGAGAGTGTCCGGGGTGACTGGGCTGTTTCAGGATCTTTGTGGCCCTTAACCTGCAACGCTTGGTGTAAATGTCCTGCAGGTTGGGGAGGGGAGTTCTGATGGTCCGCTCCGCTGAACGGACCACCCTCTTGAGGGCCAGGAAGTCCTGCCTGGTACAGTTTCCCATCCAGGTGGTGATGCTCCCACACAAGATGCTCTCGATGGTGCAGGTGTAAAAGTTTCTGAGCACCTTGAGAGGGAGCTTAAAGTCTCTGAGGCGTCTGAGGAGGTAGAGACGCTGTCTGGCCTTCCTCACGATGGTGTTCAGATGGTGGGTCCATGACAGGTCCTGTGAGATGGTCACTCCCAGGTATCTGAAAGTGTCCACTCTTTCCACCTCAGAGCCACAGATAGTGAGTGGATGGAAGTCCCTCTGCTGTTTCCTGCTGAAGTCCACTATCAGTTCCTTTGTTTTGCTGACGTTCAGCAGGAGGTGGTTCTCCCGGCACCAGTCCTCCAGGTGGGACACCTCCCTCCTGTAGGCTGTCTCGTCGTTGTGGGAGATTAGTCCTACAACAGCGGTGTCGTCAGCAAACTTGATTATGATGTTGGAGTCTGAAGTGGCCTCGCAGTCGTGTGTGTACAGCGAGTACAGCAGAGGGCTGAGCACACAGCCCTGGGGGGATCCAGTATCACTGCATAAGTATCACACAGAACTGTCACACTGAAAAATATGAAAAACAATGCTATCAAGATAAATGAAAATAAATTAAATCTTGTTGGATTTAAACATGATTCATTGAAAGTGTTGCATTTAAGTGCAGTGCGTTTACATATGGTCTAACCTTTGCACTGACATCCCTGCTATGTTAACACGTGATTTGAATGAAACTATATTGACCGTAGCTGCCACTGAACCCAGCTGAATTGTAATATTAGTTATTTACATATAATTAGTTTTTGCACCTTCAGGCGTAATAATAACACTGCACCGCCTTGATAGCCTAATCTTTGGATGATTTAGGTACTGCTTTTTAGAAAGAGTTTCCTTCTGTTAATGTTTGTTTGTCTGATAATGTGTTGTTGTTTATGTTTTGGATATGTTTGCTAAATTTAACTTAACCATTTTTTTTCTAAAATGGATGCATAAATCTCATTCATAACACACAGGCCTACTGTACACATCATGTGTACTTCATAGCAGCCTATCTTCCTTTATTATGTTCCATTAATGGGAGTACCTATTCAATTCAATACAGCAGCAATACAGAGGCAACACTGGCAAGTACCCAAGTTCTTTCCTTTTATTTAGTTTACTAATTATTCATACAGAATTAAATATACATAAATATAAAGCAACAAAGGCAGCAGAGACATGGTTTTGCTGCTTATACTGAATTAACCCGGAGGGGAAGGCAGTTGAAAGAGAGGAGGAAAAAGTCCGCTCCCACTCTGTGTTAATTTTCCGTAGCTTATTATGTGTCATTAACCTGGCAGGAATAAAATATGACTTGCCGTCGCTTTAATTGATGGCGACAACAATTCAGCTAACCCGTGCGTGCTGGGATGGTTCCGGAAAGCGGAAGTCGTCGTTACTTAGCAACCAAGTGGGCAAACAAGCGCGAGCACATCTGAACAACTCGGCATACTAGCATTTTAGCTAGTTAAACTTTTTGTTGTTGTTGTCTCTGTTGTTAAGTTTATCACTCAGTGCTCCATAGCCTGTTTTTTAATTTATTTAATTTTTTATTTTAATTTGTCGTTCTAGTCAAATGGCAGGCAAGAAGAAAGAGGCAAGCCTACAGGTTGGACAAACACAGCACAGTTTGTGTTATGTTGACAAAATCCGTTTAGGTTTTAGACTACTTTTATTAGCCCTGCTGATATTAATTACTTCGTCCTTTCTCGACCAGGCTTCTGTCACAAACCAAGAACAGTGGGAGGAGATGCTTGCAACCAAGGGATTAACAGGTAAGGCAGTAAAGGACTTGCTCTTATCACAATGAAAGTGAATACTGTACATAGCATCACAACACTAACCACAGACACAGTTGTAGCAAGAGATGTGACTTAAAAAACTGAATGAGTGCTGTCATTGTATTTGTTAATTTGTTGTATTCTGCTACCCCCTTGTGTTTACTGGGATAACTGCAGATTGAATGCTTGTACAAATCGACCATCCTTCCTGTCTTTGTCTTTCTCCTTCTTCTCTCTCACGCTCACAAACACACACTCAGTGTCTCTCTGCTTGCAGTTGTCGACGTGTACCAGCAGTGGTGTGGCCCCTGTCGAGCTGTGGTTAGTCTCCTCCGAAAAATAAAGAACGAACTGGGCGATGACCTCCTACATTTTGCCACAGTAAGCCCAAAGTTATTTAAAATGTAAAGAATTTAAAATTGAAAACCAACATTTGTAAAGAAGGAGTTTTTGACTTTGTGTGTGTGTGCGTGTTTGCTTGTTTGTTGTGTAGGCCGAGGCAGACAGCATTGATGCACTGGAGAGGTATCGAGGGAAATGTGAACCCACCTTTCTCTTCTATGGGGTGAGTGTGTGCATATATTGTAAGTGCATGTTTGCACAGTAAATATGTGTGTCCATTGTTCATTAAGAGCCACCAGATATCTGAGTTTTGCCTTTTTGTGCTCTGCATAAGCCTTCTGTGCCTTATTTCAACCTGCCATTTACAATGTAATATTATATTATGCATCTATACATTTAATTTTCATTAGGTAGGTGCCAGTTTTTATCTGATTAAAGAGTGTTACTGATATTTCTATATTTATCTGTAATTTCAATCATCAGAGGCACTAATGCTCTAACCCGGAGTCATTATCCTTCTTTTAGCCTCTTAGTAAAGTGCGTACATGGGCGTTTGTAGCATTTCTGTATGTCAGTGCTGGTTTAGTTAAATTGAATTTAAAAAAAAAAAAAGTTTTAATAGACATTTGCTTGTGTTGATTGAACAGGGTGGGGAACTGGTGGCTGTGCTGCGAGGGGCCAATGCTCCTATGCTTCAGAGGATGATTGTGGATCAGTTGGCCAAAGAGAAGCTGGTCCTTGAGCAGGGTGGCGAACGTAAAGTGGTGAGCAGTGAAAAACTCGCACATGCAGTTATGTTGGTGAAATACTACATTGTTTTCATAACAGGCATCTTAACTTGGCCTGGTAATGCACAGATAAATAACATTAACAAAAGTACAGAGGGCCATAACAGTGTGACAGTGATCTAATGGGCAGTACCAGGACCCTGAAACATGAACAATTTTAATTTTATTAATTAATTTTTATAATTTTATTATTTACATGTCTGGTTTTTGTACTGTGTAATTTGTGTACTGTGTCTTTGGTGAAAAAAAGGCCTAATTTTCGACTAATCTTTTAGTTAATCAATAGAAATGAATAAGCAGGTATTGTGACTTGTTTCAGGATCCAGTGCTTAAAAGATATTCCAAGCAAAAATGAAAAATATTCTCCAGTTCCAGCTTAACAAATGCAAGGCATTACTCCTTTTTTCTTTTTGAATGTTATTGGATACACTTCTCTTTTGACATTTATTGACCAAATAATAATAATCAGTATTAAACAGTAGTTGCAGATATGTTGTAGGAAAGTATTTATGTGAGCGAGACAAACAAGTTTAGGTATTCACTGTTGGTTGTGTTGTGTGTGTCAGGTTAAAGATGATGGTCTGGTGGATGATGAGAACAAAGGAGAGGAGGAGCCGCCTCAGCCATCAGAAAACGAAGAAAGCATAATTGGTTTGTTGCTGTTTATTTTTGATTTTGTGTACCATTTTTTTCTTTTTATTGAAATTACTGAGCATCATTTGAGCTCCTCTCTTCTCCTGTAGTTCCTGCCAGCAAATCCTACACAGTTGCCATCATTAAACCAGATGCTGTTGCTCATGGCAAGGCAAATGAGATCATAATGAAGGTACACAGAGACTAACACTGCTCACATTCTAAGAAGACAGGATTGTCTCAAGCCTTCCTGCTGATATTAATTTGTTATGCTGGCACTACTCCCCTGGCTAGATTCAAGATGCTGGGTTTGAGATCCTGGCCCACGAGGAGCGCACACTTACTGATGTTGAAGCTCGAGACTTTTACCAACACAAAGCAGCCGAGGTATGGTATAGTGACTCAAGGAAAACAGAATATATATGTATATCAAGGCAACGCTTTTGACAGACAGCAGCCTTTTGCACAGATTGTCATACTGTCAAACTGAGTAAAACTGATGATGGTGTACGTTTGTGAGGTTAGTCAGGGCCATTAATATTCTGAGTCAACATACCAATGGGAGAGCAGTCACGACCAGTGTACAACTCATTTCAGTTACTTTGTAATACGTTACACATCCAACTGCATTTCTGCACACGGCTAAAAATAGAGTTGCTGTGCAAGCAGCTTTTTTTTGTGCTTATTGTGCCGTTTGTGATTCAGATTCAGAAATACAACATAAGTGTAACGTTGTAAATGAAGTTCCACAGGAGGTTCATGGTGTCAATGCATTAACATACCTTATGTGTCTGCTCTTGTCTGTACGCGACGGTGGTTTGTAGGCTTGCTTTGAGGACTTGGTGCAGTTCATGTCCAGTGGCCCCTCCCATATTCTGGTACTCTCTCAGGTAGAGGGCTCAGCTGGCGTCGTACCAGCATGGCGTGAGTTCATTGGCCCAGCAGACATAGAGGAAGCCAGAAGAGAGAAACCAGAAAGGTTAGTAACTGGAAATTATCCATACTGCACGCTCCATTCAGGAAGAGAGCTGAGAAAACACCAACAAACTACTGTGAGATTAGATATGTAAAAATTCCCTCATTTTTGTAAAGACACTTTTGCTTATAGACTTTTGTTTCTGCACTGATGATTTCAACAGTGTGAAACAAGCTCAGTCTAATGTCTGGAAAAGGGAATGAGCTGCACATTCTCGCCTGCTCAATCAGACACACCCAAACATTATGCTTCTCTCTGGTTGAACACCAGCCGAGCAACCATCTGGTCTCCTCTCCTTTCTCCCCCCTGGCTTCCTGCAGCTTGCGGGCACAATACGGGACAGAGACACTATTCAACGCAGTGCACGGTAGTGAGGACAGCGACCAGGCCAGCAGGGAGCTTGCCTTCTTCTTCCCCAACTTTAGGACGGCCTCAGTAATGGAGCAGGATGGGGAGGAAGATCGTGTGGAGAGGACACTGGCTCTTATCCGGCCTAACGTTGCCAGGGAGAACAGAGGTGGGGCTCATGCCAAATACACAAGCACAGATACACACACAAAATTACGGTTCCTATAAGTAGTAGTGGGACTGCTCAATACCATCAGCAAAGGTGTTGAATCACACTTTGTACTATATTAATACATATATATTCTTTAAATATATATTTTTACCATATATTGACAAGGTAACTTATTCATTTATTTATTTTGCAGAAGAGATCTTGGCCCAGATCCACAAGTTAGGCTTCACGATAGCCCTCCAAAGAGAGGTGATGTTGACAGAGGAGCAGGTCAGACAGTTTTACTTTAATCATGTTGATGAGGACTACTTCCCCGCACTGCTCCAAAGCATGACGAGGTAACTGTGACAGGCTCTATTAGTGATATAAAGATTGGTGTGCTACAGTAGACATTTATTCAACATGTTGTATTTACAGTGGACCAGTGTTAGCTTTGGCTCTAGCCAGAACTGGGGCTGTCCATCACTGGAAGAACATCCTTGGTCCTTCTGATGTGAATAAAGCCAGGGAGGAGTGTCCTGACTGGTGAGTGATGTGAAGTGCTCTTTATTTACCTGCTGGAATGAGAACAAAGAAATCAGTGTGGTATAATTGCCAGTAGAAAATCGAAAAGCGGTTTACCATTAGAAATGGGTGGTAACCAGAGTCTAATCATACCTGTAATGCAGGATTCTGTGTCCCTCATATTCAGTCTAAGGGCCCAGTTTACTGTGGAGAATGAGCCTCTCAACCAGCTTCATGGCAGCGCCACCCAAGAGGAGGCAGAACGAGAGATCAACTTCTTCTTTCCCAAACAACAGACTCTGGCTGTGATCAAACCTGATGCAATGGAGGAACACAGAGGTCCTTCTTGCTTATTTAGAAGAACATAGAAATGTTACGAATTTACTTTTGTTTGTAAAGTTACTAAGCAGTGATATGTATTCTCTTCACTCTCACAGAGACTGTTTTGGAGGAGATCCGTGGCAGAGGTTTCTCTGTAACGCAGCTGAAGGAGACGGTGCTGTCAAAGGAAATGGCTGAGGAGTTTTACAAAGAGCACAGGGAGAAGCCTTTCTTCAGCCAGCTGGTGGAATTCATGTGTCGGTGAGTTTGTCCCCTGACATAGCCACACGGGAGCAGCGAGAAGTGACTACAGCAGACCTGCCCTAATTCCTGTAGCCGCAGCCAGTTTAAACAGCACTTTTAACTGCAATCTTAGCAGCTCAGAATCCAGGCCGCCTCAGGCAAGCGGCTAGGAAGTCCATCTCAATTTCATTCTTTCTTCCACTGCACATCTACATTTTAAGAGTTATCTTCCGCTCTGATTAGCCCCCACACTTCGCTGTTACACAACTGCTTGCACACAGGGAGTAGAGAGATGGGTGCAGCGGGGCACTTCAGCCTGAAAAGCTACGTTTCATTTTCGGTCTTAACTGCAGTTTTTTATTCTGGCAACTTGCAAATGGCTTGCAAGTTCGCTCTTATGACCTATAACGTTACCTATAAAGTATTTTAAGGGGAATTTACTGAAGTGTTTAGCTGCTCTTTCTGGCAATAAGCGGTTCACTTGTATGGATGTGATTAGAATAGGATTTGTGTTATCCGTAATCAAACCCCCTGAAAATACACCTGGACTTCTCTACAAGCAAAGGTGAGAAGATGAAACACTGCAGGTCAAAGAAATATACAACTGATATTTTAATAATACAATATCAAGAGTGAAAGGCATCACTTGTGCGAACTACAGAGAATTATTTCCTGAATCTGCAGCTTCCGCAGCTTTCAGTTTTATGAAGAAAGCAACTTTAATTTTACATCCCCCAAATCTCTAAAAGCCACTGCCTGTTTTGCACCAAAATACAGACAGACACTTCTCCAACTAGCTGGTTAACAGGATCACATGGCAGCTAGGGAAACATTGTCCCTTGAGAGTTTGTAGCAACAAAAACAGAATTTAAAAAAAGGGAAAATTGGACGCAAATTCACAAGGAGAACACAAACAACAGTCCAAATGGATGATCATTTTCCTCCACAGCTGTTATATGTGTAAATAAGCAGCTATTTGCCAAGGCAGTAACCATGTCAACTTGGAGGTGTATTGTTTCTTGTTTCAGCTGCCGGCAACTGACCCAAAACATCAGTTATGAACTACACTTGGAGATTTTTGGAATCAATACTCAGATGAACAGGCATTTAGGTTAAACGTTAAGGTTTAATTTATTTAGATTTTCTTGTTTAAACAGATGCCTAACAAGCACATCTCAGTTTAAAGCAGGTTATGGCACATTTTGTATTACTGTGATTTGAAGGCATGCATTTAACCCAGACATCCAAAAACAAGCTTGCATTTTTAAAGCAAATTTAGCTCAGTCTTCAAGCCCAGACATCTTTTTACCTGCAGTTCTCTATATGAATGCTTACCAGTAAGTTGGAGTCAAATGCTGCTTATTATAATAATAGAAGGTATTGTGAGCCTTGACAATTTATTTGCATTTTTGCTGCAAATTATTCTTGTATGAAAGATGTCTTTTGTCATGCTTGTTATTATGTTGCTAAATTCATACACCTAGCAACAAGGGAGGCAACACGTGCATAGCAGAACATTTTGCTACCCAAACTTTCCAGCAGACAAGTAATAAAAGGCTGGCAGGTGCATCACTCTTTCCCTGCATGTCCAAAAAGTGTTTGAATGCTTTGACAGTGAAAGCACAGGGTCCATCAGCCATCATGCAATTTAACAAGATATCTTTAGAGATTAGCAGTTTACCAGGAATAAAAGTGACACGCAAAATCTTTACGTAAGAGCATCCCGTTGTGTTTGTTTCAGAGGGCCCTGTATGATGCTGGTCCTGACCAAGGAAAATGCAGTGGAAGAATGGAGGGCCATGATGGGTCCCACCAACCCTGAGAAAGCTAAGGAAACATCCCCAAAGTCTCTAAGGGCCCGCTTTGCTGCGGACATCCTTCACAACTCGGTTCACGGCTCCTCCAATGAGCAGCACGCAGAGGAGAAGATCCGTTTTATCTTCGGCGACATCAACGCCGACACACAGCTTGCCAGTGACGGAGACACTGACAAAACAATTGCAGGTAATCATATGATCTATGTGACGGTCATTTCCATCTGTCAGTCTGGTTTTATAGCAGTAATCAGTCAGTGCTGATGTTTTTGTGTATGTAAGTGTTCCTCCTGCTACAAATAATATTTCTTTCTGCCATCTATTATAAGGTTAAAATAACAAATACTCCAACTTAAAAATCTGTTTTCAGCACAAGAGCAAGACAGTTCTGCAGATGAAAATACAGGAATGTCAAGATCTTCAACAGAAGAAATATCCAATAATTATCACCAAAACCAAGGTATGCACTTGAGTATTTCCACACACATTTGCTGGGCCTGACCAGTCAAAGTATGCATTTGACATGTCCAGGGACTCGAGCCATTTAGAGCACATGATTTTGCATAGGTGGACATTATCATGCAGTTTTTACTGATTCTCAGTCAGCACCAAGTACAACACTTTATTGGAGACAATGAAATCCGCTAAATGTAAATAAAACAAGGGGTACTTCACTGTTGGATATAAAACAACACAGATTAAAATGTGTGTAATTTATGAATACATAACTACATAACTGTCTTTTCTAACTTTTACAAGGTTATCACTGATATTTAAACTTTGTCAGCTGTTTAAAGAACTCTTTTGGCAATAATGCGTTAATACACAGCTTGTCTTGTCAGCTTGTCTGTGTGTATGAAGCAAGTTTATTATAGTGGACGGACACTAAGTAACTATCTTTAAACAGTACAAAGAAACAAAAAAAACAAAAAACTAATGAAAAATACCAAACTGTAATAACTGTTGTTGGCTGCCTCTCTGAGGATACATCCTAAACTGGTAAGTGTCAATAAAGTCATGTGGAATTAAAGCAGCTTTTCTGACAATTCAGATATTGTTTGTGATCAAGAGTAGGCATCTGTCTTCATTCAGGAGAAAACCGAAGCCTCTAATCTTCATAATGTTCAAAACAGCAGCTGGAAATGTGATGTAAACTAATCACAGTCTGTGTGTGTGTAGAGAATGAAGTCAGACCACCTGCTCTCATAGCTCTGGAGGAAAATTGCAGCTCAAATGTGCTAAAGTGTCTTAAGGTACAATTTTGTTGATGTGTAAATAAGATCAGGACACACAGTTTGTGCACATCCTATAGTTGATTGCAGAACATTATATTACAGTTAATGTGTTGAGGTTGATAGTTATAAGCCACAACATGCAGAAATGTTTTTGATTGTCCTCTTTTATTTTGCAGATGACTCACACGATTCAAATCCTTCCAGTCCACAAACAAAAGGAAGCGACGATCCAGAGCACACGAACTGAAACAACACCCAGTATTTTCCCTCTATTATACGCTCAATGTGTATCATCATGGGAACAAAGCAACACCTGTCATTCTATGAATCATGAAATAAACAAGACAAATATATCAGACATTCACACCTTTTGTAGGTGGTATTTCAAAAACACATATTCGAGGTTACTCGTAGACAGGAAGTCCATTTCTCTCAATGCTGCTGTCAACAGTTTGATGTCTGCCTTGGCTAACAGCAGCAGCTTCACGACCAAGATCATGCATTCACCAAAAAGCAGCTGACAATTTCAGTGTTCACAAAGGGCTCTGAAGAATCCAGAGAACATCCTGTCTGTCATTTCAGTCTATCTCAGGTTGCTCTCATATCATGCTGTAATAATATGAATAAGAGTATTACTTCCATCTCTCTTGCAAGGAGAATGTGTGGGACTGGAAGAGAGAGATTAAGTTTGATTATTCTTTTCCTGTTAGCTTAATGATGGCAAGTTGCAGGCGCTTAACAATGTCGCATTAACACACAATGCAGCTATATTAGTTTTGTATAAAAGTCACACAACTACGTATAGTTACAAAAGCTGCATCCAAGTATTCTGGGTGATATTAGCTACTTCCTGGTGGATCACTTAAATCCAGATTTGGGAATAACTAAGAAAATATTTTCTCACAGGTAAGCTAATAACAGCTGGTCGGGATGCAAAAGGACAACAGCCTCAGGTTGAAACTTTTATTTATTTTCTCTTATAAGCAAAATATATATATGTATTGTAGTGGTATTTTACATAGAATAAAAAAAACCAAAAGCATTTATTAACTGTTCAGTCATGATAGGCTGGAAACTGGGCACTTGTCACTTGGCAAAACAAAATGATGTTAAAATAATTTGTCTCTGCTGAAATAGACTTTCAAGCATTTTGCTTTTTGCTGGGGCTTTGCATGGCGTTACTACGAAGTTAACTGGAAGTGTTTTCAGGCGGAGTGTCCTCCCAGTCGTTTGCAGCCTCCATTAATATGGCTTCGTCTATGTCATCCTCCGCAGAGAAAGATCTCTGGAACATCTCCATGATGCTCCTCTGGTTAGGGTCCTGAACAAATCCAAACAGTCAGATTAAAGGTTGAAGCTAAAGACTTGGTTTAGTCCAGGCAAGTAAGTTATCTGTAAATGTGTTTAATTTATGTACAGTATGTGTATTTAAATATATTACCAGCATTATCTAATTTACACAGCAAGTTTACCTTAGAGTGAAAGCTGGCGTTGAGTGCATTGTCCAAGAGGCTTGACTCAGACAGACCCACTTGCTCCAGGACATTCATTTTTTCCTGGATTATTGGCCTGGATCAATACGTAAGTAAATTATTCCAATAGGGCAGATACAGCTGAGTTCACTCACATTATGCGTATTATTAGTCAGCCTATGTTAACTCAACCCTGTGCTGTTTCAACAGCTGAGAAATGTGTTAGACTGGTAAATACAAGAGGAAACAGTCTGAATGGTGATAATAATAGTTGGGTCACACAATGCTTTCCCCTGAATGACACATACCACAGGTGATCATCTGCAGTTGCCTTGGCAACCAGGTAGTGAATGTTCACATTTCTGGTTTGTCCGATCCGGTGAACCCTATCCTCTGCCTGAATGAGTACCTGAAAAAATATTTTAAAAATCCTTTAAAGCAATACAAAAAAAGAAAGAAAAAAAAAAAGAGCAGTGGCTGTTTCACTGCATTACAAAATGTGTCCTGCTGTCATTCAGCTGCAGTGACCCCTAAAGGTCACAGACTGCTGGGAAAAAATATCAATAAAATGAAGAGTAATTATTCATGCTTATAATTCACCTGCTGACAGATGAATTTCAAGCTGCAGTTACCGACACACAAGTCAGATTGAGTACAGGTTTAAAATGTGTTCATTCATCGAAGGAATATTTCTCTCTCTCATATGATCAAATGTAATAAGCTTCATATAAATAGCACCTTTCTTATACCAATGTCACAAAGTGCTTCACAGCTGGATTATTATTGACACAATAAAACAGCACAAAAAAATTACATCAATTTCATTTAAATAAATTAACATTCTGTCATTAATGAAAGCTTTTTATAAATCAATACGTTTCAATATACCTAATCTGAGCACATAAATCATTCCAGAGTTTGATGGCCCAGCCTGCAAAAGCACAATAACCCTTTTCATTAGCAACCGGGGTCAAGGATGTAAGATAGCGCCCACGCTGACCGTGAACATCAACAATAAAGTGCCATGCAGGAAGGCTAGAATCTGAGTTACGTACGGTAAGATCCTATTTTCCTGAAATCCTGAAAGCAGCATTGGGAATCATTTGAAGGCAATGAAGGGAAGCCCGAGTAATAGTTGTGGAGGGCATTACCTAATAAAATAAAAAGCACCCCATGGCACCCTATGTAAAGGATCTCATTTTGAAATTAAATTTCTGTTCAAATTCACAAAGATCAGAAGCTTCAATGTTTAATTTTGAAGCTGCATTTATCATTTTTTGTAGACACTGGACAAGAAACATCCAAAAACCATGAACAGATATAAAAATACACCCAAACATATGGCTAACATGTCAGCAAATATTATAGACATGTATTCATTACCCTCATTAGTGCCTGAAGAATGTTATATATATTTATATCATGTCTGACCAGAGTGACTGCCTCAAACTTACACAGTGGTAACTATGTGAATAAATGACCTGAAAGAGGTTAAAAGAGACGATAGAGACCAGAACTGAGTCCGACTTTGAGCTCTTAATAGAGTACTTTATCCGTGGCTTACCCCGGGGTTCCAGAAAAGCTCAGCGAAGATCACCAGGTCTGCAGAGTGCAGAGTGAGGCCCATATTAGCTGCAGTGATTGACAGCACAGCCACACAGGCCTTGGACATGCACTGAAACTTTTCACACAGCTGCTGCCGTTCCGCTGACGGTGTGGTCCCATCGATACGGATGAAACTGATATCCTGTGGGGGAATTTATTTACTTTTTTATTATTTTCACAGTTTTATCCAGAAACTATCCCTTAACACTTTAAAAACAGGTAAAGGATCAAGCTTAATCATCAGTTTCTAACTATTATCTGTAGCTGTGTGCTAACTCAGAGCAGCACTAGTTCCACATAGCTACTGATGAAGATGACCTAGTTGTGTGTAACTCTCACATAAAGGTATTGGCAGAAAAAGTCAAAAGGAACTCTTTGATGTCACAGTTGTATTCCTATGCACGTATAGCACAGAGTACCGTAAATTCCGGACTATAAGCCGCTACTTTTGTCACTTGCTTTGGACCCTGCGGTTTATACAACGGCGGATGGATTTTTACAGCTAACGGTCACCAGGGGCGCACTATCATGTCATAGACGATTAAGAACTGACTTTTTGATACAGTAAACGGCCGTGTTACTGCACCTTTACTGCTGTGTTGGCTGTTTTCGAAAAAGATGCTGGTTATTTTGTTGATCAGCCGGGTTACTGCACATTTGCTGCCGTGTTACAGGCAAGCACTTTTACAAACAAATTAAATTTAGCCATTTAACGTTATTGCCTCGTCAAGCGTTGTAAGCTTTGTTTTTTGTTATACTGCACTACGGTAGCCTACTATGACTGCAGGAAGTGCGCTAGGAGCGCACCGTTGTATTATTTGTGTACTGCACGAATGCTGTTTGTAATGTCAAAGATGTGAAAGTTTGATCGATTGATTTTTTGTTTGATTGATCGAAAGATTTATGTTTGTCAAATGTAAATAAATGGGACGCTTTGCGTTTCCAAACAGTCATTTCTGTTCCGACAATCCCCTCCGTGGTAGAAGAAACCCTTACGGTAATTAAACATTAAAACACCAGCGGCTTATAGTCGGGTGCGGCTTATATATGGAACAATCTGTAGTTTCCCCAAAATTTAGCTGGTGCGGCTTATATTCAGGTGCGCCTTATAGTCCGGAAAATACGGTAACCTAAGCATGCCTACTTACCTTTTTTCCCAGCTCGGTGGTGATGTGATCCAGGACTAATTTATGATGGGCAAACACAAGAAACTTCTCCCTTCCACACTCCAGCATGTCTGTGATGTACTCCCTGACAGCGACAGAATAACAGTTGAACTGAACTATTCAGTCTTAATGTGAAGCATTTAAAGTTATCTCAAACTCAAACTGACAAAAGATTTGGTTTCATTTTCACATTTCAATCTCAGCTCTCATCAATCCTGACCTAATTCGACTCACTGATCTCCACTACCAGAGGGTCTGTACTACTTACATAATGGCTTGTAGCTTGGCTTCAGCTGTGTGGTTATAAAAGACGAGGAGGGCCTCCTTCTCTTGCATTTTCTAAAAAGAGGAGATAAGGAACAGCGCAAGATGAAAACTGACAGGCGATTCTGTTTGATGATTTGACAAGACTGCCTATACTCTGTGGAGCAGAGCGATTATGCGCAATCAAGCTCAGCAACTCACTCCCATCGGCGTGGAGAAACACCGCTAAAAGAAGGCTGGACTAGAGAGTAATCTGGGTCATTTAAAAAGCACTTGTGTGTGTTTTTCAGGCCTGAAATGAGTCCCTCATCTGAAGAAGACAGAACAAATACGCCTAATTTCCAAAAGGTTGCTCAGACTTTTCTTAGCTCTTATGTGTTTTTAGTCAAAGATTGTTGATTTTGAATACTTTCGTACTTTAGTAATATATTTAAATACGCAATTCTGACTTTTACATGTATTGTATATCTATGTCGTGATTATGTAACAAATTAAATCCATCAGTGTTTGCTCTGACGTTATACCAAGTACCTATGGACCTGCACTGCTGGTTTTCTGTAAATGCCTGAAAATATAACGTGGACATAGGTTACATTCATGACTTACATTACGCTGTCCCTTGGCCAGCTCCTTGGCTGCAGCTGAGAGCGCAGCTTTAGTGCGAGTACTGATCCCGTCTATGGTCACGGTGACCACCTTGCGCTGTTTAGCGGGAAGCTGGGAAAGAACTTCAGACTTGAGGCGGCGCAGCATCAGAGACTCCTCCAACAGCAGCTTTAACTCCACGAGATTGGAAGAACCTGTGTAGTCCCAGCCCCACATGCTCTGTAGGTGAGGGGTGCAGTGGAGAGGGAGTTAAAAAAGACGAACTGACAGGAGGTAAAGGTGACGTATAAAGGGTTTTTCATTTAGGAAAAGAAAAAAAAAAGGTTTCCACTGAGGTTGAGTTTAATAATGGTAAAAAGAGGGAAAAGATCAGTGCCTGAAATTCAACGTACTCTATGATACACAAATGGTCTTCAAATTGTGAACTTGTTGACTCCAGCAAGTGGGAAATATATATATATATATATATATATATATATATATATATATATATATATATATATATATATATATTAACCTCCAGTAGCACTATGGAGCCGCATCACATGTCGCACAAAGACGCAAGTTCACACACGTGATGTGACACACTACAGCTGATCAATACTCACACTATTCCACTGATCAATAGTTAGCAATAACATGCCATGATGGGCGGCACAGTGGCGTGGTGGTTAGCACTGATGCCTCACAGCAAGAAAGTTCCAGGTTCCAGTCCCCCCCCCCCCCCCCCCCGCGACCCTTCACAGTGTGTGTCATCTAAAACCCTCAGTCTGTTTTAGACACTATTCACCAGCATACACCTGCCTTACTAATCCTTACTCATCTTCATATTGTGTACTTGTCAGTAGACCTATTTTCCCATCCTAATGAGCCTAGTGGACACATACAGGAAATAACTACAAACTATACAATGTATGTGTAAAAAGCAAATAAATCATCTTCATTTATGCCTGCTAATCCCACACTTTAAGTCTTGTAATATTCTCTTAAGTGTCCTGGAATTACTGCCAATCACAGCTCAGCTGCATTAAGCATCACGTTTGACAAGGTTCTTCAGACTTAAGCTACCTTTCTGGCATCGCAATAGCGCATCCCGAACTCATGGAAGCGAGGAAATAGAGTAGGCCTGACAGCCAGAATCTGGGTGTAGAGCTCCGAGGGTCTGGACATGGCAGGAGTCCCAGACAGGAGAATCACTCTCTTCGCTGCCTGTGGATGGAAAAACAACCCTGATCAGAGCGCTGCTGAACGGGTCTAGCTAACAGAGCAAGAAATTAAATCCCAACCATGACCCATATGCTGGAATGTTTTACGGATCAATGGTATCTGTCAATAATCATATATTACACACATACAAAACAACTACTTCTCTCGAATACGGCACAGGTAATGGTTGTTACAGCTTATTTTGAAGACATGTAGTGCAATAATGGCAAAGGTTTTCAGCTTTCATGTGCAGTGAAACATTAAATGAGACAGTGGAGGCCTCTGCTGATGCTAACAATTCTCCAGCTTGCAAATCCACCTGAATACAGTACATTATCCTTAGCTATAGCAGGCTCATAAGTAACATCACATTTCATTTACCTTTGTCTTGCACTGATCCATGTGTATAAAGAATTATTCATATGTGTTATAATGCTCTCAGTTATATGTTTATTAATATATGTGCAAATTATATTTACATTTGGACAGAACAGAGTTTATCTGTTGCAAAATTATAAATCCAAATAAAATGTTAAATGATAAAGAAGAAAAACAAGTACCTTCAGCAGAGGCAGGGCGGCTTTACAACGAGCCGTCTTCATGTTTTTCAGGAAGTGGGACTCATCCTGAAAATATTCAAAAGTAAAGGCTAAGTGAGGAAAAAACTGAATCAGCTTTTAAACAGGAAACAGACATGTCTAAATAACTGCTAACCATGATGAGAACATTGAAGTGGTTTCCTGGCAGCTGTTTGTCCATCCTACTCAGCAGGTCATAGCTGATGATGTTGATCAAACTCGACCCCAGCTTGTCTTTGGTCTTCACCAGCACGTTGATGCTTTCGGGACTCAGAGAAGGGAGCCAGCGTGTGAAGGCCTACAAGCAAAGTTAGAGGTTCATATAAGAAGCTCGGACTCACACAAAAGACCACAAAGTAACAAAGTTGTAGTTACTTAATTTATACACCGGTCAGGCATAACATTATGACCACTTTCCTAATATTGTGTAGGTCTCCATTGTGCCTCCAAAATGGTTGTGACTCATCAGAGAATGGACATGGGCCTTCTGAGGGTGTCCTGTGGTGTCTGGCAACAGGATGTTGTTAGTGGGGGCCTTTGGGTTCTATGGGTTGAGGGGACGGGCCTCTGTGGATCATCCTACAGATACTTGCTATGAGGTGGGGGTACCTGGTCTGGTCTAAGTGGGTGGCACATGTCTAAGTAACATCCACATGAATGCCAGGTCCAAAAGTTTCCCAGCAGAACATTGTATTGTCACAAGATGGTTAATGTTATTTACTTCTCCTGTCATAATGTTATGGCTGATAGTGTAATTTGCAATGTTTGCTTTTATTAATCACTAATATTTTATGCTAACACTGTTGCAGTGTTCCCATTAAAAAACAGTCAGTCACGCGGGTTTGAAAAATGTCCACCTTGGCCCAGATGTTTCTGGCAGTTCACTTACTTGCTCACTGTTGGCTTGTCAGCCTGATTCAAATCCTTCAAATTACTGCTCCCAGTATTTGCCATAAAAACTGCCAAAAGCACAAGACTAACGGCGCAGATAAGAGCCAAGCCAAAGTAAGTGTCCTTTAATGGGACGACATCCTGAGACTAAACCCTCCGCTGTGATCGGGGAACTGTGTTTGATCCAAGATATCTATTTAAGGAACAGGCTGTCTCATCTTGTCAATAGACAGAAGGCTGAATGAAGCTCCTCTTAAAATATACAGCTACAATATTTTGGCAATGTCGCTCCAAGTGAAGCAAAGTATAGATGCTACAAAACAAGAGACACACAAATGGACACACCTTTTCTTTATCATACATGACACTAAACTAAATATTGGTGGACTTCTGGTTAGACAAATCCAGCAAAGTGATAGTGGCACCGGATCATATTTGATGTGACATTTTACAAGTAATCAATTAATAAATTCAACAAAAAATAGCCAAATAAATACATTTATATTAGAATGCCCATCATAAATGTCCATCAGTGCATCACAATTAAAATTTTTAACTGTGCCCAATAGAGGAATTTAAATATACTGATCAGCCACAACATTAAAACCACTGACAGAAGAAGCAAATAACATTGACCATCTTGTGAAAATTCTGCTGGGAAACGTTTGGACCTAGCATTCATGTGGATGTTACTTAGACAGACCAGGCACTCCCACCCCATAGCAATGACACTCCTTGATGGCAGCAGCCATCCCCAGCAGGATACATCTTTTAATACTTAAGTACATTTTCAGCAGCCGTGGCCTACTGGTTAGCGCTTTGGGCTTGTGACCGGAGGGTTGCCGGTTCGAACCCCCGACCGGTAGAAAGCGGCTGAAGTGCCCTTGAGCAAGGCACCTAACCCCTCACTGCTCCCCGAGCGCCGCTGTAGTATGGCAGCTCACTGCTCCGGGTTAGTGTGTGCTTCACCTCACTGTGTGCTTTGTGTTCACTAATTCACGGATGGGATAAATGCAGAGACCAAATTCCTTGTATACACAAGTATACTTGGCCGATAGACACTTAATCTTAACTTAATCTTAATGATATTGCTTTTACTTGTAACTACCTTTTCCTCAAGTAATTCCACTGATTGCACCACGAGACAAAGAAACAGAAGCATAAAACCAAATGCTGCCATATTCCCAACTGAAGACAAAATAACAAAATGCAAGCAGTATCGAGAAGAAACCATCTTTATAACATGAAGGCCAGAGATTTTATCAAAAGGGAGTAGAAGAATATCCTTAAGGCAGTGCTGTTTACACACAGCTGGCTGACGACGACAACTAAAGTTGAAACACAGCTCATTAATGAGCTATTTTTCATTTATGCATAAAAACTTTGATTAATAAAAAAAAAAAAATACCTCAGCCCAGGTGAATCGCACAGAGGAGGGAGCCACCACCAGTAAAGGCCACTCCTTCCTGTAGTAGGCCGCGATACAGATGGCCTGCACCGTCTTCCCCAGGCCCATGTCATCAGCCAGGAGGAGGCGGCCTTGTTTAGACACTGCAAAACTGCAGGGGCATAAAAAATTCTAATTAAATGATTATACTCATCAAACCTTTTTAAACACAAACTTAATATATCTTATTATGACAAGTTTATCTTTGAACAAGACTGAGAAAATTACACATGAATAACCGTCTTCTGGTATTGAGTTATTGGCTGTGCCGTGCAGAACTTGAACTAATGACTGCCCAAAGGCACCTACTTGACTCCCTTCCTCTGGAAGGGCATGAGGCTGCGGGTGAGTGTAGGGTCGATGCTGGAAAGGTTTGCCTCAGGGACGTCTAAAGACCTGGCTTTAGTCCCATCAAACCTGGCAGCGAAAGCTTGGATGACTGCCCTGGGCAGAGGCTCCACCTCCACTGCTGACATCCCACTGAGGAGATCCACTGGGTATGGAACACAGCACGGTGAGACAAGATGGCAAATGTAACAGAGACAAAGAGGAATGCAGTGATAGACCAGCTAAATAAAGCATAAGTTACTCACTGAGACTCTTGTAATCCTCAAGTGAAAAGCTCCACTTTCTTGTCTGCGTGTCTACAACACAACAAAAACAATAAAAAATAATCCTGCACCCACAAAAAAAGGAAATACAATATGAAAACAAATAACCACAAGGCGCCTGTTACCATAATTTTTTGTAGGCATTTGCTTAAACGCTGCAATGACATCAGCGTTGTAACTGATGTCAACCTCAAACTTTGTCCGAGACACCAGGATGCACTGGCCTCGGAGAAGGGCGTCAGGTTTCTGCCAGCCATTACACAGCTTTAGCAGCGCCGCCAGTGCCACACCGTTACATGCTTGACTGGTAGCTGCTGCAACGTTCACAGCTTCCATTCCCTCAAGAGGCCTCAAAGATACAGAAGCAATAGCTGCTGCATCCTCCACTGCGACAAGGGGTCAGGAAGAAAACGATGTAAATTATGCTTTTAAGTTAGGAGCGTCTAAAAATCATCTGGCGGGCCCTACAAACATTTTCTTACTTAGCTGCCGATAGTCCTCCAAAGTGAAGTTCCACGTCTTTGTGGCAGGGTCTATGTCAGAAAAGAACATTTTATAAGGTTACATTAAACAACATTAATGAATTTAGATTTGGATCCTTATTTCAAAAACTGCTTTAGAAGACAGCACTTTATATTACGTTCACAATAGTGAGTTCAGTCATACAGGAAGATTATCGTGAGTAGATGGACAGATGTATTTGCAGTACTCGCTGGTAGCGGTCATAAGTGTACCAGTGTAGGAAATGTGTTTGTGTGGGTGTCTTTCCCATTGGCCATTAGGACTGTGAGGCAGCAAAATGTGATTATCAAGAGTCACTTACAAAACAGAGTAGTTGCACGGGTAGATACTTACCATAGTTTTTTGAGGGGATGGATTTGAAAACAGCTATAAGCTCTGCATGGTAGCCCACTTCTACCCTGAAACGTCCATCTGAGTGAGGTACACATTTTCCCCAAACAGAGATAGCAGGCTTTTTTGCAGGCACAGCATTCAAGGTTGTAGATTTTGAGGGAAGCTTTGCCACAGGACCCTGGGCAGGTTTAGCAGCCTGCTTGTAAAATGAGCCACCTACACCTTCCGAGCTGCTGGAAGGCAGGGTAGGTTTAACTTGAGCTGACTTGACACTGATGCTTCCTCCGACATGTTGTCTGGTTTCATGAGGTGGGTCACTGACTTGTATCTTCAAAGAAATACGACACAATACATTACAATACTGTAAACTACCCAGAAAGTAAATTAGTATACATTTAAGCTCCAATCTCACCTGTCTTTCAGAAGCAGAGTTATACTGGTTGCCAGTGCCAGAAGATTCCTGATGGTTCGGATGTTGATTTTGGTTACTGAATCTCTGTGACTCTTTTTTGAAGGCTGAAAAAAACTTCGTTGCTTCAGATGCTGAGGTTTTTCTGTGAGGATCGAAGGTAGCATGATCTGCAGAAATGCTCTGTTTAGGGAGCTGTGCGTGCACTGGAGTAGTGCTGAAGCCTGCTGTGGTCTGCTTACTGTTGCCAAGAGTCTGTCCAAGTCTCTGGGCTCTTCTCTCTAAAGCCTTCCGTCTGTTCTCCTCAATCTTTCTCTGTTGCTCTGCAGTCAGCTGATTAGACATGTTGACTTCGAAGCTATTTAAAAGCTAAAGCTATCAGCACAAACTGAGATATCAACTAGTCACAATTTGAGCTTGCCCAGAGTTACCTGCAAACCAGGGATCCATGCAAACCCATCTGGTCTTTCGGAACGATTAACTGTACGAGCGTTTTGTTTAAAGTTTCGAAAAGTTATTCACGCTGCTAACGTTAGCGGCTAACGAGGCTAGCCCTGCCAACAGTGAAACTTAGCAACAATATGTATCGCCAGTGTCAAAGTGGCGTTTAACTTGCAACTTGCAAGCATTCGCGGGCTAGCAGAAGACCAACAGTTTAATCTAAATGCTGCAAACACTTTAGAGTTTTTACGTAAGAAGCATGATGAATTATTTAAAGCTAGCTGTCAATGTGCAGGATGGTTCAGGCTCTGCCGCGCAGGAAGTGACGTAGGAAAACAAGCCGGCACGTGCGGGAGGGGGCGGTTGCTTAGTGATGTAGAGGGGTTAGCAGAAATAATAATACCGCCGAAGAAAATTAGCGTTTAATTTAATTTTATATTTGTGGATATATTTGATACGTTAATATATATAAATAGATTTTGATGGGACTTTCAGCTTTGAAGATGAATTTTAAGCACAACTAACGATAAACATTAGAATTTACAGTTATATGTTAAGCTAGCTAGCTACCTGACAGGAAAATATTAAAGCTGGTTCAATATTATCACTTAATGTTAATTAAGAATAGACTTAGCTGGTAATACTTAAGTAAGATTTGTTTTAACATTGAGGTATTACTAATTTTATTTAAAGAACCAGCCTCCCAAGAAATGTCAGAAATATTTTAAAAGTATTTTGCCTTGAACAGCCATATGTGTATGACATGGTTTTAATAGGCTACTCATCCTCCTTGAAAAATCATGAAGCCTATCCCAGTTGTCATTGGGCGAAAAGGCGGGGTACACCCTGGACAGGTCACCAGTCCATCGCAGGGCTAACACAGAGAGACAGACAACCATTCACACTCACATTCACACCTATGGCCAATTTAGAAACACCAATTAACTTAATGAGCATGTCTTTGGATGGTGGGAGGAAGTCGGAGTACCCGGAGAGAACCCACGCAGACACAGGGAGAACATGCAAACTCCACACAGAAAGACCCCAGTCACCCCTGGATTCGAACCCGGAACATAGTTTACAGTGAAGATCAACTATCCACATTAGTTACAATTAACTAAAACACATTTTTGAGAGGAGGCAGACATTAAGTAAAGGATCTGACTAATTTTCGCACCACTGCTGTTACAATAATCCTTGATTTTGTCTCTTGTGTTCTCTGCAAGCCCAAAATGATTAGCTGTCTCGGTTG
This sequence comes from Chelon labrosus, assembly GCF_963514085.1. Lineage (NCBI taxonomy): Eukaryota > Metazoa > Chordata > Actinopteri > Mugiliformes > Mugilidae > Chelon > Chelon labrosus. The sequence goes on from NC_140341.1 coordinate 19,294,446, forward strand.
GCTTATTTTCAATAGCTATTAAATCAAGCTCACGTTTGCACCTGAGATGCGATATAATAATTATCTAGAATAGAAAAAAACAAATCAGGAGGAGTGAAAACAAAAAGTATAACTTGTCAGTTACTGTTGATGATTCATTAAATGTTCACCCTATGCCCACTAGCCTGACCACAGCCTCATATAAATTCTGACAGATAAAGGAACACATTCCACCTGGCTGACCAGCCTGGCCACAGGTGTGTTCATCTCAGTTATTCAACCGTGTCCACTGACCAGCCAGTTAATTGCTCTCCTCTGTTTCTGTCTTTTCTGTCCAGCTGCATCCGAAATTTTATTTTGGTTTCTGAAAATCAACCAAGTACATTTCCTAAAACTGTTTACATATGTATGGTTTTGAAATGCTCTATTTACTTTTCAATGTCCTTCTTTACTTCTACTCCACTGATTTTATCAGATGTCCATTACTTAAAAATTCAGTCATATGAGTCCTTATAAAGCTTATAACAACCTGGCAAGCTTCCACCAACTAGCTATACTTAAAAAAGCTGCACATGTTAATGCATTAAAAATACTAGAAATAGAAATTGATATAGCATCCTGCAAGGAGCCACACTGCACTATGAAAGTCTTTCTTATTCTTTCAGTACATTTGTTAGGCACACTTTATTTCTATAGTCTACTCAAGCAAATTTTAGAATTGCAAATGCTTTTACATTGTAGCATTGTTTTCATCTGTGGTAAAATGATTAATTGATGAAAATTAAAAAAAGAAACAGGAAGTTCCAAATGAATATAGTATTTTTTTGATTTATAGTCAAATTTGGTTTCTTGAAATTTGAATAAGTAATGGAAATGGATGATACAGTGACTATTATCTGTTTAGAAGTCAAATGGGTAATGGATCAATCAACAAAAAATCTAAATCAAAATCGAGACAGAATAGATATATCAGCAATGAAAATTGCTACATTTACTCAACAGTCTCAGAAGACTATTCTTCCACAACTGGTTTGAGAGCTGGTTTAATTTCGTATTCTTTTTTTATAGGGATGAAAAAGTGCAATATCCTTATACAACGTGCAATATTCATCTTTAGTTAGTTTGGCACATTGAGCTTGGAGGAATGCAATTTTCTTCAACTGTATGCTCTTGTTGTATGGTCTGCACAACAGCAAAGTTTTCTTGAACCTTGTACGTGGTGTATAAAAGGTTTTTAAAGGTGCATTAGTCACATTTTCTCATTTTATTCAATTTACATAGAACTAAATAGCACAGTTTCATATAATTTGTTTTTTTTTCTGATAAAAATGATATATTTTGTAAATAATTAACAGTGGTCTAGTTCAATTTCATGCTCTCCTTTTGATGTAAAGCAGAAATCATCTCCCCCATTTGAAAACGGGGAGGAAAAAAAAACAACTATCAACCTGCTATTCCTAAAGTCACTAAACATGTTCCTGTGTGTTTGTCTCAGTCCACAGTTGTAATGAGTTGGCTGCTTGCATCACCGTGCGGTGGTGACGTGTGGCGTCTGGGAGCTGTCCCAGGAATCATGGTGCTGAAGCTGCAGCACCAGTTCAGCAGCCAATGATCACAGGAGAATCCGGGGCTACGGATGCTTTCACCCGGAGCAGGACAGTCCGACAATCGTGTTGGGTTTTTACGGACGGATTTAAAACCTTCTGCCTGTTCCTCGGACACGGAGATTCGATCACTGGGGGATGTAAGCTGCACAGAGACTTGCCAGCGACCTGCAGCCTGGCTGAAAATCTATGAGGAGGGGGAAAAAATCCCGAAACTGGGAATCGTATAGAAATCGGCGTAGCTCGCCAGGTAAGACAGATTTTGCTTCCTAATATGGCACGCCATCGATTGACTTAATTTGGTCTGAAAGCCTTACAAGACGTCGACAGCAATCTGAGCTCTGCTGATTTGAAACGTGGATTTCATTGTTGTGGGAATATTTGAATTTTAAGATTGAGCGCTGACATTTGGTTTTCGAGTCAAAGGCAGATTTTGGTCCTTTGGTTTCTGCACTCGTCGTGAGGGAGAAGCCTGTCTAGATAGTTTATGTTATACAGAGAGCAGGCAGACTATTAAGGCCATGAAATGACAGTGGACACTGAGTGAACGGGCCATAGCCTTATTACTTGAATGTATATTCCCATCAGTCTAACATTTGACTTTCCTCTTTTAGCTGTTTCATTTGTTCAACTTAATGGCTTCAGACACTTGTTTGCATCGATTGGATTTATTTGCATCTTGCATTTACATCCTCGTGGGAAGACAATAAAAGGCATACGGGAACAACAAATCAGCACAGAAAACTAAAAGGCTGCTTTAAACCACGACACACGCTGGGAAACGCACTCCTGCCCCCACCACCCCATCCCACCACATATGAAGAAGTGTTTTCTTATGACGGGGACACATACAGTACATACTGTTTTCTTCCAGCACCCTTGCATGGTGCTGTGAGTTTCTGGCCGGAGACAGCCCGATGCTGCGCAGCCAGGGCATGCTGAAGAGCCGCTGCTGCGTCCTGCTTGGTGACCTGAGGGTGCTCCTGCTCGGGCCACCAGCACCGCCGACACCTCTGCCTGCGCTGACCCCCATGAGCGGCCAAGCTTCGGAAAGCCATGAGAGCGGCGTCACCGTTCCCGACAACAACAACACGTTAACGCGGAGCCACCAGCAGGCAGGGGACCGAACCGCCCCACCTGCAGCCACCGGGCCACCGGGTGGAGAGCGACCCGCGGCGGGCTGGGTTGATGCTGCAGAGCTGTCGGCGGCCCTGCGCGGCTGCAGCAGCTCCTCAGATGACTGCTCAAAGGGGAAACTGGAAGAGAGGTTCTCTCTCACCAGCTACACAGAGAGCGGCTTCAGGACGCCCGTGTGCAGGATCTGCTTCCAGGGACCAGAACATGTAAGTCAAGACAAAATGTTAATGAGACATTTGTGGCATGTCTGTGTAATCCAGTAACAGGGAGCCTAACTCTGCCACACATTCTCTCTGAGGGTTCATGAAATTGTAAAATCTGGTGGTGTGACATTTAGTTGGAGTGGAATCTCTTAACGATGTGCTGTGAAAGTAGAGGGTTCGCAACAAGTCCTCCAACCATTAGACCCCACAAGGTGTTGGGAATGTTGCACACTTAGATCTAAGAGTCAGCTCTTCCCTTACATGCAGGCTTTCTGGTACACTGGGCTACACTGGCCATGCTTCTTGGATAAAACACTCCCCGTGTCTTGTTAGGGCAGCCGCGCAGCTGGAGAGCCCTCTAAGCAGGAATCCCACTGCATCCTGCTCTCATCCCATTGCGTGGCTTGAAAAGACAGCCATAGCTAGCAGTGGGAGGATAATGAAAGACCTTGTCCCCATGGCTGACAAGTGTGGAATATACACAGAGATGCAGTAACAACTCATTATAGCCAAACACTGTGAATTCACATCGAAGCATTATATGCATGAGAAAATATCAAACAATACCCCTCACTCTGCCACTCACACACACCACCTGGAAAAAGAAAAAAAATATAATAATGTGCACAGAACAGAAGGGAAGAGCTTTCAGGTTAATCACACTGCTTGCCTCCGCCTTTGGGGCCATATTGATGATAATGTCACGCTGCATCAATCAGAAGAGGGAAATGTGACAGAAGATGGCCGTAATAAATAATATTAAATTATAAAAGGGAGCCAGATACTTAGCAATTTACAGACACATTAGTTGCACTGTTTGACAGAGCTTTTGAGAGCACATTGACAAATATGTCACACCTCACCAACTGGTAATGGAGGTAGGGAGATTATAACCAAAAAATCTAGACACAATAACTGAGGTGTAGAGCATAACTTTTTATCTGGCGGGCTGTACTCAAAGTAACTTTTCCTGCAGCAGCAGATTTACTGTATCATTTCACGGTCAGTGCGCCGTGTATAGCCTATAATCTCCCTATGTTTCATCAGCTAATTACTCCAACAGCAATTTTGTGCATCACTCCACCTCTGAGCTCAGACTTTGTAATTATTACTGACATGGCGACTAGTTATGAGATTGGAAGACAAGGCCTCACCCTTGTTTTTTCAGAAACTTCACAGATAGTCAGCACACTCTGTGGCGCATATAAAGTACTGCGTTGAAAATTTGCAGCATTTCCCATTGCCTCATCCAATCCGTCTCATTAATGATTCCTTGAGACATCGCAGCAAGTCAATAGCACCTGATTTCATTCTGTCTTATCATTATGCATGTTTTTTTTTATCTTTGATCGGCCTTCCTTTTCCTGTCAAGTATGAGTTGTTGGGTTGGGTGAAGTCCAGATATGGATCTGCTGAGGTGTAAATGGGTACAAGGAGAATGAGGCTCCATTTGAAAAGAGAAATGAGCGGACTGTCTGCATGTCACTGTGTGATACAGGCAGTGGGGACATTAGTTATCCTCTATTCTCCCTTAGCCTCCAGGATGTCACATAGACCAAGGCAGTCAGTATCTGATCTGACAATCCACCTCCAAAACATATCCATCCCCAAGGCTGAGATAGTCAAGACAGAGTAAAGAAGGGCACGAAAGATGTATCTTCCCTCAAGCAGCCCAAGAGAAAAGAGCCTTGATTGTCTGAGAGAGGCGGTCATCGGAAAAGGGTTGCGCTTTAATTTAATATGACACCAAACAATGTAATGCGTTTGTGTAATCGAATCCTTGTCTCAGTTTTTGGTGCCATTCAAGTAAAGTTCTGTGTCTCAAGCCATCTCAATACAATACTCAAATGCTAAAATGTAAATTTAAATAGATACTGGTTACAATAATCATATCTCTTTATACATGTCCTAAGGCAGTCTCTTTAAAGTATGAAATTCCCTCTCTGTGATACAGTCCCATTTCAACAAGGAAACACTGTGCAGGAAAACAAAAATAAGGAATTCCATATTAAGCTGATTATAACTGGAGATACGTTTGATTGCACAAATTAAGACACGCACAAACTGTGGATATTGTACTCAGTCTCTTGGACATGCAATTGGAATGTATCCATGCGTGGCATGAAAAGGAGTCACGATTACATCGGCCACTGTCTTTCAGTGCATATAATATATAAGCACGCAAGTTATTTATTAAAATGATCTTGAAAAATAATCTTATCCAATTCTGTTGAAAACTCATAATGTAAAAAATAATGAGCAGCTGAGCCAGTATCAGATGAAAGGACATATATTCATGACTTTCACCTCAGTACCGCATGCCTGCTTTTTTTAATCTACTTTAATATAACCAGCTAACTCCAGACACATTTCTATCCACTATCGGTTCCATTTAGCTAAAGGTCAGTGAGAAGCTTTACAGAGGGCTCAGGCTTGCTCGCACGGAGCTTTTGCTTTGTTCAGGCTTTGGCTTTCAGACTTAATCTTGACCTTGTCACTAGAAGAATAAGTAATTTCTTTACTATGTCTTTTGTTTATTTCTATGAAATATTCATTGAGTGCACAAACTCACAAAAAAAAAAAAGATTTAAACAATAATACATTAAGAAAAGCAATGTATTATTTCTACTTTTGAGGGATCCTGAAGCATTATGAACTATTATGCGTAAGTGCCCTTTGGGGTTAATGCTTCTACTGTCTAGCCGTCGCTTCTTATGTATGCTGAAGATATGTCCCTGCTGCTTAGAAAAAAAAAACATGTGTTCTTTCCTGTCCTGTATTGTTGTAGAGATAATGCACTTGCACAGTTGAGTTTGTTTGAGACACAACAAGAAGCCTCCAGGGGTCAAGTTAGCATCATTCTTTCTATATGGCCCCACAGCACTGAGGCACTATCCTTTCTCTATTCCATCACATGCAGGATGGCTGCTCTGCCATTTGGAATGGGATACTGTAAACAAGTTATATAATCACATGAATTTTCTTGTGGCTTTGCTAAAGTCTATAGACAGGAGCTGTGTATTCATAAACTTAAATTAGAAACCCCAGTTTCTCTTTTATTCGTTTAAAGAGTCATTAACTGTCACTGTAGGCCCAATGGTTCCCGTAAACTCAGCAACGAGTGCAAGGTCCCTCTGCATGTATTTTATGAGCAGTTATTATTGGTAAATAAGTTTGAGATAATTCCACCTTCAGTTTAATTTTACACTTATTGGACCTCTAACTTGTTGAGTGTGTCGAAAATATGTAAACAGTAAGAACCTGTTTTTCAGATGACTGTAGTATTGCAGCTTTTTATAGCAAAAATGCTTGTGTTCTGAATATTACATGCCATTGTAAAAATGACTTTCATTCAGTTTCTGTGCAGGCTAGTTTATTATATGACAATTTTCCTCTCACTTAGAGTTAATGGAGTTCACTTGCATCGATTCCAGACCCGTAAGAAATAGCCATCTCTAATTTATTTTCATGTCATTATATGCATTGGGATTGGATCCAATTTTATAAGGAGAAAATTAGGTGCACTGGGGTGTATTTAGATAACGCAGCACAGAGTAAGTGGACTTATTGTCTTTTCAATACATGGTTCTATTGTGTTTTTTTCTGTGATTATTGCTGTTTGATCAACAAAAGGACATTTAGTTATCACTTTCTGTATGTGTGGGCTGTGGTGCCACGTTTGTTATCAGCCTCTCTCGCTCTCTCTCCAGCCTCAGTTGTATTGGAGTGATCTAGGTTTCAGTTCTTGGCTGCAATCAGGCCAGTCGCAGTGAGCGGCCTGAGTCCCACTGGACACGACAGAAGTGTTCTGGTGCTCCTGCCAATACACTCCCACCCTGACCATCTGTAGATGGGCCTTTTCTACTCTAACTCCCTGTTTTTCCTCTCTTCTCTTCAACCAGGGTGCTGCTCCTTCTGTCAGAGATGTCAGCAAAATAATGGCATGGAGAAATTATTTGGAAACTTACTACGTTTTGCAGGGTTTTTGTTTTGTGTTTCTTCCTACAATCCCTAAACTTATGCCACACAGAGAGAGGGGATACAGAATTAACAATGACGTAAATGCAATGTCTCCACTTAGAAAAGAGAGGTGAGAGGAGATTTCTTGGCGCACACAGGGTTGACTAATTTATTTTTTCATTCACTTCAGGCTTTTTGTTCAGTCCCATTAAGATTAAAACATTTATACAAGAAGGTCCTGTTATGCATTTTACAGAGCCACGTTTGTTAAGTGCAGGTCAGGACCTAAAAACTGTGGCGGGCGTACATCTTTTGGGTCATCATCAATATCCAATATGACAAGATTAGTAATGTATTGTAATGAGCTCAGGACCCAGGGTGAGAGATAATAAAACTCCCATTTGTTCCTCAGGCTGAAAAGCTTAAAAGTGATATCTGTTTAAGAATATGGTTGCGCACATGCTGCTGTGACAAAACCTTGTGATGCCAAATTTAGTGATGGCTGCACTTTACACAAAGGAATTAGGAGGTTTTTTTTATATAATGGGGAAAATGCTTTGCTATCTAGTCACACCCATCTCAACTACATCACCTGACAGCAGTGATATTTTAATGCTCTTCATGTGGTTCAAGAGTTCAAAGTCCTGCTGACCACTGAGCATCTCTTCAGCCAAAATAAAACAACGTTTAAGAAGTTTAATTCAGCTGCTCTGAGGTGTTCATGCAAAGATCACACTTTGTTTTAGCTGCTTAAATTACAACATTGTTTAGTGACGCCAAGAGGTTAAATATACAATACAAGCATTGTTATTGTGCTGTTCGGTGACATCAGTCATATGTGGCTGTCACCAGGCTGACATAGGGGAGATGAAATGCTCTTTATATCCAGACTGACAGTGAGTTCAAACATGTTAGTCTAAGATTACCAGTATGTTAAGCAACCCTACTTCCTAGTAACTATACCAAATACATAAAAAATGTGGGACAGCTTTTATTTTTACATTGTCCCTTACAAAGAAAGGCAATGAGGAGAAGAAAGTTTTTCTTTTATATTCCTGTTTGGTCTGTGGTTGCCATATGTATAACTATTACAGAATATTTATTTGACAGTTCCATTCATTTCAAGAGCTGCCATGTCTTTGTTTCTTTAGGACGGTATTTTGTAGCTTTGTTGGGGATTTGCTCTTTCACAGAAACTTCAGTGACTAATTCTCCACTTTGAAAGGTACTAGCAATCAGGCTTCTTGCCTGTCAACTAGGTGTAAGGCAAAGCTTTCATTTCACACCTGAACTAGGGTTCTGCTGTCATAGGTCTGCACGGTGCCGTTTACTCTGTATGCTTGACTAACTGTGCACAAAAAAGCCCTCTGAAAATCGATAATCCAGCAGAAAGAAATATAAATATGTGTATGGTGTAACTCGCAGTGTATTGAGTGTAAAAATGGGGACTGCAGAAGCTAAAGAAGATGAGAAAACCAAGGATCGCCAGCCGGTCAGTGATGTGCTGTAGGCAGATATGTCTTTTGAATCACAAATCACTACTCATTGTGTGCCGGTCAGAGGCTCCGATCAGGTGTTATGAAGCAAAAAATGTAGCAATTTTCTTATTTTTTTAAGACACCAGTTATTGAATCTCGAGAGCTTAGGCTGAAAACACAGAATCCATCAATATGATATATCTACTCAAAGAGAAAACATGAAACATAAAATACATTTTCTGTGCAAAATTATGAAAATTAGTTGCAGGTATTGACTAAGTCTGCGTCTTTCCTCCAGGGGGAGCTCCTGAGCCCTTGTCGGTGCAGCGGGTCAGTACGCTGCACCCACCAGCCCTGCCTCATCAAATGGATCAGTGAGAGGGGTTCCTGGGCCTGTGAGCTCTGCTACTACAAATATCAGGTCATTGCCATCAGTACCAAGAACCCGCTACAGGTGAGCTGCAGGTGTGAAGAACACCACTGAAGAGCTTGGAGAGATTTTATCAAACATGTGATTTTCTTGTCGACATAAAAAAGATCACATCTCCACTCAGAACTCTGAGAATTAAACTGGGTTAGGTGTTTGCAGAACGATCCTTCTGACTCATTAAGAAGATTTTTTGCTTTTCGCATCAAACTTTATTTGGGATGTAACGCCTATAACATGATTTTCAGAAATCATGCAGTTTTAACTGCAGCTCTAGTTTTGCTCTGATCAGAAACTGAGAAATTCAGCAAAAAATGTAACTTTTTGAATTAACAAGGATATTCCCCCTTTGATCCGTAGAACAGAAAGATTGCAGAAGCATCTTTCCTTTCAGTTTGTGTCTCTGCTGATATGAGTGGTTTGTTTAGTTTAGTTTTATATAGTTTATTTCTTACAGGGATCATGTACAAAATGCATTAATTACTTAAAAAGGGACAAGATACACTGTCCCATATTTAGCAAATAGCTAATTTCTATCTGCAGTGCCAGGGCAGGTAGGATACTGGTATATACCGTAATAATAATAATAATAAAAAAATCTTGTATCAGTCTTGGCAAGATTGAGTGCCTAGATACAACCTTTTCACCTCATATGAGAAGGTACAGTAATCTAACAGGTTTTCAGATTAATTGGGAGTGTGTTCCAAGTTTTTATTGCTTTAAAGGAGAAGGCTGATTGAGTAAATGCTGTGCCTCGAAAGGGCACGCTACAGTTCCCTCTTATGGTGGACCTAGTAGTTCTACCCATTCTTTCAGCACAGGGCTGGACAAATCTTCTCAGAGGTGGAGGTGCGGCATTATGAATGATTTTGTGTAACAGACGTAAGTTTGTGTACATTATTAAATTATCAAAATTGAGCAGACTGTATTTAATGAATATGTCACAGATATGAGACTGGAGTGGGTTTTTTTGTCTAAGATTTTAATAGCTTGTGTGTGAATAAATGTAATTGGTTTCAGAGCAGTCTTATTTGCCTGTGACCATACCTCCATACAGTAGTGGAGATATGAAAAAAAAAACAGTGCATTAAGGTATGTCTTAGATGCATCTACTGTTAAGGCGCTTCTAATAAATCTAAAATTAGCTAGGCTGTATTTCAATGTATGACATGTGTTATTGTGTTTTTTTAATGTGTTGGGTCTAAAGTGACTCCTAAGTATTTGAACTCGTTAACATTTTGTAATTCCTTTCCATACACATAAATGTGTGGAAAAGTACTTTGTCTGTGTTTATTATAAAAAGAAAACATAGTAACAGTTTTCTCAGTGTTAAGTGTAAGGCATGACTTCGTAAGCCACTCTGAGACTCTGAGACTTTATGCATGGTGGCTGTCAGTTTGGCAGCAACTTTTTTGGGGTCTTTATCATGTACGTAAAGGACCGTGTCGTCAGCATACATCAAGATTTCCACACCATCGCAGATAGATGGAAGATCAATGATGTACGTACTGAACAATACCGGCCCTAAGATGGAACCTTGTGGTACCCCCATAGCACAGGCTCTTAGTGGTGATATTTTGTCTTTCATCCGAACACACTGAGAGCGGTCAGATAAATAAGACTCAAACCAGTTTAACACATTTGTGGATAGACTGAATTGTATGAGCTTAGAGAGAAGCACAGAGTGGTTAACAGTGTCAAATGCCTTGTGCAGATCTAAAAAACTGATCAAACTGATGATTTTTAGGTTTTTCCAGACAAGACTGACATGTAAAATATTGCTTTTTGGTTTTGTTCTTAAAAAGTGGACGCTGAAGCTTCTGTTTTGGTGAATGGATTTCATTGAATAGTTTTATTCAGGGTTAATGCCTTAATCTAATTGTTTTTTTAATATATTTGTCCGTTTTAAAACTATTTAGTAAAGACAAAAGACAAATAACATAGAACTCAGCTGTTCTGTGTCTCCTTGCAGTGGCAGGCCATCTCCCTGACGGTGATAGAGAAAGTACAGATAGCAGCAGCCATCTTGGGCTCATTGTTCCTGATGGCCAGTATCTCCTGGCTGGTCTGGTCATCTTTCAGCCCATCGGCCCGCTGGCAGCGTCAGGATCTGCTCTTCCAGATCTGCTACGGCATGTACGGCTTCATGGATGTCGTCTGCATCGGTGAGATGCGAACCAGTGAACATTGATCTATTACTTTTAATGTTATTTAATGTTTATACCTATTCTTGGGATTAGTTTGTGGCTACATTTCACAGTTGAGCATACAATTGAACGGTCACATTAATCCAGTTGCATTTCACAGGCAGTAAATAGCAGAAGCAGAATCAGTCATTATACTTGACGGCTGTACACAAATAAATGTGAATGATGTGGAGAATTTACAATTTTGACAATCAGTACCATTCATCTATACCACATGGTCAGCTGCTTTAAATAAATATTGTGTTGGTTCATAGTTGATTGCATACATCATTGTTTTGCCTGTGTTCATCAATACAGTTGGTAATTTTGCCCTGATTGCAGCTGAAACGTTGCATCCAAGCCTACTGTTCCGTTCCCAGTACACCAAGTCCTACAGTTTTCACTGCAGACATTGAAATAGATTTCAGTTTACTATAAAAGCTACCAAAATAATCTGGCCCACATGAATAACTGTGTGATGGCATCTCACATTAAGAAAACCCTTAACTGCCACTGCTGCAGACAGCAGGGTGAGGGGATGAGGAGATTGATTGTCTCCGGTCTGGTGGCGAGGACTGACTGCAGAGTCATTAACTCTGCACTTTACAGGGATTAACTTGTCACCTGGTGGATGTTAAAGAGCAAAGACCTGACTTACACTTATCCAAAAGTTAAGAGTGGGAGAGTACCAGAGTCGAGGAAACATGACAGGATTTTAACTTTTTTTTAACTCCGACTGCTGTCACTGTCCTTGTTGCCTTATTTAACGGCTCATATCAGAGGACATTTTTATTCTATAACTGGAATAAATGTACAGTAGTGACACAGCCCACATTTTTCATTTATAAGCTGCATTATGGTTTAGTCATAAGGAGATTTAAGGACATTTGAAGTGTTATGCACTGTATTTTCAGTGTTGTTGTACTGTATTTATTCATTCATTACCAATTATGGATGCAGGAGTTGTTGAGAAAAACCTTAGGAAACACTTAAAAGACCTTATAAGTGTTTACAGCCACATTATACAAACATTGCATAAAATGCTATTGGGAGTAAATCCTACAACCGACCATATTTCCTTACAATTGACTATAACATGAAAGAAATACAGTTAAATCTCGGGGTCCAAGCATTTGTTGTTATGGATTGATTTCAATTTTACAGGTCCTGAGTTCAATGAACATGAATCAATAAGCAATTTTGAACCAAGATAAGATGTTATAAAATGTCCCCAGGAAAAAGATGCATCATTTTTGCTAACTTAAAACTAGAAGAAGTGAATAACACTGCGTCATAAGTCACACCAAGTCTATACTTGTTCTAACAAATGAAGATCTTATCTCTGGGTTGTGGTGCAGTACTTTAAAGATGACTTGTTTTGTTTGAGGCTACTGCCTCAGTTAATACTTTCAGTGAACGCACCACTGGAGATATACTTTATGTGCATAAACAGTACACTGTAAATATAGCTACATCACTTTGTGGTGTCTTTAAGACCACTGTCAGACAGAGACATTGTCTAACTTTATGTTTTGATCTCTGCAGCACTAATCGTCCATGAGGGACCATCTGTGTTTCGCATCTTCCACCGCTGGCAGGCCGTGAACCAGCAGTGGAAGGTCCTGAACTATGATAAGTCTATGGACAGTGATGACTTGAAGGACACCACTGTAGACAGGACTCTGTCTCAGCCCAGCCAGGGCTACCAGACTGGGATAGGTGTGTCCACCTCCACCTCCTCACTGATGGTGGTGGCCTCCACAGCCGCCGGCTCCACTTCCACGACCGTGGTGACGGCCGCAGGAGCACTGGGAACACACATGGACCCCAACGGCGACAGCGGAGTGCCAGACCAACACTGTCCCTACAATATCCTCCACCTACTCAGCCACCTGAGGCAGCCGGAGGCCCGCAGCCAACCCAGCAATAGCACAAGAGAGCTGGTCATGAGAGTCACTACAGTCTGAGGAGTCAGTTGAGGCCTTATCTCACAAGGAGGGGAAAGATTTATGAACCAGCTGACAGTTGAAAAAAAAAAAAAAGTCCTACGTTAACTGCACTGGATTAATACCATGTTCCTGTTTGTTTGTTTCAACTTGCATCTCTGATGTCTTAAATTGATTGAATAAAAGTCGAGTTGTTTGATTTGCAGAATTGGTTGGGTAATAGTTATTTCAAGTGTTTTGTATGTAGTATATTTAGTAATGTGTGCATGTGTGTTCATTGTTGATCATTGGGGAATGTAAATAGTTAACTATATTATTATATTATTCACTATTTTTAATCAAAGATGAACAAATATATGATCAACCTGTCAGGTAATTCCAAAAAGCCAGCAGGAAGATTAGCAGCCAAATGGACGAAAGAAAAGTTTACACATGATTTACATGTTTCAACAATACAGGCAATGAATTAGTAAGTGGAGTTTTGTATCCGCTTGCATTTGCATGCTGTAGCTTGTCTTCAGTCTTTTTTAAAAATTGATAACATTTTTGCCAGGACGCCTGCTCGTGCAGCTCCAGATTTGAATCACAGAACACTCTTACATGATGTACTGCACGTTGTTTATCCGTTGTTCAGATGCATTGTTGTGTTGAGACTGCAAATACTGGGGCGCAGTGCAGTGGTTCTGGGTTGTGTTACTCTTTGCCTAAATTTGACACTAAAATCACAGTTTGCAAATAAGGAAAAATCCATTTCTGTGTGATAATATGTAAAAAATACTAAATGTTTGAGGCCATGAACAGTCTAAAGTTACACGTAAAAAGGGACGCAACATTTTGGAGTTGTGTCTCAAATGTGTACAGTTTTTCTGTATGTCAAAAAATTGAACATGAGATGCTGCAAGTGGGAAAACGTTTGACCTTAGATAGTTGATACTGTAATCCAATTGAATTTGTTATATGAAGATTTATACTCGATGTTGTATGATCAGAGAGAGTAGGTGTGATGTGGACTAAACTACATAGCCTGATGTAAATCACAGGAAATATGTGGAACAGTTAACAGGCTGCCTGAAATCATCATTATTTTCAGGCTGCTGCTCTGTTTGCCACCACTACATCAAAGCAGGTGCAGTGTTTTAAAAAGATATTTTTTTTTGGTGCTGTCTTTGATGGGCACTGTCTTTTTTTTGTTGCAGCATTTTCTTTTCAGACGCCATTATGTGATTTAGTTGATTGCAGGAAGAGTACGGAGAACACATTTGCGCCGGAAAATGCATTTGATTGTTTTGTTTTTTTTCAGGGGCACCTTGTCTGTAAATGCACAAAATGAGCGCTTTTACTGTATTTCTAACAATGCATCTGAACAATGGAAAGTCATCATCTAGTTTGTTTAATTGCATCTGCCATCTCTCTATTCATGAAACATTTTTGCTCTAAAGTAGCTGCGTCACTTGCAGTCCATTAGGGTCCGTATTCATGCTCACGTTTGGCTCACAAAGCCACTGATTTCCTTGTCTCTTGGCTCTCACATTCAGAAATGCTCTTTGATATTACTTCACAGCTCTTATTTCATGTCCATGAATAATTGGTTCAAGGGGGCACTGGATCTCTAAAGCATGTAGTGGGAGGGAAGACAAGCTGTTGAGAAACATCTGTATAGCAACCACCACTGCAACAATCTGACACTGCGATGTTGTACATGAAGGGAGGCATTAATTTACAGTTTCTTTTGGATGCAGCATCCTAAAAAAGTTTTTCTGACGCAAATTTTATCTGTTGCCAACTAATAAACCCAAAATTTGATCATAGTGTGAGACATTTCAGGATCTCTGCCTTAGATGCCTTTGAGCGTTTTCCAACATGCATTACATTAAAACACATCATTAACTTACATCTGATATGGATTAATCTAATCTGCAGCTTAATGTCATTCTTTCTCCTGTTCCACATTCTAATGATCTATCTGTCAGAAAGCATATTCACAAAGTGCATCATCTACTTTTCGTATTGTTTTAATTAAGCTCCACATTACCTGGTGGATGAGCTGTTTTGCAATCTTGCCATCCCTCATCATGATCAAAAGCCAGGAGTACAGTATCTGCAGAGAATCAGGTACAACACAGTGAATTTCTGCTGAATTATTAACGCCATGAAGTGCTGATATCAATGGGAGGGAGCTGCCGTACAGAAACAGCTTGCAAGGAGCTGGGAGGTTGCACAGAGTTCACCATGAATCTGCTTGCCTCAGTTCTCCTTACACCTTGTCTCTTTGAATTCACAGATGCACGCACCTACCTTTGATGAAACAAAAAAAAAAAAAAAAAGCACAGGAATTTAATTTCTTATTTCATTTCAGGATTAATGTGGGACTCAAATATTTAACTCACGTGCAGCACATGTTAATATATGGTAATGTAAAACATGCTGCATATTAAAATTCTGTTCCAGTTGTTGGGGCAGGGAGTGTGAAGTCACACTTACTTTTAATGCTATATACAAGCACATCTCCGTACGAGCATCTCCTTTAACAATACGCCAACACCTAGGTGCAGAGTTGCAGCTTGTCAGCAGGCAACTGTTTGGGGCTCCTGAGGGCTGACAAACTTTAACTACAGCAGTGGCAATGTGCTAAGTTTCAGCGACAGTAGAAGACCTCCCTGAGGGGACTCTGCACAGTCAGTCCCGCTACATGTCGTCTGCATGACTCTATGAAGCAGCTGCGTGTCAACGCCGTGCAATTCCAGATGAAGAGAAGTTATCGGTCTGGGACTGAAAAAAGAAAGGAAATAAAAGAGGAAGAGAAGACCATGAAGCAACACAGTGGTAAGTGAAGCAGATAACAACAAGTAATACTAATACTAAATAGCTGAATGAATGCTGCTAGTGTAGCGTTAACTATGGGGGAGAGACACATTTGAATAAAATAACTTCAACCAGCATCACTTTATTTTGTTAGTTCTTTCTTAGATAGTGAACTTTAGTTAACTAGCAGAGCAGAGGGCCCAACCCTGTTGTCCGTTCACATCATAGTTTTCTTCATGTACATAATCTCTTTATCAAAAATAATTCAACAACAAATGAGTCAAACTGAAAACCAGGATGAACTGCTGTGGCAGAGTTGAATGCTGGCTTTAAAAAGAAAGTATTTTCTGTCTAGGTGAAAAGCTTCAAGTATTTCTAATATTCCTGCACCTTGTGAAGCTTAAATGTGTGGTTAAACTCTGGTTGGCATGTATAGTGTAGTAAAAGTATTGCTCTCATTTGCAAAAAAATGACCCAAAAAGGATTTTTGCTGACTATAGAACACCGAAGCTTTGAAAGTGAATAAACTGAGTGCAACTAATGTGCTATTCATGCAGGTTGTCTGAAGTCTGAATCACATGGGAAGAATGCCCTGCATTTAATCATTCAATCCCTGCTTCTTCCTCTAGCGCTAACAATGAAAAGGAGAATTATTTAAATATTTTAAATATTTTTTTTTGTCAAGGTGAGACAATATTATAGAAGAGCTACAAGCATCCACGGTCAGCGACAAACTGCAGAAGAGCACTTGGCACTTATTTTTTTAGGTTTTGGATCTGTCATTCTTCTATAACCACTGTTCTGGATCAGAGGCGGACTTTTTACTAAATATGGGCAATTCAGAGGTTATTGTTTGATTATGGGAGGAAACTGGAGGTCGCAGAGGAAGCACACAAACACACACCAGAAGAAACTCCAAACAGGAAGTGCAGACCAAAGATTCACGCCCAGGATAGTTGCTGGAAGATGTCAACAGAAGCCACAGAGACACTATCACCCCTCCATGTAAAAATGATATTCTCGCTTTATCTTGGATTATTATCCTTAAATAGACTTTTACAAGAGCGGAACCAATTGATAAGATGAATGTCGTTCTGTGCTTCACTTTACAAAAATGATCATCAGCAATAGAAATAAATTCCATGTTTCTGCAGCTTGTTTTCTCCCCCTGGTGGATAATTCATGTACTGCTCATGATGACTTGCAACTCGGGCTGAACACACTAATGTGGCAAAATATGAGGTGTGGGCAGACATTTAAAGGTCTGTAATGAGGCAACTCTCAGTGTGATCCTTCAGCATGTCAAGGACTGCCAACTGAAACAGATTTTGCAACGCTGTGTGACATTTTTCCAATGTGAATTTCAGTGAGTAACTTTATACTTTCCCTCACTACGCTGTGCTTAAGAGGTAAATAACATGCTTACAGTGTCAGTACTGTTGTTGGGGGCCATTAGAGATATAAGTTCACCTTCCACCTCCACAGGTTGAGTGACCAGCAGCTAAAATGAAACATTATACGTGTAGATATTTACTTGCTTACCCCTGCTACATCTTTCCCATTTACGTTCCAACATGAAGGTTTGAGTGATGCTTCAAAGCTTTCTGCACGCTGTCAGGTATCAGGAATCAGCTTGTAGCATAACCACCACAGATTTGTCTTAACGGCAGGACGTAAACCCCCTCTGGGTTGCTAAAAGAAGAGAAAAAAACAACAAATCCATGTTATTGCTCATGCTCATCCATTTGTATTTCTACATTAAATTATTATGCAAAGGATTTAAAAATTCTTTAGTCGCAGAGTTGAGATAGATCTTGCAGATGCTAACCTCCATTGCACCTGCTTCATCCTTCACAATTCATTAATTATTTGGATAATGTAGCACTTTTAAACACTAATATGTCAGAATAAGTTCTGCCGTTGTTTTTGTATTCCACCTTTAATTATTGAGGCCTTTACTTCAGTAAAAAGTTAAAACACACTTTTTATCACGCAAAACAAAGGAACACAAAACAGTATCATGGATGCATTAATGTTAAACAGACCGTGGTATGTGGAGGTCACTATCATCTCTGATGCTTGTTACTGTTTTGATGATGTGTAAATGCTCATCTGGATGCAGCAGGCGTTTAACACGAGTACTTCCCAGGAGACCGGCTCTGAGATTGCCTGCTTCTCTCCTAATCGCTCACTTGCTCGCTCAGCATCCCTTCAGAAAAGCACCCCAACCCTTCACACACACACATACACACCCATACACACACACGCACTTGGGTGCTCTATAAACAGCAGCAGTACTCTGCGAGCAGGTCAGTGGCAGTATCACTGCATTTCTCTAATTGAGAATCCTTACTGTAGCCTGCTGCCTTTGAACGTCGATAGCTGCGTATATGTATATACATTCTTGCTGATAGTCACACAATGTGAGACTATGGTGCGTGACCTGATTAAAAGACATCTCTAAAACTAAGCCACAAAATATCCATTCCTGAAGCACAATATTGTCAAATTACATCTTTCTAACGCGAGAGCTTGTCATGTTCAAAAGAGGTCATTTGAGAATACTGTGCTTGGTTTTGTTTGCACTGGAGTACATGGGGACCTAAAACAGCCAGTAACAACCCTGCTTCCTGGAAAAGGCCAATCGATTGTTCTGAGAGTAAGGATTTAGCCCTGTGTTTGCTATTTTAGTGGTAATGGAGATCTTATATTGGTATGGGTAGCTAAATCCACCAGAGTAATGTTTTTTGTGAGGGTAAGGACTCCTGATCTGTTATCAACTCCATTATCAAGGATATTACATGCCAAGCTTGCAGCAACTACGCCCTTGATGTCTTCCTGTATACA
Organism: Chelon labrosus; assembly: GCF_963514085.1. Classification (NCBI taxonomy): domain Eukaryota; kingdom Metazoa; phylum Chordata; class Actinopteri; order Mugiliformes; family Mugilidae; genus Chelon; species Chelon labrosus. Next base: position 19,313,015 of record NC_140341.1, read on the forward strand.
TGAGAGTCACGCTCATTGCCTTAATTGTCGTGTTGGTGGATAAAACAAACAACAAGGACTTCTAAGTCAAAATAAAATGTGAAAACAAAATATTCACACACTGGGACAGGCTCCTTATTTCTGAAAACGTTACCGTCTTTTTCTCACCTTGATGAACTTCAACCGACTGCTAGAAACTGCTTCAAATACTCGAGATTGAGTAAGTGCCTCTCATAATATTTTCACCAGAGCATATCTGTACTTGCGTTTAAATACTAAACTTAAATGAAGCATAAAGTTTCAATCATCAGGGCCACTGAGTGACCTCAACTCAGCTACTGCATAGAGGATATGTCCCTGCCCTTGATTCATTAAAATATGAATAAAATCATGAAGGCATGAAAAGACAGGCAGGTCATCTGTAATAATATATCCACACTGTACGAGAGGGAAAAATGCCCTTCAAGAGACAATGAAAAATTGATTTTATGTCTAGTGGCAGTGAGAAGCGCAGCAACTACTAAATAGTGCCTTTGAATTCAGACGGCCATGCAGGATATTTCCAAATGAATATTCAGATATTGTAAGAGGGAAACAGAATGAAGCTGCACTTTAATTAAGTTAACAATGTCAAATGAAAGACAAAGTATAAATCTTTAAGAGATTGTCTATTGTGTGAGCCTTTCACTGCTTAAAGCTACACTGAGCAGATTTTGACCACTGGAGGCGCTGTGGAGGAATATTTACGAGGGACTATTTGTGGAGACTAGCTATGTAGTAATGAAATACAAGCACACCAATTACATTTACATTTTTCCATCATCTGCAATTGACAATAATGTACCGACAAAGGCAGAGAAAAAGAAGATAGATAGCAAATGGTGTTGCGCTTACTGTGATCACAAGCAAACTCACTATGAACTGCGCCCTCTTATGGTATTCACAATCTCTTAACTGAATATTTCCACAAGCTCCACAAGCTCACGACTTCTAGTATTTTCCTCAGACATAAAATAATGCAGAAAACACTACAAGACTCACTTATATTATATGCTAGCTTACCATCCACTTCTGCCATTTCTGAAAACTTTAGCAAACATATCATAACTCGGGAACTCTGACCTCTCCGAAAGTTTCCAGTTACAAGGTTGTGTTTACCACAAGAGGGCACTGTTCATATGGAGTTTAGTCCTCAACACAGTAAACAGGTAGCCTGGATACCAGACTCTCTGACTTCGCAGGAGTACTGTAGGGAATGCAAATGAGCGGAAGTACGTAGGCAGGCGGAGCCAGGCTAGTAAACAGGACATCTTGGAGTAGTAACTCAGCCGTCGGCCATGAGAAATGATAACAAGAAGTCACAGAGGCTAACTATTAAACAAATCACAACGCAGGTACTTAAATCAAAGTCATAATGAAAATATTTTAACATTTTGATAAAATTACAAAGAAAACACAACAAAATTACAATATATCAGCTTGCTAACTTGGACCTTACGTAGTTATGAATACCACAAGAGGGCATTGTTCATAAGAACTTTTCTTACAAACACTGTAAAGAAGGCCTGTCAATAGATTTATGGCTTTACATCTGTTAGACTCAAAGGAAACACACACGGTTGGTGTTCTGATGAATAATATTTTACAGAATGTAAATAGAAACTTTGCTTACAACTGAACAAGTTAAATAAAATAACAAATGTCATGTAGCATAAACAGTAAAACTTCCTAATGCGGAACAATGGTGCTGTATTATTTAATTATATTTCACATCGTTATGGCCTACCTTGTGATTAAACACCACATTCAATGGAGTCTGCACTGAGTAAAAAAACAAAAACAAATCCTTATTTCGGAAATATGCAAATGCTCATCATTTTTACTTGAAATAAAATATCAAAACAATTGTAGGATACCTTCCTGCTGATTACCTACTGGTAATACACTGTAATTTTTTGTTAGTTCAGCAGTTAAATTCCAACGTGACATCTCTCATGCTCTATAGCCTTGAAACATAAACAGAGTCTGAGTGTGAGCGGCTCTCTCCATGTAAGGCTGTGCAGCAGCGGGAGTTCATGTGTTTGTAAAGCTGCTCTTTGGAGAGAATCAGTCTGTGACTCTGACATTTATTCTGTCAGATCAGCCAGATAAATAGCTTATTGCGACCTGTTGTATTTATTCAAAAGCACTTAAGTCTCCAGAATTGTCTCTTGGTCGTGGAGACCGTGCTTCCTTGTCCAGCCGTCATTTTACTCAGCACACAAGCATCTAAACATCTCTCCAGTCAAACTTTCCAGCGCGAGCACGTCCTCCCCGACTAGATGCGCCCCCTCGCTTGCTCGCTCTGTCGCTCGCGCCTTGTGAAGAAATAAAACGAGCCTTCGACCAAGAGCTGACCTCGATTAAGTCCGCTGATATGGGAACTTTCCCACTGAGATGATTATCTCTGGCTCAGAAATTGCTTGAATTTCCTGACAGTCTCCTGTCGCAGCTTGGAGTTTATGTCCTCTGTACTGTCCCTGCGGTGAGTAGCTACATTTTATTTGAACTTTCTTAAGGTTTAGAGCAGTGCTGCACAAAAAATGGAGCCACTGGCTTTCGGGTTAGTTCTCTTTACACATTTGACTGTGTGGAGTGAATAAAAATAAAAATAAATCCTGTTCGTTTTTAATCTCTTTATGTCGTGTTAAAAGAATTTAATGTTTTTAGTCGAAGTGTACATCACCTCTACTGAAGAAAATAGGGTGCATTAGCTTAAATCATCTCCAAGTATTAAACTCAGAGGCCACATGGTTAAGTACACCTGTGTAATCTCACATAGTGGTAGGCTATAAAGTAGCCTAGTTTTAATGTACTTGAACTTTACCTGAATAATTTATTTTCATGCATTTCCTTACTTAATATTTCAGAAGTAAATATTGTTATACTTTTTACTCCAGTACATTTATCAGGCAGCTTTAGTCGCTTTACAGCAGTTCAAAAACGTGATATAATTACAGTAAATAAAGCCTCCTTTGCAGTATATAAAATCACCTCATTCAGCTACACTTGCATGTCAAAACATCAGTGATATAAAATATATAAAATAGAATAGAATAGACATAGTCTATATTAGTGTGAAATTAATACGTTTCCTTTTAAAGTTTGAGTACATTTTGCCGACACATATTTTAACTTAAGAAAGGTTTGGAACCAAAACATTTTTTTACTTTTAACCAAATATATTTAAATGGTGGTCTTGCTACTTTTACCATGGATGAAATGAAATCCAATACAACTGTTTCATCAAGTCTTTTTCGATGCTTTGGATGTTCTAGTTGTTGTATTTTTAACACTACCATTGATAAATTAATAAAAAAAAAAAAAACTAACTCAAAGCTAGTGGTGGTGCGTTCTAAACTTTAGTAAAAATTGTAAAAGTTTTCATGAAATTACCTTATGAAATGTTTTGATGTAGGATTTGTCATACTCGGGTTTGATATCTATCTGATGTTTTCCTTGTATTTTTGATGTTCTTGACATTAAATAGTTTGTGAGACCCAGTTGCAGCTCAAGGTTAGACTAAAGCAACACTTGAATCAGTGTTTTATCATTTTGTGTTTGCTCATGTTGGGTTGTACTTAAGGACTTTTCCAGTAAAAGCATTTCTACAGCACCCACTGACCTCTTAACAACTTTATCAAACTCTTGTAGGATAGTGGTTCCTCACATCAAATCTCATGTACAGTTACTTTGAAATTCTTCCTAAACTACTCATTAAACATGTGGGATTCAACAAAAAGAATTTCCTTTCAAATATGCTTGTCTTTTTCCACGCAGTGACGTAATTCACTGATGTTTAAACAACGATAAACATTCTTAAGCTCTGTAGAGGCGCCTGCTGTGAAGACTCACTTGTTTGACAGCTTCTTCCTGCATTTAAAGGGAGCTTGGGAGTCAAAAGTATGCATTCAATAATGGTCCTATCCAACCATGTCTGTCTCACAGGAAAAAAATGGCAGTGATTTCAGGGTTCATCTTTCTGTGCCTGCTCCAAGCTGCAGCCCCTCAAGTGGGACCTCGCGGACCCAGACCGATACCTGGGAGAGGTGACAGTCCAGGACCAACTCCACCTCCGGCCACACCGAGACCTGCAGGCTGTGATCGTGAGTGATCCTTAGTTTTCTAAATAAAATGTTATAATAATGTAATTTTTTGGATCTGCCACATAAGAATTTAGGGGCTTATATTGAGTAAATGGTGGGATTATTCAAATTAAAAAATATACTGGAGTAATATTTCCTTAAAAATGCATTGGAGCAACATAAAATGGACATACTCCCCCCACATACTCCTCATACTTCAACTCCTCATACTCCTTAATTTCCCCACAGAGATAAATAAAGTCCTATCTCTACTCATATTCACACTAGAGGTATTTATCTTTGACTTGCATTAAAAATGTTACAAGCGTATTAAAGTTTTATTGGAATCAGGAAAATGCCAGAAACACATAATTTGTGACTGTTGTATGTTGTATAATTAGATATTACTATGTACATATTGATGTTCAAGCAACATTTTACAACTCTGCACGGTTGCTGAAGTCAATTTGAACTGTATCGTACACTGCCTGGACAAAAAAAAAGTCACCAAAAAAAAAGGTCACACACTATAATATTTCGTTGGGCCACCTTTAGCTTTGATTATAGCACACGTTCCCTGTGGCACTGTTTTGATAAGCTTCTGCAATGTCACAAGATTTATTTCCATCCAGTGTTAAATTAAATTTTCACCAAGATCTTGTACTGATGATGAGAGAGTCTGACCACTTAAGGTCTGGACTCTGTGGTGGCCAATCCATAGGTGAAAATGATGTCTCATGCTCCCTGAACCACTCTTTCACAATCTGAGCCCCATGAATCCTGGCATTGTCATCTTGGAATATGCCCGTGCCATCAGAGAAGAAAAATAACCTGGTCATTCAGTATATTCAGGTAGTCAGCTGACCTCATTCTTTGGGCACATAATGTTGCTGAACCTAGACCTGAGCAACTGCAGCAACCCCACATCATAGCACTGCCCCCACAGGCTTGTACAGTAGGCCCTAGGCATGATGGGTGCATCACTTCATCTGCCTCTCTTCTTACCCTGATGCGATAGTTCCCCACTCTCCTTCCAGTTTTTAATAATGCGTTGGACAGTTCTTAACCCAATTTCAGTAGTTTCTTCAATCTCCTTAGATGTTTTCGCTGCTTGATGCATGCCGAAGATTTGACCCTTCTCAAGAAATAAGAAGCTGCTCATTGCATCAGTTGGGGTTAAATAACTTGTTGCCAGCTGAAAGATAATCACCCATGCAGTAATTATCCAATAGCAGGCTTGTACCTATTTGCTTAGTTAAATCCAGGTGGCGACTTTTTTTTTGGCGAAGCAGTGTATTTTATGAGCTCTTCATATGTTTGTGTACAAAAATCTTAAGTAGACACTTGACTACATGTCCCTTCTGCTGCTGCATTGCATTTGTACAAGACAATAATTAGGGCAATAAAGTTATTTACACTTTGACAATGTTCTTCTCCTTCAGCTGGGATAATCGACTGTCCCATAAAGCTGTACTTCACCATCGACACCTCAGAGACCATCGCCTTACAGGAGTCCCCACCCGGTAGCCTGGTGGAAAGCATCAGGGAATTCACAAAGATCTTTGTCCAAAGGCTAGCTAATGAGGAGTACAATGGCCAGATCCAGATCACCTGGTCCATAGGAGGCCTGCACTTCTCCCAGACACAGGTCGTCTTTAGCCAGTTCACATCCAAAGAGAACTTCATCAGGAATCTCGGGAAGATCAGATACTTGGGAAAAGGCACCTACATCGACTGCGCCCTCAAAAACATGACTTACGAAATGACACACCACTTCGCAGACCCGAAGGCCGTCCTCTTCTCTGTGGTCATCACTGATGGCCACGTGACAGGAAATCCATGTCAGGGAATCAAGATAATGGCAGAAAAGGCCCGCGACCAAGGCATTCACATTTTCTCAGTGGCAGCTTCCAGGGCCATCGATGAAGTGGGAATGAGGGAGATAGCCAGCTCCCCTGATGAAGTGTACCGTGATGACTACATTGCTGTAGAGATTGTCGACGGGAGACCAGTTCTAAGCACTAGAACTATTGATCGTATCATAAAAGCCATGGTGATCTGAAATCTTTTTGCCTTATATTTCAGTTCAAATTCTAAGTGTGAGGTGATTCTCATTGTCTGCTGTCTGTTTTTTTGCAGAAATATCAAGCATATCTAGAGGTAACAAAGATTTTAAAGAGGGGCTGTTGATACAGCTTTTAGAAAGTCTCCCTCGTCTTCTATATTTTCACGTAGTCCAACATTTAATATTCTTTTTCTCTTTATTTTATAGTGCTATAAACCGAAATGCTATGAGACCCCTGGAAACCCAGGACTAAAAGGGCCTCCGGGTCAAAAAGTGAGCATTAAAAAGTCAGTCGTGCTTATTCTTGCTTGTGCCAAAACTTTTTTTATTGAAATGTCCATATGTCTGCTGCTATTTTTTTTAGGGGACAAAGGGAACCAGAGGCTTTACAGGGCCAAAAGGTCAAAAGGGTAGACAGGTATGTATAAATTATGTCTTAAATATAATGCATTTAAAATTCTATAACATATCGTAATTTATTACTGAATGACATCTGTTATATTTCAGGGTGATCCTGGCATTGAAGGTCCAATTGGTCGACCTGGTCCAAAGGTTTGATGACACCTGCTGGTTGATGATTTTTTTGTGCTATGTAGTTAGCTACGGTTTCAGTTTTTTATCTCATTCATTTGTTCTTTTCACAGGGAGAGGCTGGTTTGAAAGGTGAGAAGGTGAGTGAAATCTTTACATCCCTACTTTTTTTTTTAATGCAGTGGTCGGTATTAATGGGTCTGTTTTATTTCATCAGGGTGAAATCGGATTTAGTGGAGCGAAGGTAAGTAGCTTGTTTTGTTTTTTATACTCGGCTGCTGGACATCCATCATTGTCGGCGTTTACAGACTGTAGCTCCTTTTATCTCCTCATTGACGTCTTAACACAAAGGGTGTGGTTGGAGCACCTGGCAGGAATGGGACTGACGGACAGAAGGTGAGTGTTTATACTAACATGTGCACCATGATACTGTTATGATCAGTATACATGAGCTCTGATATAACTGCCTCTGTAAAATCTTCAGGGTAAAATTGGCCGAATTGGAGCTCCTGGTTGCAAAGGTGATCCTGGTGACAGGGTGAGTCTAGTATTTTTATATTATTACTTTTCACATTACTCTCAGCATGCTAGTATGCACTGCCATGCGAAATAGAGTAGCTGCTACTGCAACACTAGTTAAATCTAGGTATGTTTTTCCATGACAGGATTATTAATATGTCCAGTTAGTGTAATCATTTTATTGAATCACATTGAATCCATGAATTTGTGTTTTTGTGGTTCAGTCAATCGCTGTATCTTTGTCTCTAGGGGCCAGATGGCTACTCTGGAGAAATTGGTGAAAGTGGCCTACCGGGGGAGGAAGGAGGAAAGGTCTGAATAAATTTGTAATTCGTAGTATTCAAGTAGCGCAGCTTTTGCAGAATGTTGATATTTCAGTGAGCTGGTCAGTGAAACACTTCCCAGAGGGAAAGATCTCCACAAATTTGGCTGGATTCCAGTGAGACAGTCCTAAGGGTTTGAATATATATAGACAATAATTCCCACTTGTCTAATACTCATGACTTCTCAGTGAAAGCGCTATGACTAGAAAAGGCAAGGAAGGAAGAAGGAAAACTTATAATGGGACATCACAGACCCTTGTAAAGCATTTCCAATGTAATGCAGCTTGGTATTATAGCAGAAGTCAGAGCCGAACAAATGTCATCTGCCAGGAAAACTATTTTTTGCAGGAAAGAATTCTGTTTTGATAATACAACAGAAAGTTTGAAATTACCCAACCCCTTTCATTATTGTTGTCAGGACAGTATATTTGTCACCACCCATCCCCAGTGTCAGGTGTTTACTCACTGTTGGCTGGCCTCCACAGTAGCAACAGCTTTTAAATCTGCAATCTATGTCAGACTGTATAATAACAGTGTTCAACAGAGCCACAGCATGTCTCCCAGACACACATCTGTGTGGCCTATATAGAAGCAGACGGTTTGTGTGAGACACGTTACAGGCTTCATTTAGACACTATGACTTCTGGCTGTTCATTCTGAAGTCTGTAGAAGTAGGTACAGTTTATCCTGATATATAGTATGTTACAGTGTTTCAACTGAAAGGGAAAAGATCGGAAAGTGAAGACATGTTTCATCATTCAATTTAAATAACTCATGAGAAGTCAAGTCAAGTCACGTTTATTTATATAGCACACTTAAACGCAATTTAATTGACCCATAGTCATCCTGGTCATAGTATATCTGAAAACAAAACTAAAACAAAGGTCTTTTGACTTGTTTGAGTTTTCTTGAGCATTTCACCACTCAGCCAGGTGGCTTCTTCATTTCTATATGACTGGTGGGGAGAGGAGGTATTTTATCAGGTACATGGTCTGTTAACAACCGGATACTCAGTTGCAATTAGAGGAATTTGTTGAGATTGACCTACTTTTTCACAACTTCTGATACTCTAATTAATGATCAGAAACCCCAGATCCAAGATGTGAATAGGAAACTTTAGCTACCTCCAAAAAGTGGCAGAAGAAGCCACTCGGCTGAGTGTTTGAACGTCTTAAAAAACCCATAGTACAGTTGCATTGTTTTAGCTTTGTTTTCAGAAATAATAGTTCCAAAGCAGTGACACATTTTCTTCCAGTTTGTCACATAAATAAGTTTTTTTTTTTTTTTTATTGAACACTGAACCAATAGTAGAGCATTTTTGAAATGTTTGAGATTTAAGTGTGTGGGACTAGTTAAGTAGTGCAATTAATGCTAACATAGCATGCTAGCATGTTATCATGCTAATGTTAGCAGCTACATTCTGCTGCATTGATGAACAGGAAAGGAAAACTTCCTTCTGTTCCAGCTGAGTGAAACGTTGTATCCCTGTGGTTAAATGAGCTTTAATAACATGTAAATACAGCAAAGTAACAATAGCGATACAACAAATACAACAAATGGTGTTAGCTGTACTAATGTTTTTTAATCATGTAACTAACACAGCCATGTTTCCTCTGGTTTGTTGACAGTTTTGTTATTCTTTCATCATTGTATTCATCTTAAATAACTTTGAGGATTCTGTTAATCTTGTTTGTCGTGACAACCGGAATTATGTAACATTGTGGCCAAAGCACATCGACAATTACAACTCAGATGAATTACCAATTTAATTATTATAATGTCAGGCTTCGATCGTATCAATACCACAGATCCTACGGGATAAGGGATTGTTCAATGCAGTTAATTATTTTTGTCTTCCATGTAAATTTAATGTTTTAAATGTTAATATCAGTTAATGTCTTTTTGGTTTGGTTTGTTTGTGTTTGTTTAGGGTGACTCGGGCATCCCTGGGAGGTCAGGTCCCCCTGGCCCCTCAGGTGACCCTGGACCAAAGGTAACCTTCAAATTAAACTTCAACAGAAAACATCAAGCAAAAATAAAGGCTTTTAGTTACTTCAAAAACAGAATTACTCACCAGAAGCCTTGTTTCTTAGGGTGAAAAGGGAAATCCGGGGAATCCGGGGGTTCCAGGAGAAAAGGGGATTACGGTACAGACAGGAATTAATTTTTATTACACTTATATCCTTTATAAAGAAAGTTAATGTCAGCTGATTAATATCTATTAATCAACTTTTGCAGGGGTCCGAAGGTTCACCTGGACCAAAAGGCGAACTGGTATTTAAAACTCTTTAATTTAAAAGGGTTATCATTTTGAGAAACTGCCATAGTCTTTTCTAAATGATTGTTAAATACAACAGGGGAGAAGAGGAGTATCTGGACCAAAGGGCACACAAGGACCTGATGGACAAAAAGGGGAGAAAGTAAGATCAACGTTTAGAGGAAGTTGCATCATATTCTTTAATTACTCTGTAATTCATTAATTTAAATGCCATTTTCTGTTTTTAGTTGCTGTATTGAAGCAGGTGATCTTCTTAAAAACCAACCAATTACATCTGGGATATAACTCATACTCATACATGTGGAGAAGAACAAAGATAACTGTTGCTGGTGATCTAAAAGAATTTATTTTGAAACAGTGACAGATGGTACTAGATTCTGTTAACCTTACGAGAGATTTCAACAGTGAGAGAAAGACAAGTCTTGTGTGTTTAAAATATCTTAGCCAAGTTTCCGTCTTCGAGAGAAAGACCAGTAACACCTCCTTGCCTTGTACTGTATAACTTTATTCTTTGTTGGAGCAACGAGATTCTCCTGAAATAGAATTATTGCCTCCAACTTCCTGTTGGGTTTCGTATACATTGGCCAATGATTAATGGTGTGGTGTGAATTCTGACACTTTAATTTATTTTCGAGGGAGAACGAGGGCCAGAGGGACTCAGAGGTCGGTCTGGGGAAGATGGACTCAAGGGCGCTAAGGTGAGAAGATCACGACGTGGGTGGATTTTGGCAGAGGGACGACTCTGCAGCTTCCTGAGAACTCAATAAGTGTTCACTAGACCTCCAATACTGAAGTCACGCCTGCATGTGTTAGGTGCCTTCCTAAAATAACCTAGTCATTAAAACAGATTTTACAGACAAATTTCTTTGAACCTATATGAAAATGATATGTCCCGTATTGTGAATTGCCAAATTCACATGAGCAAGAGTAATTCTTTGTGTGTGTGTGCTAGAGTCAAGGTAATATCCAGTAAAGGAGTTTTTTGGTACTTTCTCTGCCAGGGTGACCAAGGACTACCAGGACCGAGGGGTCGGCCAGGAGAACTAGGGGCCCCTGGAGCAGATGTGTGTTGTTTGTAATATCATTATAATCATCAGCACAATCTGCTTTTTGTTGTCTGCTTGTGTTTTGAATGGATTCCTAATGATTCACCTTTTATACTCTGTGGCTGCAGGGCACCGTAGGAAATCCTGGTGATCCAGGACAAAGGGGAGACTCTGGGCCACCTGGACCCAGGGTGAGGACTGAGGATACATCCGTGAATAAATAAATTATCAAATACTACATTATTTGACGATTGATGTTATTTTTTTCTTCTGTAGGGGGACAAAGGAAGATCTGGATTCAGCTACCCTGGATCAAGGGGACCTACTGTGTGGTTTTCTGTTTACCTCATGAAAAGTCCTGCACGTCGTAAATTTCTCTGCTTGAGTCTGATGTAATGCTATTGTTTCCAGGGAGAGAGAGGTAACCCAGGTAGGAGGGGACCAAGAGGGGGCAGAGGTGACTGTGGGGCCAAGGGAGAACCTGGAAATAAAGGGCCACCAGGAGAACCTGTAAGATTAATAGCAGTATTTTGAGTAGAGGCTGACAGCAGTTTTTAGGCAAATACTGATGTTTATGTTCTGGTGCAACAGCAGTACTTCTTCATGTGCATAATCCCCAAAATATACCCTGTCCATGCTGTTCAGCTTCCAAAACTCGGAAGGTTGTTTTATGAGAAAACGAAAGCTTCTTACTTACCTCTTTGAGTGCTGAGCCCCACACATTATTTCCTCAGGTTTGAGATTTGAGTAAATTTTGCCTTAAACACAATGTCTCTCCTAAAACAATTCCAAGGTACTCAGGATAAGAGTACAGGCATCGCTGGGGAGATAACAGATAGGTGACTAATTTTCAGTGGAACTATGTATTCAGTTAAAAGCAGTTCCAAAGAAACCGCTTCACATTCAGGCCTTATGGATTGTCCTGGGACATTTGTTTCTGGAAATGTTGTTGTTCACCACAAAAAAAAACAAAACAAACATTTTAACCACTTATGTTGTATTGGGATTTAGATAAAAATCTTAAAGATAAAGCATGTCAAAGCTTCAGCCGATGAAACAAAGTATTTGCAATCGTTATCGGAGGCAAGTGGGGGATCAGGGAAAGTACAGAATATGAATTTAAGCATATATCTGTATGAATTAAGCCAAAGAACAAAGCACCAAAGTCACTGTATTTTTTACCAGGTGCAGTTTCTCATTTAGACATTACAAATAATGACACCATAGCAGTGATCATCAGCTGGACTAGTGAGGTGTGAGTTCTCTAGGTGTCAGGAGACTGTCTGCAACACTTAACATCTGTGTGTTGACTCATTCATGTTGCCTCAGTGGCACTAAGTTCATGAGAATAGTAAAAGAAGTCAAAATGGCTTGTATCATTCTGTGGAGGCCCTCTGCAGAACACTTTAGAAGAAATGTCGCAGGAAAAAAATTTGTCACTGCCACTGAAAAATGTTTTGTGTTTAGGGGGGAAAAGGCGAGCCAGGGGAGCCAGGAGAGAGAGGACCCAGAGGAGAGCGTGGACCGGATGTAAGCAACAGCACTAACACAAGAATAATGACTTGACCACGCATGGAAATTTTTTAGATCCAGTTGCATGTCTTTCTCCTTGTGCTGTGCAGGGATCTCCAGGACCACCGGGCGACCCTGGGCTCACCGTGAGTACACTTTAAAAACATTCCAGATTTAGATTATCTTCATCCTCCGTGATAAATTTTTCCTAACCTGCATACACATCACTGCAGGACTGTGACGTGATGACTTACATCAGGGAGACATGTGGTTGTTGTGGTAGGCAAACATCCATGCTCAAGCACAGCTTTGTTGTTAATATTGTTCACCATGCTGATCATCTTCTTGTCTTTTGTCTCAGACTGTGAGAAGCATTGCGGTGCTCTGGACATTGTATTTGTGATCGACAGCTCAGAGAGTGTTGGGCTGACTAACTTCACCCTGGAGAAGAACTTTGTTATCAACACCATCAACAAGCTGGGAAATATGGCCAGCGACCCTAATTCAACAACCGGTACAGTTGAGCAAAAAACATAGAGCAGATGTCCCAATAAATCATACAACAGAAAGAAAGAAAGATAAACCAATTCCAAGGAGTGATTCACTCTATCTACCACCTATTGAATATAACAGTTAAAGGCCAAAATATGTGGACAAGACTTTATGTTCAGCTTTAAGTCATCAGTAATACTGTGAGTCAGTAAAAACTGAATACAGATTGTCAGTGCTGCATATTTTTAGCCATCAAAAGTGTAAACAATATTATATTTAGACTGTCAGCTGCCATTTTAACTGTGAACCATGGCAAAATATCAGATGTTTTTGCTTTATTTATTGCTAAATAGCGCCTCTTAGAGAACATTTAAAGTATATTAAAAAAATAATTCCTCTTGACGAACTGAGAACCCAAAACATTGTATATTTGCATATTTATGATGGTTTTTGAAAGATTTATTTACATAGTTAGGATATATGTTCAGTTTGTTGACAATTAAAAATATAGAGTAAGATTTTCATTTAAAACAGACTGAGCTGATGTATCTGTATCTTTTAGGTACAAGAGTTGGAGTCGTACAGTTCAGTCACAACGGGACCTTTGAGGCTATTCGTCTTGACGACGCCAACATAAACTCCATGTCTGCCTTTAAAACAGCAGTGAAGAAACTACAGTGGATTGCCGGAGGCACCTTCACACCCTCAGCTCTCAAGTTTGCCTACGATAACCTCATCAGAGACAGCAAGAGAGCCCGAGCCAGAGTATCTGTCGTCGTGGTCACAGACGGTCGCTTTGACCCTCGTGACGACGACAATCATCTCAGGTACCTTTGTGACGACCCCGCGGTGGTGGTGAATGCCATCGGGGTTGGCGATATGTTTGATATGAAACATGATCCAGAGACCCTGGTGTCCATAGCATGCAACAATAAGAACCGCATCACAGAGATGAAGCGTTACAGTGACTTGGTGGCTGAGGACTTCATAGTAAAGATGGAAACTGTGCTCTGTCCAGGTAAGCCTGCACCAGCATCCCCATCAGGATCATACGCTGGTCCTTCTGGCACTTGTTTGACCTATGTCTATCTGTTTTAACGCTCCCAGATCCAATAATAAAGTGTCCTGATCTCCCCTGCAAAACTGGTATGTTGTTTAGTATGTTTATTGGTTTAGTGTTGGAATGAAGTAAAACTCAGTAACTGATTTCTTTCTTTACAGAACCTGATGTAGCTCTTTGCGTCGAGCGGCCAGTGGATTTGGTATTTCTAGTAGATGGTTCAGAGCGCCTCGGAGAGGAGAACTTCCGCTATGCCCGTGAATTTGTGCAGAGGGTGGCTGACAGACTGGTGCTGGCCAGGAACAAGTCTGATCGAAGACGAGCCCGCCTGGCACTGATTGAGTTTGGCAAGGAGGGCGAGAATGTCGTGGCCTTCCCTCTCACACATGACTCTGCCGTCATAAATGCCGGTATATCGAGCTTGCAGTATCTGGATTCTTCCTCAAGTGTGGGGCCTGCCATCATCAACACCATCAACAACATCCTGCGTAATGGAAATGAACGCCAGACGAGACGCAATGCAGAAGTTTCATTTGTTTTCATCACAGATGGTGTCACTGACACCACCCATCTAGAGGAGGCGGTCAGTGCCATGCGCCGGGAACAGGTCGTCTCCACTGTGATTGCCACAGGAAGTGACGTTAATGAAGAAGTCCTAACAAAGCTGGCTATGGGTGACCGTGACGCCATCTTCAGAGGACCAACATTCTCTGATGCATTACGGCCACGTTTCTTTGACCGTTTCATCCAGTGGGTGTGTTAAAAAGAGACAGGTGCTCATGTGAGCGTCATACTGGTGCTACCGTTGTTAATCTAGCATTTTAAAGGATAATTCCAGTTAACTTTAACCTGGTGGATTTCCCATTATAGCGGCTGTGGTGGCATTAACTTTGCATTCACCTCTTTTGCAGTGATTCAAGAAAATGATGAGTCACACAAGACAGCCTTTATCAGGGCAGCAAATGTGAGCTTCTTGTTGATTTGCAAAGCATTTTTGAAGTTTGTTCTGGGAGTCTGAAAGCAAATTCAGAAATTTCAGTGTCTTTATAGCTCTGCCTCCATCGTCGTCTTCCATTTAATTTAGCGTCTCTTCTTTGTGGTCTGTAATAAATATGGCAGACTGAAAACTACTCACCCTCATAATGGTCGACAGTGTAATCAGACATTTTATTTAGATGTTCAGACAGCTTGTCTGAACAAAAAACACTGGTCCCTATTCGGTATATGCAGTTTTTGTGCGACTCCTTATTTCCTTGAATCTCGTTAAAAGTGAAGGGTGCAAAGTTACTGGGAAATACATCAAGTTTAAATAAACTATAATAATACTTTAAAACACAAGACTGGTTTACTATGACTCTGCTCTGCACTGTACTATATGCAAATGATGTCACAGCGTTATGCTTTACTTCATTTTCATCCTCAGTATTTCGTTATACAAAAATATAATTCAAGTCATGCATTCTTGATCAAGAATTAAGCTTTACTGATTAAACATAATAAATCTGCAGTTTGCTGGACATTGCAGTGCTGTCTTGTGTAAAGTCCCAACATCACTGCAACTTACAGTGGAATTACAACAAGGTTCTTATAAAACGACTTTAAAAACAAACTCAAACATTTGGCCTGGAGTACTTGGGAGAGTTTTTGTGAAATCTCAAGGAAGCTATTTTTGTACCGGATGTGTAAGCTACAGTTGAGTCACACATGCAGTTGTGTGCAGTATGTGTGCAGTTACAAAGAGCCAGGGGTCTCAAAGTGGGAGGCAGAACAATGGACGGCTGAACTGGTTTGATCTGGTCGGGTTGAGAGATTACATTCTTCTAATTCCTCTCAAAGTGCGCTGTAGACACTCCTCCTCACATCATGTCCAGCTGCACAGGAAGAGAGAGAAAAAGATGCAAGCTTTATTTTGTTTTTTAATCTGAGGTCTTAACAAGCCTGGCATATTATCAGTCACAAACACTGGCATATCCTGTATATACACAGAAAATGGCTTTAGGAACTTGTTAGATAAATATTTAAAGGTAGGGTCGGTCAAAACACTAACCAAGTCATCAAAATCTCCAGTATCTTCGTCCGGTGGTGCAGCTGCTTCCTCTTTCTTCTCCTCAGGAGCAAGAAACTAAAGACGAAGAACGCTTCAGTCAGCATAAAGGACGTTTAAAGATCATTTTGAAATCATTTGTGAAGTATAAACTCACCTGACTGGCTTCGTCTTTGGATATGGTGCTTCCTTCGACCTCATCCTTGCTGATCAGAGTTACAGCATCTGTACATGAAACACCAAAAAATAACCTGAACTCTAGAGTTGACTTATATTGTGATTTAAGCCTCATTTTCCCATTTAATTCATTTACTTGTTTTGCACTCAAATTAGGTGGACGTTTCATCTCAAGGGAGGAATGATTAGAGAGAAACCCTGTAGCCCAGAGTAAAGAGGCTTATCCTACCTTGGACAAGCAGGTCCCAGAAGACCTCAAGCCCTCTGTTGGGGATGCTTCTCTTCAGTGACTGTAGGTAGCTATTGTACAGGTCAGCATTCCCCAGCTGAATGAGCAAAGATAAATAACATTCAAATTCCATATAAGAGTCTTTCAAAGGTTCACATCAACATGCAAACACATACTTGCTCAATAACTGGCCTGCGTTCAAGTTACAAGAAACAAAACAGACTCATTTTTAATCTCAAAAGCCAAACAACGTGGTTCAACAGCAACCGCCACATCATCATGCACTTCCATGAATGTGTATTTACCTTAACAGACTGCTCTCTGAAAGCCTGGATACAGGTGATGCTTTTCATGTAATAGTGTGTGCTCTTGTTGCCAAGCAACTGCTCTATCCTGTGAGTCAGCTGCTGACAGACTGGAAGGACATGGGGGTCACCACAACCAAACAAAGAGATAAACACAATTAGAACATGAGTCATGATAGTTTATAACACACCCAGGGGGGGAAAAAAAGAAGTTTATCAAGCAGCTCATCATAAAAAAATAACAGAAAAAGACTCACTGTCTCCGAATGAAAGAATCTTCTGCTTAATCAAAAGGCGGAAGTCTCGGGCTGGATCCACACTTCCCACCTGGTTATGCAGCGAATGTGAGACTTTAATGTTAAAAACAAGTGCTGGTGTACTTTTTTGAAATAGCAGGATTATTATGTCATCCAGCTCCCCCGGTTCTCACCGAAGTAACAGAGCCTTCAGCGATGTCAGCCAGGTTATACTCCTCCTCTGCTTCGTCTTCCTTTCCTTTTTTGGCATCTGGCTCCTCGGAGCTACAAATGACAAAGAAGTTTGTCAGAAACCTGGAAATAGCTTTTTAAAAGTTTGGTACGTGTCAGATACACAAGAAAGACTATTATAAGACAAGTGGAATTACAAGTCTCACATAGATATTACTGTTTTTTTAAATAAAGTTTGAACCTTGACTGTGGTGTTCAAAGAGCTGACATGCAACTGAACTTACTCTTTGCCAAAAATCTGAGCACTAGTTTTCAGCTTCTTTTTCTTCTCCACTTCGGTGAGAGGAAATTTCCTCTTCATCTCCTCGAGTGGAGCTCGGCAGCGTTCTTCAATGACCTCGGGGCGATCAAGAGCAGCCTTCACCCATGCCTCCATGGGGGGAAGAGGGGTGCCGGGGTTCACCGCCCGATGATGCAGACACTAAAGAGAGGTTGGAAACAGTTGTGGTTGAATATAAACAGTTGATAGCTGTCATGCTCTGGCCGGACGTGATGACAAATGATGAGATTTTTCATCTAATCTGAAAATGACATCCCACATCTTGTCCTAAAATTATGCCACTTCTCAGAAATAACACTGTTCGTCTAAATACAAACTTGACAGCAGTACCTGGAAGTGCCTCTGGAAGGAAGGGTTGGGAATGTGGTGGGCCTTTAACAAGTCCTTTTCTTCTCCATTCTCATCTTCTTCTACCAGCATCATAGAGTCGATGAGCGAGTCGACAGCAGACAGCTGTGTGTCTAGAGGAATGAAAGAACACCAAGAGTTCACTCAAGTTCACTCAACCCGATCTTGAAGTCTTTGGGCTTAGTTTTCTTCTATCATGGATCTACAGTGTCAGCGGTGCACAACAAACAGAAAGAAAAGTCAATATCTTCCAACTATGGAGTTGCCAAAAGATTCAGACGAGTCGTCCTGAATCTGTGCCAAAGGTAAAGTCCACCAACACTTCTCCTGGAAGTTTGACCCACACTGTGCAGACTGGTGTGATTTCAGAATTCAACAGAAAGCCCTATTTTCAAAATGTTCCGACAGTGGAAAATTTCTGAGTTCACCTCAAAGTTTACAGCATGCATCTGCAAGCAGAACGACACATTATGACTGTGGAAGCTGATAACTCACATCAGAGCTCTGAATAAACATGACACATACAGAAACAGTACCTGAGGGAGTGAACTTTTTGTTGTTTTCAAGTGAAGGAAATGTAAACTGTCTGAGATCCTCCATGAAGGGCAGCTGGACGTACAACAGACACTGCGGAGTGTGAGAGAGGGATTGTTTCACCGTTTCACATACTGATTCAATAAATACACCGTATTTGGAAACACTGCATGTTTATGTCCATTATTTCACCTCATAGTCCTGCCTGGAACAGGGGAAAGCTGCTCCCACTTGAGGGTTGCTACGGCGATCGTAGGCGTAACGTACAATGGCTACCATTTTGAGCTCATCCAGCGCTCGGATTAGAGCCGACAGTGCCACTCCTGCGTGCTGCTCAGACAGAAAAAACGGGTCAGTGTCAGCATGCAGTCACCAGCAACAAACCAGCTTTCTCCATTCTCACCTCATCATCCTTGGGGGCAAATATCTTCACAACCTGCGTTCCCATGAACTGATGCCGACGTATCTGCAGAAAAAATGAGAGCACAGGGGTTGAAGGTTTTGCAACATTTACATAATTTAACTTGGATGCCTGGCTCAGCACAGAGATGGAATACCATGTCCTGTTTGGTGAAGCCTAGCACAGCAAAGCACTTCCCGTCATGCTTGTATTTCATCTGGTCTTGATCAACTTTGGAGAAAGGAACAATGTCGCTTCCGTAACGAAAACCTGTGAAGAGAAAAGAAATTAGATTTAAACTACAAGTGGACCTTAAAGTCTGAGTTCAGTCGTTGCTGATTTCACCTTGAATGATTTCATCCTTCGGCACCTCTGTCTCGTTGTCATCGTCCAGGCAGTGGACGGTTTCTCTCTTCACGTCTTCTTTCTGGCAGGTTTGTGCGTCAACTGTCGACCAGGTTTTCTTGAGTCTCTCTTCAGTCACCTGGTGGACATGGTAAATATTATATCTTGTCGTCACTTGCAGAGCTTTATGTGACAATTATTATTTAACCATTAAAAGGAACAATGAATCACTAATGTAGTTACTTTAAAACAACACAACTACATTCTGAACAGCAGACGTGTCAGTAATAATTAGTTAACGTACTGCTTTGTAGCCAACAATACGGATGGAGAGAGAGCTGCCAATGGTCAGCTGACAGGGCCAGGCCATGGGTCTCCTCTCAATACACTTGAACATACACAGCTGCTCGATTGCATTCCTACAATGGGATGAAGGCACACAAGTCACATGACACCACCCAGTACAAGCACAAGCTACGTCTAGTAGCTGCAGCATGCAGTCACCAGCAACGAAGCTGAAACAAATGAGACAAGATAAAAATAACTGTATGAGGAAAAAAATAAATAAAATAAACTCCAACCTGAAGGTGTAAATTTGATCAAGGCCGTCCTCCTCATCCAGGCTAAGCATGACATGCTTCACCATGTCCAGACTGTCCTTCTGTTCCCTGGACAGTCCTTTTCCTGGGCCCGGATGACTAGGGCCTCTTCTGTCTGCATCTCCTTGACCTTCCTCATCTTCCTCCACAGGGAAAGGAAAACTAAAAAATAAAAAGTTTTGAGTTAAAGCAATGGTTTGACAGGAGGGTACCAGAGTCTCTAAGCAGATTTTCCACAAGTTAACTGTAAGTGTTGGGTGAAAGGTAAAAGTGGGTTTGTTTGGGGATATGCATAAAGAGAGAAATATCAATTATCAGGACAAAAACAATCTCTCACAAATATCCTGATTTTGAAACTGTTTCACATTAAGAAATAACCAAAACATCACATTGTGAGTATGTTTGAACCGTACAAGAACTGCAAGGTGATGTCAGCTCGTTTCAGGTTTTCAATAATAACATCCAGCTCGTCTGGGTTGGCCTGTTTGCTGAGATCAGTCAGGAGGGCGATGTTGAGACGATCAAACTTCTTTCCCCTTGAAAAGTACAATTGAGAAAGCCCTTGAGCACAAGTAAAACGTATATACACGTGCACATGTTTAAGATTTTTGCTTTTGAGGGAACAGAGAATGACTCATGAGATAGAGGCAGATTCTTACCGAGTCTCTGTCTGAAGAACATCCATGCAGACTACAAGGGCATCCAGCCCTGTTAAAGTCTTGTTAAGGAGCTTGTGATTTCTATTTGTAAACTTAGTTTAGAAGCAAAAGAGCACAAGAGTTCAACTAAAGTATTGCGTTGTGTTATTAATGTTTAACTCAGAAAGGATACAATCCGCCTGCTGACCCTCTGGATGGATCTGATTTTCTATCTCCTCCAGGAGCTCAAAGTCAGATGTCATGAGGTGGCGATGTACCGTGATGTTCTGGTACTGGCCGTCCCGGTCCAGGGGGTTTTTGGTGGCGTCTGTGCCAAACAGAACTAGAGCCAACTCATCTTTAGTCTCTGCGAAAACCTGACCAAATAGAAAAGACATGTGTGAAGATGGCAGGGACTTCTCATAAGAGTAGCTTCTCTTTGTATCTTATTTTCAAGAAATCTGAAAATGTACCTGCCGCATTACAAACTTCTGGACGACTTTTTTGGCAAGCTCAAAGGGAGACTCTTCACCCGGTGCAGAGTTGGACATGGAGAAACCCACATCCATGCACAGTACCTGCGCTGACTGAACACAAACATTGGAGGGTTTCATTCATTGAGCCTGATCTGGTCGACAATGCAGAAGTTATATGCTTTGAGCACAGAAACAAGCACGTTTTACATTTTTAAAATAATTTTAAAGCCATTTGCTCTTGTGTTAGAACTAGATTATGCTGGAGTGAATGGGGGCGTGTTTTCCTCAGTCTCAATCATTGACTGGTCTCAACATGTCTCAACATGTAGCTGACGTCAAACGTCTGAAGCTCAGTGAAAGAGAACAATTTGTTTCTGACGTTTGGAAACTGCTAATTTAAAACGATACCTAACGTTTCTATCGACGCCGTGCATACGTGTCATCTGTTTGTTTAAAATTTTAAGAGAAAACCACTTACTTTGGAGCCTGCCATCTTCTATCTTCTATCTTCTATCTTCCCTCCAAGCTAGTGTGTCACTCTGTTATGGCTCCGGAAGGAAACGGCAGGAACATGAAGAAGGTTCCTGTTTACAGCGAAATATCAGACAGCTTTACACGAACACATCTTTTATTATCGTTTACCGTAACTTACGATGCATCTGTTAAAGGAAACATGCTGGGCTTGTATCACATTTCGATAATATATTCGTGGAACTAAACTTGATAAGAAAGTCTTATAAAACGCAAAAATAAGATGTAGGTCAAACGCCCTCAAGCGCAGAGCGCGGTGATGGGCAAATCAGCTATTTCCGACTGTGGTTGTAAATAAGATTTCATAAATAAAAGAAAAATACTCATAGATAAATTAATGGAATTCATACATTTATACATTAAAAAAAAATATATGTGACATATCAATTATATAGTACGGAAGCGTATTGCTGCCACACACACACAAAAAAGGCTTACTATTACGTAATCACGTGAAAGTTTCTTGTTATAAGAATATATTTTTCACGTTTTAACAAGATAAGTATCACGTTATTACATGAAATTATCACGTTATTTCATGATAATGATATTTTCACGTTATAACGTGATAATATCATGTTATTTCAAGATATGATATTTTCACGTTATTACAGGAAATGATCACGTTATTTCATGATAATGTTCACGTTATAACGTGAAAATATCATTATCATGAAATAACGTGATAATTTCATGAAATAACATGATAATTTCATGTAATAACGTGATACTTATCTTGTTAAAACGTGAAAAATATATTGTTATAACAAGAAACTTTCACGTAATTACATAATATTGAGCCTTTTTTTTCTAAAGTGTGGCAGCAATACGCTTCCGTAATATAGACTCATATATTAATTTAAAAAAATTCTGATTCACAGTTTTAAAAGGTTTAATAAAAAAAGTCATGTTCTCTACATTTCTCAAAGAAAAGATCTAAGTAAACATTAAAAATTCTCTCATGGTCATCAAACTCAACTAAAATGCTAAACCATATTTTCTGAAAATAAATAAATAAATAAATAAATAAATAAAATGAAATTCCTTAAACCTCTGAAAAAGACCAAAGGAGCAATAACTATATATCTTAAAACACCTTCCCACTCAAGCAGTTTATTACCCTTTGTACGATAATGTGCTTATATAGTATATCTATCTTAATTTAAATTATTATATTTTAAACATTGCTACAGTTCCTGTGATGTAATGTTTATCGTGTGCATATGGAGCATTACAACATAACACTGGGGTGCCAATAGTCAGATTTCAAAGCGCCTAAACCCCAAACAGCTATCTGCACCAATATGCACCATGCTGGCTTACATCCTGACATAAAACCACAGAAAACAGTCCTGGATGTATACTATCCTATGGCAGAAGGGAAACAAAATAAAAACTGAAATATGGCGCCTGAACAATAAAAATAATCATCCAACACTTCATTTGATTTGTGTAATTTTTTAATTTGCATCCAGTAGATTAACAATACATAAAGTGGAATTCAGTTCACTACCAGTGATCTTATCCTGTACAAAATAAAACGGAAGTACTTTGCACAGCCAGTTCTACCTTAATATTAAAACAATTTTATCTTTTTTTTTTTTTTTAACCATCTGTTTTGTATTTCAATAAGTTCATGATAGCTGTGTCAAAGTGCTGGAGTACAAAACACCTAGCTACAACAATTTCTGAAAGTGTATTTAACTTAAACATATACAAGAAACTTAAATAACGTGTAAAATATGACTTTGTTGAAATGTAACAGGAATTATCCACACTATTATGATTGTGATTTCAACATATGAAAACATGACAATGAAGAAAACACAAGTTCTTATTCTCATCCAAACTATGGCTTTGTTATTTACCTCCACAAGTGGAGCCTCACTAAGTGCATACCTTCATTCCTCCCTGTCTCTGTGCATTAGTTAAGATAGCTGTAGACTACAAGTACCCACTGAGTACAGAGCATACAGTTAGCCTACAGCACAGGCCCAGAGACCAGCAAGCACTGACACGCTGGAATAACCCAGAGTTCAAAGTGTTTCAGTTAGTTTGAGCTAATTTTATAAAACATCATCCAGAATAATATAGGTATTATAACGGACCCCCATTAAAGGCTGGTTTATTTCAACAAATCTCATGGCAAGACCAAAACCAACAGTGGTTTCAACATGCTGGCAAATACTGTCTGTGCAGCCAAAATGTAACATTCATATGAGCCACAAGCCTCTGGTCTTTCACTGGATTTAATTACAACAGTAACTATAACCACAATAAGCCAGTATGGTCCCTCATTACCACAAACCCACACATAAATTAAATTACCTTGAGTCAGTCCCAAACATATTGTTGTGTGGGCATTGTACCTGTGCTTAACATTCCCACCAATAGTCCACAGCAAATGCAGTATCAATGCATACCTTTTAAGTTTAAAAAAAATACATATGTAGCTTATTCGGAAAAATGTGGGTCTTCAGTAGTAACTGGAGTTAGTGTGGCTGTGTGCTCTAAACAGAGGAGGGAAGTCCAAATTATAGAAGACAGCCCAACACATACTTTTGGACTTTTCATCAGATTTGTTGAAATAGGAAATAAGTCAAGAGTCTTAGCCTTTAAAAACTAGGTGCTGGCACAGGACAGATAACTATTTTAGTCAAAGTTATGCCGATGGTGCACATTCCCACAAAAAAATAGCAATTAAAGTAACTGCCACACTGCAAACATGCATCAGTGGCCCTGTAAACGTTGCCCATTCTTCCCCAGTTGGTCATCCAACTCATACTCCAACTTCACAAAGAAGACCGTGCTGCCTTCACAGTCACTGCTATGATTGATGCCACTGCACAGTACAGTGATCACAAATACTTAGGTACAGATATTTACAGATGAAATTAAACTTGGTCAAAGCTTTCAGGCTCCCAATGTTGTGTACCAGTGTCCACAGCCTGGCAATGCAATCCAAGGCCTATTTGTTTGACAAGCTTTGAATGGAAGTGCTGTTCAACAATTCTTGGTGGCTGTTTAGTGATCTGATGGAAGCTGTAATGAACCTGTGAGTTAAAAAATTACCCATAATAACCACTCCCAGGTGCAGAGTCAGTGCTTTACATTTGTAGTAATAGTTCAGCACCTAAGGAGCGTTCAGGCAGTGTTTAGTTATTAGTTATCATACACAAAAAAAGTAAAGTGAGTAGACCTTGAAATAAAATTGTTTTGTCAAATTACTAATTCCAAGGTTAAAAATTAACCTTCAAGCAAAAATTTTAGTGACAGACTTCAACTCCCAGTGCATGTTTAAAAACTAGTTTGACACTATCAGCACCATGTGCCTTGGACCTCAGCGTCCCCTGCTTCACACTGACGACGTCTGGGCGAGTTCACTGGGCGCCTTGCTCTGCAGAGTGCCACAAACAGTGTCAGAGTCGAGCAGCTCGACAATGCTGTAGGGTGAACAGTCCTCGAGTCCAAGCTTCCCACAGGCCCAGCCGCAGAAACCTTTCTCCAGGTCTCGCACCGCCTGCCACCACTCGCTGAAGGCCCACGACACCTGCACCACGGCCGAGTACAGAGCCAGCGACAGCGCCATGGGCATGATGAGCATGGGGTAGAAGATGATAAGAAAGGGGCATATTGTAATCTTATGCCAGAATGTCCGCTCCTCGTTGTACACCAGAAAGACATTGTACCAGGTGAGCGTGCCGTAGTAGAAGGAGGTGATGAAGGAGAGGAGGAAAACCACAGGTGCGCACGAGATGCTCCACAGGACAACATGGGGTCCCTGGCACACACCTAAGCTACAGCCGCGTTTATATCCGTCCCCCGCCTCACATTCTGCATTAAGACGCTCCTTTGACTTGGCCAGATCCCTGAGTTCCTTCTCTGTCAAAGTGACATGTATGTCCACCACCTGACCCTTCTTCTTTCCTCTGGTGATGGTGCCAGTCAGGGTCACGTAGCGGCTGTCTGGAGGAAGGTTCCAGCCCCCTCCTGTTCAGAAACAATGACATGACAGGTGAGCAAAGAAAAACAAGCAGGAGCTGTTTGGAAGCTCCCTCCCTGACTACGGTCAACATAAAACAATATAGTGATTATACACGATTTTAACAGCCTTCTCACCTTCGCTTGTAGGTGTGCAGAGGAATTTAGCTCCCTCTTCAGTGTTCCTCTCTGCTCCCTCCTCACCACCTTGGTCGTCTCCAGGTGCCCTCTCCATGTCAGAGCGGTAGACAATAATCGACTCTGGACGTGGGTCTCTCTTCTTCCTCCTCTTTCTCCTTATAGAGGGTCCCACATCTCCGTCGTCCACGTGGTTCCCTGATACGTCCGATCTTAAGGAGATCATTTGGGGGCTGCCTTCTCCCTCAGTCTGAGGCTCATCTACCTGTGCCATGCTCTCATTCAAATAAACGCTCCCCTTTAGGCTACTTTTTTTGTTGTGTTATATGAGACTATTAAATTAATTAATAGTGAAATCTTAAACAGCATAAAACATGTCCACCCACTGAGTTAAGCTTTCAGCCAAGGCAGTAGGAAAAGCTGACTGCAAAGTAATAAAAGCACACACATACAGAGAGAGAGAGAGAGAGAGAGGGAGAGAGAGAAAGAGAGGGAGAGAGAGAGAGAGAGACCGCCATTAGGAAAAGCAGGTTTGTTTGTTTGTTTTTTAAGTCACTGTTTATTATGTATGATTCTGGCCCAGATTCTGCACCATACTGATATTGATTGGCATCTGAATGGACAAATGCCACCGGATATATCACAAACAAAAGCATGACAGGTTTGTTCAATGAGGGGAAAGAGAGGGGGGGGTTTCTATTCGCATGACAGCGCAGCAATAATCTCAGTGCTACATCATCCCCTTTACATTCATAATTATATGTATTAAAAACAATACACAGATCACAGATTGTACTGTCGTTACAAAACAATGCATTATTTCATGCGAGGGGGTAAAATCGACAATTCATCCCTGCACACACAGCTGATCCCCTCCCATTTAAATCCCACCCATGTCCGCTCTTTGTCTGCAGCCGGCGAATATGCGCTGTAACCGGAATATTTCTGATGAAATGCAGTCTTACCGTCAGTAGTCTGGACGAGCAGCGAGGAGACAAAACGTGCCGTGTTAGAATAAGTCACTGAATTTGTCTGACACATTGCAGGGAGAACCTCACATCACAGCGAGATGCTGTTTGCCGATACAGATGCGCTACTACGCAAAAGGATTTCTAGAATAGCACTAACCCCGCCCCTCCAACCTCTGTCCGTCAAACCAATCCCGACCATCCGTGACCAATGTCCGTCCCACTGCTGTCAGGAGAACATGCAAAACTACGTTTCATGGAGAAAAACTACGAAATAAAATAAAATAAAATAAAATAAAATAAAATAAAATAAAAAATAAAATTATTATACACTATCTCAATTGTCTCAGCAGAACAGCCAATGGTATTTATTTTCCACTTAAAAATAATTATACACATATCTCAATTTGTGCGCATGCGCTGCAAAGTTAAAGATAGTTTGAAGTCTTAAATATTTAACTGAATTCTCTGCGAATTAATGTATGAAATCTGAGACAACATAAACACATTTATAATATTTTAATTTCACACAGGGTCACATTTACAGCGACTATAACTAATATTACTAGCACATAAAACATATAGCCTACTATTTTATGATCAGATCCCGGCCAATCCCCATGTTAGCTAACTAAGCTAACGTCAGTTTTAGCTAAACTGGAAAAATGTATCGTTTTAATAACTAGTGTTAATTTTTATCGAAACTTTCTTACCTCAAATAGGTAAAACACAGTTTTACAACTCACTTTTCCACCAACAACCAAGTGAATTAAAATTAATATCGTTTGTCTGCTAAAATTACCGACACTAAACATTACTATTCTCTTGACCGTTGACTGCGGCTGCATCTACCGAGACAGCAATAGGCTAGTGTGGCTAACGATGGTGTAAAAATGAGCGACCAATATTCACTTAATACTATCGACAGCCTCTTGTTTCAGCTTGGTAAGTTCACTTATTGAGTGCTATTGTTGGATTATATCAGTTTCATTGTCACTTTGAGTATTTTTTTACTTGGTGTATTATTTTGCTTTAGCTAGCCTTGCTAAACGGCTAAATGTCAGTAGCAAGCTAACTAGTTAGCTACATCCGTGTAATTCACAAGTCAAAACATGTTTTGTATAATACTATTGTTTATTTTTTTCTGTATTTTACAGCTCTTCAAACTCGAGAACTTTCCCAAAACAAGAATGAAATCTTCCAACAAATTAAAGGTGCGTGTGGTAAAGGTTAAAAATAAACCCAAGAAGACACTGGTAAGAAATTCAGGTTTCATCAATGTCAAGGACAAACTGGGCTAAAGGCCCACGTCTGTCTTTACATATAATATTTTTACCTTTTTAATAACACAATATTCTGTGTTGTATGGTGCTTTGTTTGACAACAGTTTGCAGAGACAACATTGCTGAGAGGAGGTCTCACATTGAAACAATTCACAAAAATGTCAAGAAACTTGAAGAGGAAATCAGTGCGAGGCAGCGCACTGTAACCAGTAATAAAGCAAAGACCAAAAGGTATTGCATTGTAAAAAAAATAATAATAATGACAGTCTAATATACATGCAACTTAGGTGACACACAAATCAAATGGGAAATATATAATTTCTTGTCATCCATGTGACTTCAGCATGAAGGTGACTAACAGCCTACTTCTTCAGTATGAGCAGTCCCTTAAAGCAGAACTGGAGAGCAGAAAGACCAGATACAACCATGACACGTAGGTTCACTTAGCAGTGTTGTTGATATCTAACATGTATTGCTGGGCTGCAGTAAACTGGTAAAAATGCTGATTTTGTTCTTTCCTTGTAAACCGCCAAGGGAAGTCTACGAAGAGAGGATTGCAAGCTACAGAAAGACATTCCAGTCGCACCAGGAGTATTATTTCCAAGATCCTCTTGCTCAAAAGCTCCTCATGCTGCAGGCTGAAAAGGAGGAGATCGATCGTAGGATCAAGGCTTGTGATGATCAAATCAAAATGAAACAGAGGGAGCTGGACCATCTCACTGGTAATAAACGTTTTATATCACCACCCTTCCTTTGGGAGTGTTGAAATATTTACTGTATATGCAGTTACTTTCTGTCTGACCAGGTCCAGCGGTAACTTCTTTTTCCATTGAGGAACTTCCAGACAGGTACTTTTTTTGTCAGTCTTGCTGAATAACAAAGAATAATCACACATAGCTTCATGTGAAGCTTGTATTTTCAGTAAAAGTCATTTTTTTCTATCTAGTGTCTCTGGCCAGCAGTCCACAACAGAAGAAGAGAAACAATTAGGTTGCCAGACAAATGAGGACAGTGATTCTCTCACGGACATCTCTCTTCATCTCAAACAGACAAGGGTACTCTGATACATTGATTTTGCATTTAATAATGCTACTTTAACGCTGCCAAGTTAAAGCTGGTCCTGTTACAACCAATAAATCTTAATAGATCTTGGAAGATGGTCATCAGACTTCTGTAGAGGCAACTGCTGAGGACACTCATGAGAAAAACAAGGTCCAGGATTCACCCACCTATTGTCCTTCCCCAGAAAAACAAAGTAAGGATCTGTGACCTTATCAATAGTTGGATGACACGTAGAGTAAATTCTGATACTGCATGTATTCAAGCAAATTCCCACCTCTAATGTATCAGACGCCATGTTTTTTGTTTGGATAGGTTGCATTACATTAAATCCCTTCAGTAAACTATTTATTTTTCTTCAGAGCAAAGTCAGCCAGTTGAAATATACGCTGAAGATCAGGACCAGGAAACTGCACAAGAGGACCAGGTTTTGGTACAGTTGGTTGTTATTCTTTAAAAAAAAAAAAATCCAGTTTGCTTTAGTTTTGGTGTCATTTGCTTTTATTATGTAGTCAGAGGGAAGACAGGGTGGAAATGCAGGAAAAGAGAGAAAGGGTGATGTGCAGAAATGAATGGCCGGTTAGAAATTTAATCTGGGACTCGCTGATATGTGTTTTTCCGGTTCACATCCTTGTCAGCACCAGAAATTCTCTCCTTTCCTGTATCTGCCTTAGTGTTTCTACCGCAGCTTCTCTATAAAAAAGTGCCTTTAATTTGTAAAGACACTCCACTAATTTACTAGTCAAACTGGTTTTAAAAAAAAATAATAAGTAAAGATAATCTATACAGAATGTAAACTGCTGTATTGGGGGAAAAATAGGACGTGGTGTTTTTGGAGCTTGACTCGCACAAAAGTCAAGAATTTCAGGTCGCCACTTTGTGGAACTGAAAACGTTAAGTACATTTTCAATGTAAGTATGGCCACCAGAGATGTTTCCTGCAAGGTTAATGAGCTACTAATTTTATCAAGTCTGTACAAAGATGCTGTAGTTGATTTTGAAAATATAATTTTTCCCTTGATTTATCTACTAGAGTCTGTTGATCAGATCCTCGATCAGAAATGTAAAGGTAATTTTCCTGTCGGAAAGACTTTTACACTGGAGGTGTTTACTGCATAGGAGGAGCAGCCTAGTGTTCCCACTGTAGACGAGGTTCTGGAGGAGGAGATGCAGGTGAGAACAGCTATGGATGAAGAGCAGGCCCCAGGTGAAGACGACAATGAGGGACTCACTGCTTTTCCACTGACATCATCTCAGGGGACTAATCCTCAGACATCCCCAGCAAAAGAGATAGCTCTGCCCTCATCCGCAACATTCCCGTTTAAGTAAGACTCAATTTGAGTTGGCCAGCACTTGAATAACTATCAAGAATATATATATTTTTTGTCATATACATATTTTATTTTTTTTATATACATATATTCTTCCTCTTGTTTGCCTTAGATTTAGCCCCTCTAGCTCCCCACATCCAGAGACATCTGATACCAAGTCTCCAGCTTTCCTGTTCTCACTGAACTCCAATCCCAGCACACCAGGCTTCTCTGGATTTGGATTTGACGTGGAATCGATACAGGAGGAGGTGAGGAGTGAGGAAAACTAAAAACTGATCTGACTGAAGCCATTGTTTCTTGGTTTTAGAATTACCTCCAAGTTTCTTTGCAGGACTCAACTTTTCCTTTTGCTGGCTCTTTTTTCAACGAGAAGGTAATGAATTTTTACTGTGAGCTTTTACTTTGTATTGTTTTATGACTGGAACAAAGACATGTAACTCTGTTAACCTCTTTTCAGAAAACCACTGAATCAAAGTCTTCAAGTGGTAAGTATCTACTCAGTCTCTGTTTTTGTCCATTTCCTGGTTTGAACTACATATCATTGCAGGCCCCGAGTTCCTGTTTGGACAACCAGAACAAAATGAAGACTTCCAGTTTGCCTTCACCTCCAAGAGCCCTCGGTCAGCTAACAAGGAAAACACCAGGGAAGATTTTCCATTTTCATTCAACTTTTGAGTTTTGTTTCACTTATGTTCTTATTTATGTTCTTATTTAATGATAATTGCTGAGGATGAAATTATTTTTCTAATATTCTTTCATTTTTTTTATTTCACGAAATGGTTGCTATTAACAAGCGTGGTTAACTAAAAGCTAATTTCAATTCACTCTGAACCAATTTCTAAAGGTCCCATAGTTGAATAACATTTTATTAAAGAT
This sequence comes from Chelon labrosus, assembly GCF_963514085.1. Classification (NCBI taxonomy): domain Eukaryota; kingdom Metazoa; phylum Chordata; class Actinopteri; order Mugiliformes; family Mugilidae; genus Chelon; species Chelon labrosus. The sequence goes on from NC_140341.1 coordinate 19,343,973, forward strand.
AGAGCGTTTGTATCAAAATAATTCATAAGTTCATACATTTCTTTACAGAGATTCCTGTTTTCAGTACAGTAGTTGTGAAGTTATACAGTTTTTGACACAGTGTAACAGACTGTGTTGACATGTTGTGATTTGCTGTTCAGTTTAATTAATGACAAACAGTGTTTCAGTTCAATGGAGGATAAAAAAAATGAATGACTCACTGGTCCCTTGACTCACACTGTCACATTCTGACATGTTACATATGTTTGAAATGAGTACCTGAACAAACTACCAAAGTTTCTTAGCATTGATTTTGTGCACATTTAGTCATTTTTACCAAATAAAACCTTAAAATGTGACCGGGAACCTTATTTTAACTAAAGTTATTCATATTGTTTTTGGCTCAGAACATTTCTTATTCTTTCTGGATCTGACTTTGGAAGCAAACCATTCATACCGCAGCACATACAGTCTATTACATGTAATATATCCTGTGGTTAATCTATAACCACCTCCGCCTCACTTGGAATTGGCACAAAGAATACGAAAACCTCTACTGAATGCTTCATTCAATAAATGAATACTGCAGGCCTACATGATCTCATATGTAGTAGCTACTACGATACTGACAACAGATCTGTGCTGGCTTTCATGAAGGACACGGCTATTGGAACAAAGGATGTAGAGATAAGAGTTAAAAAGTGCAGAGCATACTGTCCTTTGAGAGATCCTAGAATCCAGAGTCAATGCTGATGGAGCGACGAGTCACGTGCTCAATCTCTCCAGGGACGTACTCACAGAAGCTGGTCTGGTACTTGGCCAACATTTTTAGCATAGGCCGCAGATGGATCCACCACTGCACCTTGGGCATCCGATGCCTGAAAAACAAGAGGGTACTGATTAATAATGAACCCGAGGCATTTGACAAACACAGTGACTTTGTATTTTTTCTCTGCTTACTCAAAATCAGTCACATCCTTCAGTTCAGTGACGGGTGTGAACGCGATGACCTTCCTGTTGAGGCCGAGGACACATGCCGTTTCTGGAGAGTTGGCGAACACGCGGCCTAGTCGGTAAAAAAAGAACACACGTCTGTTGCTTAACTTGGGCCCCAGATCACTTCATGTCATCTTGTGACTTTGCACAGTGACCTTACCTTGACGGAAGTTTTCAGTCAGTTTCTGAGAAATCCACTGGATAGCCCTCACACCCAATTTAGTCCCATAGTTTCTATCAAATGGAGAAGGTGCCCCTCCCTATAGCAGAAACACACAAAGTATAAATATGTTGAAAGACTATGTCAGGTCACAGTCGGTTACTGAGGAAGTTGCTAAACAGTGTTTTTTGAAAGCTTTTACCTGCTGGAGGTGTCCCAACACGTTGACCCTGCAGTCAAAGATGCCCTTCCCCTCTGATGAATACAGTCTGTGGATGAAATCTGTCGTGTAGCTTTCATGGCAATTTTCATTCCTGTTATGACAGAGGAAAGTCAAACAATATTACTGCATGCAGCCATATCCTTCAGTCAGTAGGCTGATCTAGACTAGAATATCTCTAACAGCTTTAGAATACTATTTGGACAATCATGATCCATATATTATAGATCTTCATTTTAGCATTGTCACAGACTGTTGGCACTTGTTTCAAGAAGGAAAAAAAAGTACATCCTTATCCAATTTATTCAGCCAGAACGACAGATGAAATGTAGATGATGAGATGCACAGAATAGTTGGAATGAGAGCGGTTTACCTCAGCACTAGTCCTCGCTGGATGTCTTTCTTCATCTTTTCAGTCAAATGCTCCACATTGGTCTGTCAACAGGTCACATCATTTAAGAGACAGAGAGCTGTGAACTTTATGAACAAAAGGAGAACAGATTTTTTTTTTCTTTCAGCCTTACCTTGAGGTCGTGGATGTTAATGGGGTCTTCAAAGATGTAGGCTGCATCAGCACCCACGGCCATACCGGTGGAGGTTGCCAGATAGCCACAGTATCCGCCCATGGTCTCCACCACAAACACTCGTCTCTTGGTCCCAGTGGCCGACTGCTTTATCTTGTCACAGCTCTGAAGAAGAATTGGAAATTGCATGTATGAAAAGGGGGGTTGTGGCAAAGTGTGGATCTGGGAGTGAAGAACGTGAAGAAGGAACAGGAAAGAGCAAAACGCTGACCAGAGAGGAAAGGACTAGTGGTGTAGATTTAGGGGGATATACTGCACTGTCTGTGTCTGTACCTTTGCCTTCAAGATAAAACTAAAACACTCATTGTCACCTGTTCTGACTATATATTTTCAACGTGATGTTTTCTGAGTTAACCGCAAACACCAAAGTCACACTGTTAATGTGCCATCTGCTCAGTATTACCTCCATGGCAGCATTGACCGCAGTGTCTGCTCCCAGGCTGAAGTCAGTTCCAGGGACGTTGTTGCTGATGGTAGCAGGTATAACACACATGGGGATGCAGAGCTCATCGTAGCGACTCCGGGCTTCAAACAGCTGGAGCACACCTTCGTATGCCTTTGTAAGTCACGCAGAGGTAAATTGAGACACTGACATTGTGAATAAATACACAAATGTGAGACTTTGAAGAGCTGTGCCTTGTAATATACCTCAAATCCTCCGATTATAAGCAGAGCTGAGATGTTGAACTTGCCGATAGTTTCCACAATCTTTTCCATGTGTTTGTTGGGAAGAGTTCTGAAGAAGGACACAAACCGGGAATTTATAAATTATTTATCTTTTTAAATATTTGTCTTACGAGTATCATATTAATGAAATAAAAAGTGACAGAGAGGTTCACTGTTACCGTTTGGTCCCCAGCAGCGAGCCCCCTTGGCCCGTCCATCCAGCCACATTGTGCCAGTCCATCTCAGACAGCTGTGGACACACACAACACAACAGTTTCCTCTCAGCCTCGTACAAGACACTGTGTGACTGCTAAAATCCACTTCAGTGTGATAAAAATGCAGAGGAAGTCTGCCTCACCGCTCCATTGGCGAGCCCTTGAAAGCCATCGCTTACACCGTAGACCTTGTGTCCATTAGCAAGCGCCAACCTTACAGCTGACCTCCCGGCTGCATTCATCCCTGCAGCCGGGGCTCCCACGTTCAGAATCGCCAAAGAGAAATTGCTCTGAGGGAACATGAGTCACACGTGAAGGAGAACGTGTGAGTTTAAATTCCGTGTTTATTTTAAAGGTCCAATATGTGGGATTCAGTGGCATCTAGTGGTGACTTTACAGACTGCACCCAAATGAATACCTTTCCCTCAACCCTCCCTATCCAAGTGCACAGTAAAACTGACAGTAACCGCAACTTCAGTGTAAAAAATAAGTGAATAAAGTCCTCTCTACAGCCAGTGTTTGGTTTGTCCATTCAGGGCTACAGTACAAACATGATGCAGCAAAATGGTGGACGTTGAAGATAAAATTCTCATTCTATGCTAACAAAAACACAAACATTTGAAGTTCCAGCTGATTATACACTAATAAAAACATAAATACAATATTGCATTCCTGGTAAAAGTTCCCCACTAAATCCGACACAATGGACCTTTAATATGCATTCATGTGTGTGTTAAAGTGAGAGACTAACTTCAGACTGGGCAGGTTTCTGGAAAGCAAGAAGCTTGTAGATGTTCCAGTTGTTCTCAAAACTCCTGCAAGAATATCATTTTCCACTATTATATATTAATGGATTACATTTATTTAATTTAATATACATTACTAAATCTCAGCTCTCACCCTCCACGCAGTTTAACAGCCTCCTCAAACCTCTTCTCGTTCATTGCCTTCTGCACCAACTTAGTCTGAAAAAGGACAGTGTAGTAAAATCACAGATCCCTCCGCCCACTGCTTGGATGTCCATTAAAATCAATTACCAAAGAGAGTCGAGCCACTCACCAACTCCACACACTCCATTAGAGGCAGGCGGACGGGGTGGTTTCCTGACAGGCCGATGACGCAAGCTGGAGTGTCAGGAGAGGCCTCCATCAGGGCGATCACCGCCTCGATGCCCAGCTTACTGCTCTGGAAACACAGGTGTGCACATACACATGTAATTTAAAAGGAACGGACAATGAACATAACCTACAATAGATCTAAATAGTAGAAAGTAGAAAAGTAGAAAAGTAGAAAGTAGAATGGTAGAATGCATGAATGATGTCCTGATGTCACTTTAATATCAGGAACATCTTATTGTGTATTGCTTCACATATACAAAGTCAAAACCAAATGCAGACATTGCGCCAAAATGCATCTTTTTTTGTATTACGTTTGGGGTGGTCCTGATTGTGGCAATGGTTGCAATTACTGATTGTTTGTGATCACATTTGTTTAAAAAAATGAAACAGCAAATATGTAGTTGTGCCAAAATTAACAAAATACTAAATGCGTAGTCCTGCTCACCAGTATTCTGTCAAAGGCCGAGGGAGTTCCTCCTCGCTGAACGTGGCCGAGCACGGTCACTCTGGTGTCATAACCCAACCTATTCACCACCAGCTTCAGACGGACAGGGAAGAGTTTCAGCGAATGATGGGTTTGAGGGGTCGCTCACATTTTAAAACAAATCAGAAACAAACCTTGTCCCTTGCAGAGATGGGACAAATAATCGGTAAAGCAATATCTGATAAAAACCTAGTCTTGCTTTAACAATAAACTGGAACAAATACCACAAAACATCCTCTATTGATATAGAGTAAATGTGTATTCTTTAGACATTTGATCACTTAAATAAACACTTGTTGGTGGTGGGCAGTGGTTACAGACAATAATCCTTAAACCTTTAAACTTACATCTTTTACATAAGTTGTGGAGATGGGCTTGCCGTTCATGTCAATGGCTCCTTCTGCGACGATTATAATGTTGAGTCTTGACCCTTTTATGCGGCTCTGGAGGTAAACAGATAAATATGCGTTAGCTACTTAGTCCAATCCTGCCTCTGAGGTCTGTATTTTAAGAAAGCCGAACACCATGTCTATTTTCTTCTTAATTCAAAAAGGGTTAAAGGTCTCCTATGAATATAGAGTATACTGCTGTGCCTGGAGCTAACATCCTGTGTGGACCTATTTCTGTGTCTTACCCCCTCTAGACGGGCACACATGCGGTCCTCCCAGCCTTCGTGTGGAGGAGCCTCTGGAATAAGGAGCCAGTCGGCCCCAGACGCCAGAGCCGACACCAGGGCCAGGTACCTAGAGTGACGGCACAATGATTTGTTTTATTCAGTAGCTGTGTATGAGGGATAGCACAATGGGTCAAAGTGTCACTCACCCACAGTGTCGCCCCATGACCTCCAGAACAAATGTGCGCTGGTGACTGTGGGAGGTACAAAACGGTTAGAGTGAGACACTTCCGCAGAAAATATGTGAGCACATGAAGAGAGAACATGCTGACATACAAGAAAGCAAGTCTGGGCAAGATGGAAACCACGCTGAAGAGGACTGAATGGATTAAAAAAAAAAACACGGTGTGGGCAACTGCATTCCATTAACAGCAAATCATACGCCACGTAAATTGAGATATACATGATGTCTCACATAGGGCTGTTATAAATGCTTGTTCTTATTGCTAATATAGCTACAGATTATGTTTACAATCTTTCTGTAAGACTCAGGGAACATTTACATTTTTAAATCACCAAAACATCTGAAGACCATTTTTTTGTTGTTCAAGGATTCAGTTAAGCTGTGCCTAATGTTTTTCTACTGTACATGTTTTTGAATGTACCACTATGGTGCATGTATATTTATATGCATACAGTATAATTCATTTTCTGTAACTCCTTCGACTGGGCAGCACATTAGTCAGTGACCTCCTAACAACTGCTTTGATGAAACACCAGCTCCTGTCACTGCTCAGCAACAAGCAGCGACTGACCTACCTCTGTGCAGTGGTCATGATAGCGTCGATTATCTCCATGATGCGGTGCAGAGCCGAGTCGGCTCCTATGGTCATATCAGTGCCGCAGAAGTCGTTGTCTATGGAGCCCACGAGCCCCACGATGTTCAGGTGATTGTGCTCCTTAGCCAGGGAGTCTGTGATTCTTCCTGGAGTCGAACGCAGACACAATGTTCCCTTTAACAGTCTATATACAGAACCAGCACTGGCCTGCACAATGAAATGATTTTTGTTCTTGCACAGTAAGTAAACATATGTTTTTAAGGTTCAGCGTAAGAACAGCTCACCTTTCTTCACAAGCTCCTCCAGCAGACTGCTCCACTCACTGCGGAAGATGTTGGCTCCGGTGAGGCTGCCGTCTCCGCCGCACACGCACAGGTTGGTGATGCCCTTCTTCACCAGGTTGAAGGCGGCGGCAAGCCTGCCCTCGCGAGTCGTGAAGGCCTTGCAGCGGGCGCTGCCTATCACAGTCCCACCCTGCGGCCGGCGGACACGTTATTTAACAAGTCACAAACCAAGATAAGGGGGACAGGGCATTGGAAGCTGTAACTGAAAGATAACACTTTTTTGCTTTTCTGCTCAGTGAGAGTTATTCACCTTTCTGCCACATAATATTCATTCATTCATTCATCTTCTATACCCGTTTTAGTCCTGTTAAGGGTCACGGGGGTCTGCTGGAGCCTATCCCAGCTGTCATCGGGCGAGAGGCAGGGGTACACCCTGGACAGGTCGCCAGTCCATCGCAGGGCTGCCACATAATATTAGGTTTAAAATACTCTAGTGAGAGCCTGAACTCCCAAAACAAAGCTTTGCAATTTGGATCAGGACCATAAAAGGTGGGAAACACTGCTATTCACAATCTGGATGTACCTGGACACAGGTTACTCTGATGAAGGTTCAAAACAAACAAACACCATAGCACAAGCCCTTCAAGACATTTGTAGGATTAATCCATCGCACTCTCGTCCTCATGCAAAAAAGCAAGGCTTAATTAGATCATTTTCCTTTGAATAGTGCTGGAAACACATGCAGCAGTGCTCCTTACCAGACTACAACCAGAGAAGAGACGAGAAGACATGGGTGAAACAATACAAGTCTGATTAAAACTATAAGAGAGAGGGAAATAGAAAGATATAAGACAAGAAAAAGTCTTTTGCAACTACGCCACAATAGGCCTTTTTTTCCACAGAAGACATTTTAAAGCGCAGTGATGAACGTTAACGATGGCTGCTTCAGTTCCAGTGTCAGGTTCTCTGTCACACTGCCCGTGTTTATTGGGACACTTGATATGAACGGGTCCATCGTTAATGCTATTGGTAACCTCAGCGCTGGCTTAAGGTGTCTGCTGTGAAAATAGTCTACTATAATACCTTTACCACCTACCAGTTGGATGATGTTGGTCACGCTGTGCCAGTGTGCCAGTTTGATGTTGTCTCCCCCGTCCACCAGGCCCTGGTATCCCTGGAAGACAGTTATCATGGCAAGGATAAACGTGGGCAGGTCAAGCAGGAACAAAGCTCAGAGTATACGTTCAAGAGAGTCGCATTACTAAAAACAGCATGAGGCAGCTTTGTTTACCTCATGAATGAGATAGACCTTGGCTCCCACGTAAATGCCCATTCTGGTCACAGCTCGGACGGCAGCATTCATGCCTGAGCGGAGGACAGTTGCACAAAACTATTAGCTACTTCTCAGGCTATTGCACACAAGCTGTTGCATCATGGCCCCGTGTGAGGAAATCAAACAGTGTGGTGGATGTGCCTTTATTATCAGCAACTGGGCAAAGGTGCCATCTGCTCAGCGGGGGCTGTACAGACCCTGACACACACTTTGAGTTACGAGTGAGAGAGAGAGAAGTGCTCAGATCATTAGTTTAAGTACTGTAAAAATCACCTGGAAATATCCTGAGACAACTGAAATGGATTTCACTTAAACAAAAGTAGTTATGTAAAGGGTTAAAACATGCTCTTTAAGCCAAAAGATCCATTCAAGAATTACTGATTATTGTTATTGACAACTATAATATGAATATGAATATCATTTTATTACAGAAGCTGGTTAATTTTATATATTAAAGTATGAGTATGATGTTTGTCTTGTAGCTGAGAAGAGTAAATATTAAAAGGCATGATAAGTTAAAGTACATTTGCACAGCTATGAGCCCATTCATGACCTTTGACCCTGATCTGATCACAAATCCTGAGATTAAAGGCCCACCATTATCTAACTGTCTATCTGAGCAGCTAGTATCGACTTATCTCTCGGCCTGTTAGCGTTTATTTGTCACATAAAACTATAACCCGGTGTCTACAGTCGCTTTTATAAGGAACTAACTGTACTATGGTGCCAGCTGGGGTGAGCTTTCCTGTCACCTTGTGCATCTCCACCGCTAGTCAACACAGCCATGGCCCGACCAGCCCCCGACATCTTCAGCTTCTCCAAGTCCATCGAGCACATCTTGTCCTCCTTAAAGCGAACAGAGAAATAACAGAGAAGAAAGTTGCTCGTGCCGGAAATCCGCGTTAATCCCACCGCCACTTCCTCGTTCTCAGCAGGTCAGACCTCAGGAAGAACCGTGACTTCCAGCGGTAACTCCTCTCCTGAGCAGGATGACTCCGCCCCTTAGAAGTTGTGTACAGTACAGTGAGCGTTAAATTTGTAACCCCGCACCGCCCGGAGGCACTGTTTTCTTCCGTTCTACCGTCTTTTGAGGGAAGCCCCGCCTACTCGCTCAACCCCGATGTCTGCAAGGGAAGTGAAGATAAAGAGCACGTACAGCGCGTATTGAATAACAAGGTCACAAGAAGACTAGAACGATGCTGAACATTTCAACTAGAGGAGGGAAATGTCAAAATGGGTCATAATTATATGAATACACAGGAAAAATAAAGAGAGAAAAGACACTCTAGCCTATATACACCAGTCAGGCATAGCATTATGACCACTGACAGGTGAAGTAAACTGACCGTCTTATGACAATACAATAATCTGCTGGGAAACTTTTGGACCAGGGCAGGCGTTTGGGTGGATGTTACTTAGACATGTAGGCTACCACCCACCTAGACCAGACCAGGTACCCCCACCCCATAGTAACGACACTCCTCCTACTCCAGCAGGATGCAGTCTGACACACACACAAAAGTTTAGGAACAACTCAAAAAACATGAAGAACAGCTCAAGGTGTTGACCTGGCTTCCAAATTCACTAGATCCAAAACTGATCAAGTATCTGTGGGATGATCCACAGAGGCCCCTCCCCTCAACCCATAGGACCCAAAGGCCCCCACTAACAGCATTCTGTTACCAAACACCACAGGACACCCTCAGAAGGAACATGTCTATTCTCTGATGACAATTGTTTTGGAGGTTATGATCCTCACACAAAACTAGCTGGCTATTTAATAGGCCACACCTCTGTGACGTGGCTCTCTAGGAGTTTGTTGATGTCAGGTACGTTAGCAGCTAGCTGACAAGCCAATACCCAGCTTAGCTTCATGTCCCCTGCAGTCAGAGCAGGGCGCTATTTTATAAAAGAACCACAAAATATGTCTGAAAAATAAAACTAGTGTATTTCAGTGCAGTTCAGTGATGTAATTACGCATGAATAGGTAGTGATGTCAAATATCTATGCTTGAGAAGATATCAAATTTAAAACTGAAAGCTGTTTTTCACCCAATTCAAGGCATTTAGACTGTTATGTAGGGAGTTCATAAGTCTATAATGTGGGAAAAAAATCATGGTAGTTATTGGAGAGTAGGTAAAAGTTCAACTGAACTCAAAATGCGTTACTGTTTTATACTGTATAAGAACTGCAGCCTCTATGAATTAATGAATTAAAGAAGAGACGGACCACATTGTTTTGGGTACAGTACATCAGCATTTATTCCATGCAGTTGTTTGCTCTGATTTTATTCCCCCAGATACTCATTGCACTGTACACTGGATAATACAGGAAACTGACAGGATTGGTTGATCATAATGCCATTTGACAGGAAAGGGAGTTGAAAATGAGAATAACAAAGAAACAGATGTCTGATAAGACGGGATGAGGCAACATGATGTCCACAGTTAGACAATTTTACAGAAATTCAGTTGTAAGTAACTGGTATTTTAAATAAAAACGAGAGAAAGGGGTCACCGCAGACGTATGGAGATCGGCATCACGCGTGCCTTCAGGATCTCCTTTACCCTGCTGTGACAGTTCATTGACTGATTCATGGTTGGAAGTGATTCCCAACAATCTATGATAAAATAAAATAAAAAAAAAAAATAGGAACATTTGATGTTGCTAATCACTACTGTAAAGTCTGCTAACGATAATCTAAAGGATGAGTGGTCCCCTGCAGGGTCAAATGATATGACAATGCTTTTGTTCTACCGTACAAATACTGTCCTCATCCCATTTCATTTCATTGTGCTTCCATTAAATAATACTTTTCAGGAGAAATCGTAGCTCATGACATTACTGAAGCTGCCAGAAATTAAAAAGGACACTACTCCTTACCAGTCATTCAAAATAAATTAATTCAGTAATCATGTAGGCCAGCTACAAAGAAACAAAAAAGATCAAAATTAAATTAAAATGTCACAAAAAAAAAAATCATACTTCACAGGATATATGCCGGAAAGACAATGTTATTAACAGCTTGATCGGATCACCCAGTCCTTACAATACACTAGGTTATTTCAAACGTAAACAAGAGTGAAGAAGAAGGTAGAAGGAGGCTCGTGGAAATGCAGCAGCTGCTTTCAGTGGCAGGTGTAAGCCTTTCCAGAGCTCTGAAGCAAAAAGTAGTTTATCCATCAGTACAATTTGAGATGCACCTTGTGCTCTAGGTTTTATGACTCACATCCTCCTGCACTGTTCAATACTGATGTAATACAGATTACAGAGTTTCCTGCTCGTTTTAAACCAGTCGGCTGATCATCAGTGACAACAGGAGCTCGAGACTTAGCCAGAGCTGGGTGATAAGTTAAAAAGAGAAAGAGAGAGAGAGAGAGAGAGAGAAAGTGTCACATTACATTTACAGGATGTATATATATATACAGGAGTAACACTGAGATGAGGTTGCTGAAAACCAAGAGCAGCCTAGTGCTCTGTGGCCTCGTCTCTGGCTTATGTTCCTCATGCAGAATCTCAGCCGTCTGCGTACACCGAAGCCGACGTCTTGACATCATCAAATACAACCCTGGCTGACTGTTTTTCAACTGCAAGATCAGTAAAGTGGATGACAAACTAAAAAAAAAAAAAGAGAGAGAGAGAGATGCAGTATTCACAGATGCAGTATCCCATTTCAAAGACGACAGATGATAAAAGTAATATTGCTGGGGTTCTGAGACTTTAACGGTCGTGTGAGGAACATGAGATAAAATAAAAAAGGATGGAGCTGGTACATTTACATAACACAGGGTAAAGTTGTCTGTGTAACGGTCGCCATCTAGTGGCTATTGATATATTGCTCTCAACCGGCAACACAAAACCTGAGCATTAAACCACGGAAAGTACACGAAAACTGGGAGAATTTAAAAATATAACCTCTATAATTAGCTGTTTGACACTTGCTGCTCTCCTCTAGCCACCAGTCACTGTGTTTGTGTCTAGCCAGCTAGACATCCCGGATCCTGAGCAAGAAATCAACCTCTCACCTAGTACCAGCCTACATTATTGCTCCATTTACTACACCACAGAAAATAATTCCCATATTTGGACATGAGACAGTACTAACTACCCTGCTAGAAAATGGTACATGGGACATGCTCTACCTTGCGATTTAAAGAAATGTGATACTGCACCCGGACTGCAACTAAAATGGAACATGTCTCTACATGACACTGACAACCGTTACAGCTATAAAGGGTTGAACATCAAGGCTATCTGTAGGACCTTTTTTAAATATTCCTGCATGGTCCGTAATATGTGCCACTCGAAAAACATTCCTTCATACAATAATTGGTCCAGGCCAGTTTCACAGTCCTCGAACAGTCCTGAGATGAGACTTGAAACTGTAATGTCTAATGGAGAGGAAGGGGCTTTGTGTTCACACGCACACACACGTATATAACTCCCTCAATGACTCTGGTTGTGACATCTGATTGCTGATGATGGCATGTCTAAGAGAGAGTATTGGTTTTTTTTTTTTTTCCTTAGCCTGTCAGCTGAGTGTTCATCTCTGCTGCCCTGCCAGCTTGTCCACCTCATGCAGTCTACGGGCAGCTTCTGTATTTATGAAAGCTGCGGTACGCATGCTTTGACAGCTGTGTGGGGATCCTGACGTCGAGACGGTGGGTTTTAGGGAGAGAGAAAGTCCAGTTGCGAGGCAGGTTGTTCATGCTGGTGTTCACACTGTTTCCATGAGATCCTTGGTCCCGACGTTAGCCGTCCAGGAGACAGGATGGAGGTGGAGGAGGAGGGGTACTGGGGCTCTGCACTGCAAACTCATGATAAAGCAGGTTGGTCAAACTGCAGTAAGAGAGATTGCTTGTCGTTTTGGAGATTTCCGTCTAAGACAGTAAGCTGTTGAAAGCAGCCGCAGCCAGATAAAGGCTCGTAGTGATGTTCTTGTTCTGGGTCAGCCACCTGAGAGACCAACTATTGCAGTGACGCAACTCCCTACTGCTAGCTGTCCACCTCAGATAAATCATCGTCATCATAACCATCATCTGCATCTTCATCCAGTCCTCCTCCTGCTTCAAACTGTCAGTTTTTTTTCTCTGTTCAGATCGGAGAACTTACAGAGGTCCTGAATTTTCCTTCAAAACTCAGACAAAAATAAATTATGAATGTTAGAATATTTCTACTGTACATTATCATTCAAAAGGGAATCCCTGCCATGGGTTGCCTGGATGCTGTGCTAGGTGAGGGGGGTTTTATGAAGGGAAAGGTACGGGCTGAGGGGTTCTAGGGGAGATTACATGGGACTTTGCTATAAGGAGCTTTGTTTACAATTTTGTCCTCTTATTGCTGTGTTTTTTCTGCAGAGCAGAGTGGGACATGATGGCCTCCAGGCAAAAAACAGAGCACCGCCCTGGGGAGAGTTTTCACCACGAAGACGGAGCCCCGACTTTGTTGTTTCTAATGGTGGCATCGGAGCACTCCGCTTCAGACGTATCACAGTCTGAGTCCCCGAACTGTAGCGGGTTCTGAGAGAAGAACGAGAAAACGCAGGAGAAACATTAGCACAGATCCAGTATCAGGGATGGCTTCAGCGTTTATTATACTGAAATGTATAAGGACGCCATCCATCATTCTGTGCTTTTTTTTTTATCTATGGTAATTTTATTATCAACCAATCGAGCCATATGAAAGTCAAATGAATACATTAACCTTCAAAGCGTGTTTCTGTCCTAGCTACACATAAATAGTTTGTTAATAGTGACAGAGCTAATGCTGCTCAGTATTTATGGTGTGTATTTGACATATTATTTCCATCTGTATTAAGACTAAGACTAGGAGTCAGCTGATGTTAAGAAGGTACAAAGTTTTGCCGAATTCATATATCATAGTTTTGGTGGTGGCATGCTAATGATTGCTGAGGTTGACATTGTTCATGATTTAAAAAATTTGTTACATTAGATGAAAATTAAAGAGATCTTTCAACTCCCTACATATCACAGTTACTACAAATCATCCTGAGGGGGACATGAATATATTCATTTCATTTGTAATCCCTTAAACTCTTGAACTTGAGCGCCCCGGGTACAAGAGGCAACTGCACATTAAGGTGATCTCCAAATGTGCCAAAAGAGTATTGGGAGCTCACTGACACAGGCCTCGACTAAAACATCTCTAAAATGTTTCTGCTTCACTTTAACAGCATCAGTCCAGGTACAGGTAATGTTGCTGTGGTCCACCCTCGTGTACTCAGTGACATATAATCTGATTCTTACATTTTTGAATTACCACAAACTAAAATTCTTCAATTTAATACTTTAGCTGTTTAGATACACTCATTTATCTTTGGCAAATTTCCAGTTTTGTCAGACATACAGAGAGAGGTTGCCATTCCAAGAGCCACAGTGCTAACATGGCTAAAATCCACTGACCTCGTAGCTGTGTTCGTCAGAGCACAGTTTTCCCAACGAGATCTGCGTCTTCACCCTGCGGACGGCGCACTCCTTGTCGGAGAGGCCGTCTGACTGGGTGGAGATGTCGATGGGGATGTCCGGTGTGTGGGACAGCAGCTCGTCCAGATGCTCCTCCTGACTGGCGCTCATCCTCTCCAGGGGCCCGCTGTGCGAGTGGTCACTGGTGTTTCCCTCCTCTCCGTCAGACACGGACAGGTTCTCCGAACTGAAGGTGGAGTAGGACTGGAAGCTGCTCATACAGCGATGAGGTCTGTGAGGGAGAATTAAAGTTTGTTATGCTGAGTTCATTTAGTATTTCAGAGTGGATCATACTTGGTTGACCCTATTTGGGATTTTGTCAGTGTCATGGTTTTTCTGTGGTGAAGCTGATTTTGTTGCACCACATGATGTAGCAGTGTTACAGCACAGCAAATGTCAAATTTGCAAACTCAGTGACCGACAATATTTTACCTCTGTCTCCTTGGAAACTCCACTTCACTATCCACCTCTCCCTCCTCCTCTTCTGATGACTCATCACCACCCTGCAAGCGCAGCAATTGCAGCTGTTAATCCATGAAGAGGGAAAGTTTTCTGAACACAAACACATCACACATTCACTGATACCAAGTGCTCACCTTCCTGAGTGGTCTGAGACTGCGGGGCAGTGCAGAGGGCAGGTTGTGTGTGGGTTGGGAAGCATCCTGTCCCTGCTTCTCAGCCTTCTTTGTGGCGTCTCCATCTGAGACTGTGTCTTTGATGGGAGCCCCTGAAGAAGACTGAGTGCTCTCTTGGGTGTTGAGCAGCGAGTAGTGCGGCAGCTCTGGCTGGCTCGACGCAGGAGGGGTCTCCTGACAGTGCAGGCAGCCGGGGAAGGGGTGAGCCTGGCAGCAGGGACATAGAGAACCAGCCCCCGCACCTGATACGGGCTTGGAGCTGGTGGATGAAGTCCGCTGTCGCGTGTCCGCATCCACAGCAGTGGAAATGAGGTCAGGGCTGGAGCCGGAAACGCGGCGCTGCAGGTGGTCGGTCTGGGGGCTACGAAGGGCAGCCGCGGGGCCAAAGTAGCGCAAGTTGTTGGCACAGTTGACGACGGCCTGTTCACGGCCTTTCAACGGGAGAACGGGCCCCTCGGTCGGTGGTGGGTGGTGGTGGTGATGGTGGTGGTGGAATGGTTGCTCCTGGAGAGACTGGGTGTCTTCGGGTGCCCCAATGACAGGCTTCAGCACGGCGGGGAACTCACTGTGGCTCCCCTTACTGTTGGCGCGGCGGTGACGAGGCTTGCTTCGGTAGCGGGTTTTGCCAGGAGGCGTGGAAACCTTCGGGCTGGCAGACAGTGGTGAGGGGGAGGGGAGAGGATCAACACTGGGGATGCCATCAGAGCGAAGCAAGTCTGGCCTGTATGAAACACATACATTCATAACATTAATAGAACATATTTAAGGTAAACCTATTCTCTATTCTCTTCAAATAACACTCATCAAAGCTTATATGAGCTGATGAGTGTTATTTGACGATTTGAACTGATGCTACTGAGGACTGTTACTGGAAAGATGCCTGAACCGCCAGTAAATCGTACCTAGATTAACCTACAAATCCTAACAGGTGCATAATAGATATAAACAGAGATTATCTTAAATAACTGGTTTAAAGTTCAGACCTTTTTGTAGGTGGCATCCCAGGTTTATGGGAAATGCTTCCTTTCTTCTTGATGAGCTTCTCTACAGCGTTGGACCTGACGATGGGACGGACCAGGTGACGTTTATAGGACCCGGGATATTTCTTTTCCACCGCCTGCTCTCTCCTGCAGGGAAGACAAGTTTGTATTTATATTCACATCAACAGAGAGCAGTCCTCTCATTACTCCAGCCTCTAGAAGAAAGTGTACAAAGCTTTATGGAACAAGTATAGATTAATGATACTGTGACCATGATCAACCCTCACAAGAGGAAGAAAAGGGAATATATGTGGAATATAGGTCAGTGAATTGGCGGCAAATCAAGACACTCATTGAGATCTTTATTTATTTTAGCCACACTCACGCGAAAATAACAGCAAGATAAGAAGCTTAGGATTAAATGTGAGAAAAATATTACTGTGACTCAAAAAAGCCCCATCGTTGTGAAAAGTAAACCAAAAGAGAAAGTGGTCACTTTTCCTGTGCAAACAGGCTGAATATACTCTCAGGGGAGTTTCAAAACATCACAGTCATTTCAAATATTTGTTACCGGAAAGGACTTTGAGAAGGAGGAAATACTGATATGGTGACAACCAGTAAACCACTGTGATAAAATGTTTATCTACGTACTTCATTAGTTCCTTCTCTCGGACCTCCAGCTGTAGCATAATGGCACTGAGCTCCATGTAAAGGTTGTTGGCTCTCTCCAGTTTCCTCTCATAGTGCTCCCTGATGTCCAAAGCATGCCTGAGACGGTACAGCACAGAAAAATGCAGCCATGAATTTATGTACAAATCAACATCATGCCTTGCTTCATGCAACATGTTTACCATCACCTTGTTTATCCCTCTTGCTCTTATTACTAACACACCTGAGTTCATCCCTCCTGCGTCGGATCAGCTCCTCGTCCAGCCTGTGGATGCAGGTGCCTTCACTTTTGATCTTCTCAAAATGCTTCTTCACCTCCTCCCTCCATTCGGACTGTAATATGGATGGACACAGTCAAAACGCTGACTCCACACTGTTGCTTAAGCCGAGAAAACTATAAATATAAATATCTAGCTTTTTTTGTGCTCCATCCTAAATCAAATGTATCTTGAGAAAAGGAAAGTGCATATAATCCTGTAACCTGTAATAGTTTATTTATAGACATAGTCCAGACCTGAGACTTGAAGTAGGTCTCCTGAGGAGCTCCAAGAACATCAGCAGAGGCAATGTCCAGATGTAGGAGAATCTGACGGAACGAAGGCCTGTTCCTGGGCTTGCCTTGCCTGGAATCGATGAAAATCATTAATTAATGTAAAGATAATGTATACGCCTTGGCAATTCTACGTTATGCATTGTTAGGATTCATCTTAAAGTATAAGCACAGCACTCGACACACGTCTCTGCTCACCATGTTTGCTTCATGAGGATTTTAAACCCATCCGGGCAGGTGGAGGGGACAGGAAGGTGAAGACTGTTGCTGCCAACGCCCCAAATGATGGCAGAGGAGTCCACATCTTTGTAGGGAATCTCTCCAGTCAGCAGCTCCCATAGCACAACTCCGAATGACCTGCGATGCAAAAGACAGACAGTTTTCACCGACATCATCACCAAATGAAAACACCAGAATTTCATTTTTATTTTAACTGGTTATGCAAACATTACACCTACTGTTACATAATGAATACAACCTTAAATTGCAGAGTCATAGTATACACTGGAGGAAAGCCATAGAAATTACAATCACCAATAAATCATGTTTATTATGTGGCATGCTACTACTCACCAGATGTCGACTTTTTCAGACACAGGCTCATTTCTTATCACTTCTGGGGCCATCCACGCCACCGTCCCCGCAAATGACATCTTTGTACTTTTGTCGCTGAGCTCTTTGGACGTTCCAAAGTCAGAGATTTTCACAGTGTCGTTGTGGGTGACTAAAACACTGCAACACAGCAAAGTCAGTTGGTTTGAGTTAAAAAAAAACGACAACAAAAAAAAAGAAGGAAGACAAAGCCGTATCAAAGCCAGACACTGTCAACATTATGGGATGAGCTGACCAGAGTAAAACCATTCAGACTGATGACACAGTTTTTTTCTGAGATATTCCACTGTTTTTGTTGGTTTTTTTTTAACAGGGTACGAGTTTTTTTTAAAGCACTTTGAATCAATCTTTAAGCCTCAAACGCTCCACTGTTACAAAAGCACATTTCTGCTTCTGAATCACCCCATTAGCTAAATGAGACTGACCTTTCCAGCGCATTCAGCCTGCTATCGTTCTGCTGACTAACGCAGTGTAGGGCAGTGCTGCAGCATGATGATATTGATTAGAGAAAGAGGACTACAGTGTGCGGAGGATGAGACAGGACGAGCACAATGAGACAGAACACTCTGTCTTACTCTTACGTTAAGAAAACCGGCTTTTATTTATTCGGAGAACGCCATCCGAGTTAATGTCTGACTACCCAGAGCTGAAAGGATGAATTGTTGTTGCTGTTGCATTCTAAGAAATCTTAAACAAATCTGCTGAGTTCTTTTACTGAGCTTTGCAGATCAGCTTTAAGAGCACGACCATGGCACTACTGCATAGTGATACACCAGTACAAAATAGAGTTTTTTCCTATTGACCAGGAGTAATTACCAACATTGCTGTATTTCTCTCACAACTGTAAATTACACTCATGCTTCAAGGGTCTTTCAGGAAAAAACACTGGAGCGAGAACCAAAAAGAACTGATAAATGTCTAATATATTGTTGTCTGACAATAGCAGAATAAACTCACTTGGGAGACTTGAGATCTCTGTGGATGATCTTATGAAGGTGTAGGTAGTTCATGCCGCTGGCGATGCCTGAGGCCCAGTCCACCAGCAGCCTGGGGGTCACTTTCCTCCCTGCCCTCAGCACCTCATACAGCTGGCCCTGGGCGCAATACTCCATGATGATGCAGTAACAAGGTGCCTGTGTGCACACCCCCCTGGGATAGACAAAAAAACATAGCAACACATTTATAGACCAAAAGACAATCCCACTGTGTGTCAAATATATGGCAAGGAGAGTCCGTTAGAAGTCCTGTGACACACCAAGTCGATTAATAGTTTGCTGGTGTCGGTTTGTAACCTTAATTTTGGTGGCATGTCCTGCACTTCTGCCACTAGTTGGACCTCTGGTGGCAGAGTGCTCTGCTGAGTTAGATCAGTCTGATTGGTTGTTCACTGTTAGTGCACCAGTGCACGAGAAGCAAAAGTTAGCAAAAGAGGGCACACATAGACTGCTTTTCCTGGACAAGACAGGATCATCTAAAATAAATAAACTGTAGACCAACTGAGCCTGTTTCAGGAAAGTTGTTTTTAAAAGAGGAACACAAACTACTGCCACCTGCTGGTACTAAGGGTTATTTCCTCTCACGCAGACTGACTATATATGTCGTACTTGGCTGTGGACTGTGTTCTTTGCAGTATGCTCCAGTGCAACCTTTTAATCCAGGATCCTTTTGGCCACAGTCGACCTTTGTTGCGGGTTTGGTGTGTTGGGGCCCTGACATGCAAGGACAAGCGGCTGTAGACTTACTTGAAGCTGATGATGTTGGGATGCTTGAGCTTTCGCAGGTGTTTGATGTCCGTCTCCTTCTGCTCTCGCACCTTCTTGATGGCCACCTCCTCAGAGCGGAACTTGCCCAAGAAGACGGCTCCCTGTGCACCGCTGCCCAGCCACTGCAGCTCTGAGATCTCCTCAAACGGGACCTCCCACATGTCTAAAATCAAGTAAATGACATTTGGTCAATTTGACAATTACATCTTAACACGCTCTGTTGAATGTCTGTCTATACATGTCTGTCTTTAATGCGTCCGGTCACATTTGTTCTTCGGGAGGAACAATAAAAGTAATACCTTCATACAATTCTTTTGTCAGTACAGTTAAAAATTAACTAGAGCTTGTTGGTCAGCTTAGCATAAAGTTTGAAAAAAGGAGGAAACGGCTTGTTTGGCTCTGCTAAAAGTTTTTAAAAAAATCTTCCCAACACTACATCTAAAGCTGAAACTGAGTAGCATGTTGTATCTTATGTGTTTAGGTGAGACAGAACTAAAATGTTCCTGAAAAATTGTGAAGTTAGATTTTAAAGCAAAAGCCACAATATGTTGATTTCTACACACGTGCCTGGGTACAGATATGATGCAAGCACAAATGCACACAACACAAAGTAAGCACTAATTATTGTAGTATTTGGCCATAAAACTAAAACTTTGCAAAAAAGCTATAAATGTCTTAGGTACTCCGTGAGTCATGTGCTGTTCCATCCTCATTATGTGGTTTTGGATACAGTGTAGAGGAGAAGCTAAAACCTCTAGTTCACTGCAAGCCTGGACAACCACAAGACCCAGCCCAGTTCTGTCTGACCTCGACTTGTATCCTGTAGCCTGCGTGTCCAGCCTGAACAGGCAGCCCTGCAGCAAGGTGAGTCTACCTTTACCATGACCTCAATTCAAACTGACAGCTGTGCAGCCCCACTCACAAAGGCAATAGGGCGAAGCTAGGAATGGCTATTTGATTACGGTTTCAGAATACAGTAGGAGAGACAAGCGGGAATCTTAAGTTTGTTTCTCAGAAATCCTAAAGAGACGGGGACATTTGAAGTAAACACAGATGATATTTTGTTAAACTGATGCCATGGCCAGAAACATGAAACTCAGTGCTTACCTTGCTGTTGTAACTTGTATTCTGTTGAATATGTCTTTCCTATAATGTTCCAGACTGGCCGAAGGCATCCAAACAGGCCCTCTAAGAAGCCCCCAGACCCAGGGCCTCCTCTTTGGAAGTGCAGCTTGATGTCGTCATGGTGATGTGGGTGGCTCGGCCTACCCTCTCCATTGTGGTCCATGGGACAGTCCCCTTCTCCCATCTGCTCATCCATGCCACTGACACACCCGCCATGCTCACAGGACCCTGGCGACACGGCTTCCTCGTGCTCCTGCAGCTGGAGCACGCTGTTGTCGAAGTGTCCGCCTTCGCTCCGCATCGAGTCCACGCTCAAGGCTACGTTCGGTGGGCTAACACCCCCCAGCATTGAGTCCTCATCCTGACCAGGGGTCTGCAGCGTCTGCAGAGGGACGGGCAGGTGTGACGGTGGGGCAAGGTCCGTAATAATTTGAGGAGGTAAGTTAGGGACAGGAGCTTGAGGGGGCTGGGGTTGGGAGTTGGGCGAGTTTGATTTCTTAATGGTATCCCCGACCACAGTGAGTTTGAGCTCCTCCTTCAACTTGCCCACCAGCAGACTGGGGCAGGAAGTCCAAGAGAGCACCTCGGGGGAGCTACCCATGGTGTCGTGCATGTGCATGGGCTGCCAAGTGAGGATGAGTGGAACGTGTCCTAACACACTGGTTTGTCTGAATGCAGAAAATCACCTGCAGGATGGGGAGGCAGATAAAGAGGAAGAGAGAGAGGAAGGTTAAATAACTTAAAATACACAGAAAAACACATAAAATTCAGATTTATTTAAAAAAATAAATCTATTTAAATGACTGCACGGCACGCCTGTAACTGCTGCCATGATGGGACCTTATTACTTCCACACAGAGAAATGCAATCCTCTCATAGATTGGGGATTGAGAGAGCTTACATTAATGATTATTATTTTTAGATATGGAGCTAAAATACAGCAGGGTGAAGGATGGCAGAAAGGCTTTAAATCTGTAACTGAATTAAAAAGAAAAAAACACTGCGGCAGCTAATGCAATTCTGGGAAACTTGTAGGAAACAGTTGGACTAGACCAATCACAAAAACACACAACTGAGGCTTTTCTATGATCTCTGTGAAGCAGTAACAGTATAGAAGGGATTAATGGTCTTGCTGTGTATTAGGACTGCTGAGAGAAGGACATCTGGCAAACACAGCGAATTCTCTTAGCCCCACCACAGCACCACAGGGCCACAGGGCCACAGGGCCAGAGCAAACACACAAGGAGAAAATCTTTACCATCTTAATATGTCCACTAGTGTTACACATGGCACAGCTGAGCCAGGGTCAAAAGAAGGGCACCATGTTTCTAAAAGAGACATATCTAAACAAACCAGGAGCGGGCAAATCCCCCACCACAGTAGACGTAATTCTATATTGATACTGACGTTGATATATACTGTAATACAGTACATTTTACAGTATGGGTGTAATGAATAGACAGCAGGGGTTATATTTGGATAACCCAGGAAATGAAAAACCAATGACTGTCCACTGATAAATTTAGATAATCTTTGGGTATAAGCGTATTGGCTTATGTTAATCAAAACCTGGGCGTCACCTGCGTTCACAAAAACTGGCAATAACAGAATTTTCAAACGTGGAGTGAGCTTTGCGCTAGCAAACTTGTTGGATTTAGTTGAGCAAGGATAAATCAAGGTGGAAAATCTTAATCGCCATCTTCTAGGTATTTCTGAGCCGTCAACCACATGTCACAGTTGTCTTCAATGAATGAAACTGGTCCTGCTGAACCAAGTGTGCAGGTGTGATTGTGTTATAACAAGCAGTCCAATTATACTTAATAGTGACCATAAAATGAAGCTGAAAGCATATATCAGTGATGATACATTTTTGTGCATCCCCCAGACTAAAACCAACAACACATTAATTTGCTCATATCCTAAAAACCTGTCACTAATTTAGTAATTTCCCATAACAGCTTGGTGTTGTTGATGTTAGGGAACATTAATCAAACATGAGTCAAAACTACATTTGTTGGGGACTATTTTTAGAGGTGGATTAATGCACATTTGACGCTCTAGTTCGCATTTACCGCAACGGGGTGGTGTATATGAGGTTGAGTCAACATAAACTGCAGTGTTTGTGTTTACTCCTGTCATCATGTCACCTACGTGCAACACTATTTATGCCGCTTCCGTTTTATTTTATTTTATTATGTGATTTGTTGATAATAAGGCAAATATCTCCAATCTTATTTTTTTATTGTTTTTGGAAACCGCTGATCTATATTTATTCTCCTACTCACCACTTTTACATAGTGTTTTTCTTGATTATAGCATCTTTCATCAAATTATTCTAGCAGCATTAGCTTTTGGATGTAAATAAATGTAAATAATCTGTTTCTGGGTGAGGGGAATTGAGGTATATTGGAGTGTAATGTTGCATGTTGCAACTAGGGGTGGGGAAAAAAATCGATTCTCCGATGGATTTCGATTCTGTCTTGATCGATTCTGTCTCGATTCAAATAAGTTCATAATCGGAATTTTAAAATTAAAATTTTTAATTAGTTCGCCCGCTGCAATATTCTGTGCGCCTGCTGCGGAGCTCAACAGAAAACGCTCCTCTCTGACCTGCTGATTCTCTGCTATACACGCATGCGCACTTAACACACGTGCGAGTTGTTTACATGCAAAAAAGTTTAAGCGGCGATAAAATGGCTGCAATGGCGAGCGCTTGACCAGAGCCCGTCTACGGAGAGCCTCGCCACTCTCTATTAAGTCCCATTGTAACGAACAGTTCAGAAGCCGGAAGTTCACTGAGAGTGGAACTTCTCCCCTTATTAGACATTCTCTGGCTCGACTCATACGACCTGCACCGGCTTCTTTAAAAGCTGCCGTATGGCAGCATTTTGGATTCTGTGAGGTTGGAGGCAAGATGGACAAGACTTACACCGTTTGTAAGGTCTGTGGAATTCAAATCAAATACTTAGGAAATACAATGAATTTGCAAAGCCACATTTCGCGATACCATCCAGAGTTGACAGAAAAAAGGGGACCCGTTCCTGATGCCAGCCATCTGTTTTTCTTTCTCTAATGATCAACACAATAGTAGGAAGTGATTTGCAAATTCTGAGTAGCAAACTCATATTTAAGAATCTGACCAAACTAAAATATGTGTGTGTGTGTGTGTGTCACAAAATTTAAAATCAGGCATGGAAATGTACATTAAAAAAAAAAATCGAGATTAATGATAATCGTTTTAGAATCGAATCGTTGACCTCTGAATCGGAATCGAATCGAATCGTGAGGTGCCAAGAGATTCCCACCCCTAGTTGCAACGCTGGGAGCTCCCAAAGTTGAAAATGTTCAAATCCTCTACACCGGTGTGTGGATAGCACACACTGTGTATTCAGACAAACTGACGACCATCTATCCACAGTCTGACTGTGCTTGTTTGCCAATCTCTGCAAAAAGAAAACTGCACAAAGGAGTGAATCAGTTCCTGTGTGAATGACACTTGAGTTTTTTTCCTCCTTTACACCCTCGAGGACAAAGCCTTAGAAATCCAATCAAGTTTAAGTAGAAAACAGTGTGGGACATAGTGAGAAGCTACAGTGAGTACAGACCAAAGTCCACGGGGGAGGAGACAGAGGCAGAGCAGTGAGATGGCTCTGTGTTACGTGGAAGTTTCCTGAAGGAGAGAGGACAGTCGTGCAGTCCAATCGAAAAACACACAAGGTTTATGCCTACTATGGAGAACAGCAAGCACGGATGCACAGATTCTCCACTTGGCACAGGTCAAAGTACAACCAAGCCCTGATCCTGCTGATGCAGAATAAGTTGCTGCTAAACTGTGACAAAGCTACGAACAGCCTGGAGCCTTGACCCCAAAATGTACCTTTAAGCACACATTCGTTACACTTCACTAAACAACAAATAAGGGGAAAAAACAAGGGTGATAAAACTTCTTGAGAGGACTCAAACTGGACATGCTCATAGTTACAAACTATGCATCCAAGTCCACTGGTCCACACAGGATGCCGCATGCATGTTTGTGCAAATGCATGTACTGTATCGGTGTGTGTCCACTGGGGGTAACCTGAGCGCTGTGAGAGTGCGGTGGCTGCCAGGAGCTCATCTATAATGCAGGCCCGTCTCTAAGCAGGCTGCTGAGAGTGCAGGGGAAGGAGAGAACGCTCTCTCAGGTATCCAATAAATCCGTCCCTTCCAAAGCAGAGACAAACGAGCTGCGCGAGTAGAGGCCACACTGTAATTCCACCTCACAAACAATTCTCAGAGCTGGCTTTCTGACGTGGGCCGCAGTGGGCGGATGTGGTCGACTGGACAGGAGCATGCGACCTGAAGAACCAGCCCTGTGCACACTGTAACCAAGGTGAAATGCAACAATTACATTGCCTGAGAGAAAATATGACGCCTTTGGACCTTTTATAAATCTCTTAAAGCCTGTGCATCCATGTCTGATGCCAAGAATAGGAAACAGACCTCTTGATTAGTTCCATTAATCTCTAACGGAAAATCTCTATGGGTATAGAATCCCATGAATAATGTCTGCGCCCGATCAAGAAGGGCCCAGGGTTTCATTTACACGGTCATTTATTTACAGGACTTTCCGAAAGTGATCATGGCTGTGGAAAAGGACACACCGACTGTCCCTCAAATGTTATAACCAAGAGGAATAAAGTGGATACTGCTTCAGAGAAAGACACAATGCACATATGTAGCTGAGGGAATGAAATGAAGACAGAGGGAAAGAGAGAGCTACAAGGGAAGAGAGAGAGAAATTATCAGGGGCTGATCCTTTAATCCCTCTACAGGGCTCTAGAGACGTGTACACACACACAGACCCTATTCAACCCTCCCCCTTCTTTTATCCTTTACATACTTCCTTTCATTGCTTGCCTCTCTAAAGGCGACCTAGCATCAATCGCCAACACAATACAATATGTTTATTTTTAGCATATATCCATGAACACATAGAAAAGCATTGGCCGAGACCGTCCTCAGCGCGATTGTTACTGTACTACTCTGTATTTGTGTGTGTACGCAGCAGCTGGTGGTGGTGGGGGGATCAGGTTCAGGGAACACACATGCTCACACACACATGCCCGGGGCGTGTCTGGCAATATCCAATAATCCCACTACTCCCAGCAATCCACTGGGGAAGGCAGTTTGTTTTTGTATCACTCAGCAAACGCCACTGTGGTCGTCCAGATTGTGTTTCAGTGGGCCGTACCTCGGCAAAAGCAGCTGGATCTTCCGCAGAATTGTAACGCTGCATCCGAGGCACCTTTAACATAAACATTCATGCTCGCACTCACCAACAGCATCTGCGTCTCCACCACTCTGCTCCTCATTAAGAGAAGCCCTGCTGGGACCCACAGGGGGAAGCCTCCCTTCAGGTGACAGCTGCGCCACCAACAAAGAACCAATTTAGCCCCCATCCCACCTCATCGTTCACACGTTACCATGTCAACACAGCATCCATCCTGACCTTCTGCTGCGAGTCGCACTCAATCTCATCCAACATACAGGTTTGGAGAGGCCAAGAGCCTGAAGGCTGCCGTGGTACAGACTAAGCCTGCCACACGGGGAAAGTAGTTTCGTTTAAATAACATGGATTGAGAAAACTATCCAAAATACTGCATTGCATCTGTTAATAATTCCTGAATTTCTTTTGAACAATAAAAACATGTCATCAGCATCATGAGAAACTACAGATAAGCTTCTGTTGTCAAATAAAGTCGGGAAAAAAATCTTCTTGTATTTTATTTCCAACAGATGCTGCGGTCAACGGCAGGTAAAACGAATTTTGCACATGTCAAATATAAAAGCATATTTCTTGTCTGATCGCTTTATTCAGTGTCCATGTATGTAAACTGTTGGAATCTCTGAATCATCAGAAAGATTTCAACCGGCTTATAAAAATATGTCTCATGTAAACCAAGCCAGTCATCCTCTCATCCAGCAGAGTTCATTTCTGGAAGGAATTATAAATACCTGCACCAGACCGTTTCCATCCCTCCAGATCGCCTGTCTTGACACAAACTATGTGAAAAACAGATGGCGAGAGCAGCGCTAGTCTCCACTGAGCATGTGACTGTCTGTTATTCTGGGTCATAGTTGAACAGTTGAACTCTGATATCTGTACTCGTTCCCCTAGTCAATGCAGACTATGGACTTTCATGGAAGTTGTTAACAAACAATGTTATGAAACACAAACCTGGCAACAACTCACAGATTTCTTTCTCGTTGTTGAAGCAGACCCGTTTTTAAGACTTTAACTATTTGGACACCTCAGAAATGTGACTCTGGCAACAGAGATGCCCAGTCCTGATTTGACTGTCGGGACGTGGGCAGCTGTCTAAATCAGCTTTCCCTCGCTACCACAGCCATGAGTCCTGCCAGAGGGGATTGGACAGTCTGCTGTAGGTGGGTGAAAGTAATAATCTGCTGGTGCGGCGACAGCGGTGGAGGGGAAAATAAACAAATTCTGGCACAGAGCTCAGGCATCTGCCGTCACATAGCTGACATTTCCCTCTAATCCATCTTTCTTAATTTTCGCGTTCCCTCAGGTGACTAACCTGTGCTGACTTAAATACCTGGTGATGGGTGGAGGGGAAAGCAGGCCGCAAAACTATAATCTTTGCCTGCTTTTTTGCATGTTCAGGGATTGACTGATGTTGCTGGGCAAATAGGAACAAGGTCAAAGCTACTGCAGGAGCCACAGGGAAAGTGCCAGGTGGCATCATGTGTAATACAGCGTTTGTTGTGAAGGCTAGACTGAAACTGATGAATGAAGCTCCCACAGAGAGCCAAAGGGTAGGAAAATGAAAGAGAGCATAAAAACAAAACTGAAATGTTTGTGAGTGAGAGCAACAAAACAAGTTCATACCCCTCTGTTCCCACTTGACCATCGTGTTCGAGAGGAATCTCAGATACAGAATTAACATGACTGTGAATCATTAGCACTCCAGACACACACACACACATACACAGATCACTTGTGCCTCAAATAGACTCTCAGCTGGTACCAGCCAGAACTGGAGAAAATAAATAACTAAAGAAAAGAGTGTGCGCCATCGACACGTCACACACTCTCCCTCCAGCTTCCTTCTCCAACTTCTCAGTGAGGCTGCAGCCCGCACTGCAACCAGGACACACGGCCTCAAATCTGCAACTGTCAAGCATCCTTTAAAAAAGCTCACGAGACTTCAATACAAGCCTCTTTAGTCAAGCAGGGTCTCTATTTATGAATACTAACCAGATCCATCCGGATATAGGATGAATTCAAACAGACAGAAAGGGACGGTGGGGCCAAGGAGACAGTGGAGAAAGAGGCTGGCTCAGA
Organism: Chelon labrosus; assembly: GCF_963514085.1. Classification (NCBI taxonomy): domain Eukaryota; kingdom Metazoa; phylum Chordata; class Actinopteri; order Mugiliformes; family Mugilidae; genus Chelon; species Chelon labrosus. The sequence continues at coordinate 19,371,628 of NC_140341.1, forward strand.
GAAAAGAAGAGGAAGAAAAAGCAGATTAGTGAGACAGAAAGGGACACAGAGGGCCGTGAATGAGGAAGATATGGTCTAAAATGCTCTCGCGGGAGACAGAAAAAGAGTGAAAGCAAAGAGATAAAATGGAGAAAGAGAAACCGCTACAGTGGCTGCTTGCGGCGTGATACAGTACCGACCACGCTCCAATGGGAAAGACTCCCAGAGCGACAACAAAGGACACAAGAGGAGCCGGCTCCATGTGAACTGGGCCTGTCTGCCCTGCACGACCAGGAGACAGCAGCGCACTCACACACACACACACACACACACACACACACACTGCACACTGCACACCAGAGCAGCTGCTGCCACAACAATTCCCCTTGTGCTCTTTTAATAGGGACGGCCTGCCTGGCCCGCCAACAACAAGGAGAGAGACAGACACACACACACACACAAAAAGTGACACAACAGTCGCATATTGCAGGAGAATGGCTGTGACTGACACCATATTAACGGCCGCAATATGAAAACATGCAAAGCTACCGAACAAATAAAAAAAAGTGGGGCATGTGAGTCTAATGGGAGCAAGTGGGTTGCTGCGCTGCATGTTCTTCCTTCTGAGTGAAGATGGACTCTGCCACAGCAGAATGCAAGGAAAATCAATACACATTAGTGCTACTGTTAGCTGCTGGCTGCGTACTATCCCTGCTTGCTCTTAAAAAAAACGCATGTAAATCTACACTCAAATGGCAAGGCCTCGCGAACATGAATATGCAGCCATTTTTTTTTTTTTTAAATGTCCTGTGGAAAAAGGATGGATGGGTAGATGGATGGAGTGCTCCCCTCCTCCACCCGTCCTCCTATTCCTCTCTTCTAAAGCCCGGCTGCTGGCTACTCATCCTGTGTAGTTACATAAACATGCTTAGCAGCAGAGGACAGAGGTGGGCACACACTGAGCTTTCCTGCTGCCAAGTGAATAAAGGGATGGATGAAGATGCAAAGAGGGGGAGACAAGTCAGAGATGCTGGGGAGGCTGTCAGATGGATGAGTTAATTTAGGTTAAATAAATCCTGTAGAGGGAAAGTCGAGGTGATTTGTGCACATACTGAACTGCCTGTGGCTGCACACAGCACACACGTGTGTCCCAGAAAAGTCTGTCATCTTTGACCACAAGCGTCCCCATGCCTCACAGGGTGTGTTAGTTTAATTTGGTTGCAAAACTGAAGAAGCAGAAGGTCGCCTCTGTTGGTCTATACCTTTCCATACATCCCCACCTGTCCTTCAGAGGGCACAGAGAAGTGCTGCATCAAAAAACAGCAGCAGCGTCACAGCTGAGCTTAAAATAGCTCCCGCACGCACCAACGCACGACTGCTCAACACAGTCCTGCACCACGGCTGCTGAACAAACACTGACATCTGATCCCAATGCAAACAGCACAAATATACACACAAGACAATGTCTCCTTGCAGAAATGTGATGTATAATTACAGATTAACTGTAATTCACCGGAGTCAAGCAGTGGAAGTATCTACACAACACACTGCTTCCACTCAGATGAACGGCAAAGACACAGCATCAGCAGATTACTCACAGCAGACAGAGCTCAGATTCATGGTCCTCTCTCAGCTCTGAGGCAGAAAAAAAAAAAAAGCCGGGTGAGAAGGACTGAACGGATGGTCGGGATGCGAGAAAAAAAAAGCAAGAAAAGGCAGGGATGAAGGGAAAGAGAGAGGCTGGAGAATCACAGACATTCCTCTAACTCACGCAGCACCTGGGCTGTGAGTGGGTGGGCGGCATCGTCGCCGGCTCGCTGAAGACCTGCTCACGTCACACTTTTCATGAATGGAGCTGTCTGACGCAGGGAGGACGCGGCTCAAAGAGCAGAGGAGGCAGAGGGGGGACTGGCGGGGCGGAGCTTTCTGCCCAGACTCTGAGAGGGGGAGCGAAGAGAGATGAAGAGGAAAGCAGTGGAGGAGAGATGGAGGAGGAGGAGGAGGAGGAGGGGTGGCATTTCAAAGCAGCACCAGCTAGGAACAGCAGGTTAGGCTGCGGTGGCGTCTCTGTAAGTAGGACAGACTGTTTCTGCAGAAGAGAAAATCCCTTTGTACTAAATCAGTAATCAGTTCTTTCAATGCCAGTGGCTGCATCCTGCATAGACGACCCATTTGTGACACGACATTTCAACACAACATCTGTAAAACACTCCGAGCCAAACCTATTACTAAATGTACAGTCACGTGTCTCCATCTGCCCCTCTATTTCAGAAACTCAACAAATTGTCAATTTATGACATTAATACACTCCAGTTGTGCACATTTATTTATAAATATATTCATCTTCCACATTTGCTTCCTACATCTTTCAATCACAGTTAACTCTCAGGTCCACTCCTACAATGCAAGACACTGATAAACTTCATCGTCCCTTTTGCCGCACCACACACAGTCAGTTTTCTTTTACCTACAGAGGTTCCTCACTCTGGAAATCTCATCTTCATGTAGCAAAAATATTTTCATCCCTGTTAAATTTTAAGTCCAGACTGAAGGCCCAGCTGATACATCAAGGCTCCTAATAGTTTATTTTCCTAGCATAGTTTTGATTAGATCACCTTTTATCTATACCTGCTCACCCGCTTATTTTTCACTTATACATTATAATCTTATAATTATATATAATAAGACACATGTATTGTTTTCTTTTTTGTTGTTGTGTTGTTGTTGAATTGTTTTTGATTCCACTCTCGCACTTATTATTCTTGTTTCTTTTTTGTTCTTTATTACCGTCCTTGTTTTTTATGGTGCAAATAAATAAAAAAAATATTTAAAAAAACGTGCGGTGGCACCACAAAACACATCTTCTGCATCTCCAGTGTCAGATGAGGCAACAAGACATATTATTGTACTTTCAGGCTTTTTAAAGTGTACATAAATGTCTGCTGTTTTCTTCTCCATCCTCCAACCAGTACATGTGGCGTCTTGCGGTGTTGATTCTGAATTAGTAAATCCTTTATTAACTAAACTGATGTTATGATTTTATGCATCTTTCATAAAACGTTGACATTTTGCCAGTCTAGTGATAGGTGGACTAAGACGTCATATTTTATGATGCACGGTAACTGTTGAATAGCCCAAACACATTACAGACTTAGCAGAGTTTGGTTTTTTTCACCTAAATTATAGCTAAAAATCTTGAGTTAACTGAGGTCACATCCAAATAGTCACACACATACAGTACATGGCTATATAAACACATCAAACCTGTTCCTGAAGGTAAATAAGCTACCAAGGTGTGACTGCAGTCATTGAATCTTCATAATTTACCTAAGTGTTCTGCACAGCTGTGCCTTAGACTGCTGTAAACTGTTTTTGCATGTTTACAGTCGATTAATTGATTAATTGTTTCACAGAAAATTATTCTTCAACTATTTATATATTTTTTTGTACCATGTTTCTTTACACGTTTGAAATTATTTATGTATTCACAAAGATGCTCCATATACAGAAAACCCACATCTACTATATACTATATACGAAACTCAAACAAGAGCAGGTAGAATTTAAAATCTTATAATAGGAACCTCAAGGACAGACAAACAGAATTACATTGACTAAAAACGAATAAGGCGCAGACGAAATATTAATTAACTGATAAAATAACTAAGAGATAATCAGCAATTTATGGCACTATTACTTCTCAAACAGCAGAAGTCAATATCAAAGGGCTATAATAAAGTTCTAGTTCAGGACTAAAAGGCTGCGACGGCCAGAGAAAAATCAAAGGTCAGAGACTGAATGTCAGAGGAGTCGTTCTCTCTCCAAAAGGTCTTTGAATGTCTCTTACTATCTCGGACAGTGTCCCCTCAGTGTGCTGAAGTATCACCACTCTGTTTAGTCATTAACACGCCAGCACATGCTTTTCACTCTGCATACATGTGTGTGTTTTTGTGTGCGCGTACTGACCTGTTAGGTGGTTTCTGTGCATCTCAGAGGACGGCAGACTGTGATCTTGGTTCAGGTTCGACTCGTTCTTGCTTGTCAGCTGCACACAAACACACAGAGCAAGGAAAATGGTTCATACAGAGTCAATAAAGAGGATGCACTGCAGCTGCTGGAGGTATTGAATCTGCAGCATTTCAGAAATGACATTAAGAAATCAATACACCGGATGAGTCAACAGATAATCAAAAGACTGGTGAGGAAAGGGGGTACACACAGCATATGTGTGCATAAGTGGTAGTGGCAGAGATTGAGATGGACTACAACCAGAGGGGGTACATCAGAAAGACTGACTGGGAGGGAGGTCTGAAAGGAAAAGCTCAGGGAACAGATGCTCCCCCTAGTGCTCTCGTTTCAAGCCCTAACCTCTGGGGACAACGAAGATGGGGAGGGGCAGCAAGAATGTAATGATGCATGGAGAGTGAAGGGGGTTGGGATATTGGAGCATTGTCCAATCCCGGTGGTGAAGCCACACCCCAGCAGGGGACCCTGCCAGGGGAGGAGGTCTGGTATCCCGGGGCGAGGAGGAGGCAGAGGCGTCTAAACACTGCCTATAAATTGCGTGAAATGACAGTGAAATGAGTCATGGTGCAGATGGTTGTGGATGGTGGCTCTTAGGAGGCTGGTATTAGGGAATGGTGAGTATCCTGGATCTGATATAACTACACCTATGTCGAGCACTCTTCTGGCGCCGAAGGGAACAAGATTGTATGCAAACTGAAATTGTAACTGGTGCTGTGTTGCTGAAGACACACGCCTGTACACACAAAACACAGCAGGGGAATTCCCAAAAATAGAGCTCTGGTTAAATATTGACCGAGAGCGACTCTAGATATCCACAAGAGAGTGGAATTCAAATACTTGATCTGTTTGCTCAGCGAGAACATCAAACTCTGCTCCAAAGCTGAAATTCCAAAGGTCAGCCGATCACATGTCTACGTGCTCGTGGTGGAGACATCAAGTGTTCCCGAACAGAAATGAGAAACTTTTCTAGCTGCTACTGTGAGTTCAGTTGTGATGACAGATAAGATGGGGTCAAGGTCTGCCCTGTACCCCCCGTAAAAACCTCTTCCACGACAAATGCCGCACATGTTTTGAAAAAATAAGAGCACGGGACACATTATGAAGAAGTTTCTAAAAAGCTGACTTTCAAATTAAAGGGTTTCTGTGCAATATTTTCATATAAATGAAATATAAATATGAGGTCTTACAGTTTAGATAAGTGTCCCAGACTAAATTTTGTATCTTAACTTGTGCACTTATCACACAGTTACAACATGATTACACACCTCTGCTTTATATCAGCAGTTAAATAAATTCACCACCAGTTAATAGAGCTGTTTACTTTAAGGCGTTTTCCATTGTCTTTAACGATATAATATTGATGTGTAGATATAATTATCAAACGACCTCATGTCAAACAGAGCTTTGAGTACCATATCACTTTTTTAAAATAAACACTTAATACTATAAGCTGAGGCTGAATCAAGTCTAAAATCTTAACTAAAAATTTGACTTCTTCTAACCAATTTATTCAAGTTTCAATTTCACTCAAGCAGCTGAAATCTGAGCTTATTTGTTTCTAGTATAATCACTGCTCCTTAAAACAGACAGCGGCCTTCAGTGCAGCTCGTCTACTGAAAAGAGACAACGAGGAAAACGCGGCTATTGTCTTTGCAACATGAATCACAAGCAAATACCAAGTGTATAATGCTAAATTTATGGGAATATGAAACAAAAAAATAACCACACTCGGGCTTAGTCAAGATACTTCAGTCCCCCTCTCGAGGCCAAATCATTGCTGAACTTAAATCCACTCCATTACCTCAGCTAACAACTATTACATACTTTATACATACAGAAAAGAATCCAAGATATTTCTCTAATAAAACTAAATTTAAGTTTGATATTAGTTAATCTAAAAGATGAGAAAACAAGTCACTAGATTTCCATCACACAAGCACCTCAGAATTATTTATTATTCAGCGCACTGTGCGTACCATTACCGTTGCTTAGTATGATAAGACTCGTCCACCTCCCTTCTTCCTCTGTTTTAGGACGTTTAAATTACTCACATGAACAAATAAATTCCAGCCAGCGTCTTCAAACGTTTCCAAAGCAAAGACATAAAAAGACTCTGACCTCAGTGTCTCAATCTGCTCTTATTCCAGCGGTGGCCAAAGCCTCCCGCTCTGCCTCCATCACTGTCACGCACATTGATGCACAGCCAGTCATTGCTCCATGTGTCCTGGCTTCGCCTCCAAGTGCAACAGAGCTGTAAACCACACTGGCTCAGCTCCGTTATACACACTCATTACTATTTCACCAGCAGCGGAACAGCTGCACTGACAGCTCCTGTGTCCCCCGCATTAATAAGAGAAAAAGCAGCGGCGCGCACACGAGCTTACAGCGGTTTACATTTCAAATCTGCCAGCACAGGCGAGGACCAGGTACAGACACACCACTGACAAATAAGACTTCCACAGAGGTTTGCCAAGTCCTACAGTGTGTTGACATGCAAGCTTAGAGTGTCACATGAAATGAGAGTAAAGAACGGCTGAAAGAATTATTCCAACCTATCAAGGTATGTCGCTATAAAAAAAAAAACTGGAAAAACAATCCAGTGAATGTGAATCAGAGAGTCATTTAAGTAAAGAAGCATCTGTAGTAAAACCAGAACAAAATTACTCACTAGCTCATTAGCTGTCAGATTAAAGTCACAAAATCCTTGTACAGAAGAAGGATGATTATGGAAATAAGGATTTTTATTTGATTTGAGTTTATTATTGAGACTTATATCGCATCTATACTTTTTTTTCTGTGCCCATTTTACCACGCCTGTATACACCTGATTTTAGTCCTAATCCAAATGGGCTGTTTCAAATGCAAATGAGTTGCGATCGGCAATGCCCCTTTCCAGAAAAGGGCGGACCCTTCCCTAACCAAAGGATAAAAATGAGAGAGAAAAACTAATATGACATCGAACAAAAACACTGGAGTTCAACTGTATATTGATAAGCACCGCCCCGGTGAGGGGCTTCAGACCCCAGTGACTGATTCAGATAGACTGCAGAAACAGTGGGGTGGTCTTTTTCAATAGTTTGTGGATCTCTAGACACCATATTTACATTTACAATCAATGAACACATGAATTTTGCGTAATTGCAAAAAGTGTTTTTAAGATAAATATGTCTGCATTTATCATAGCAAGATGTAAAGATTTGCTGTTGTTGTATCGGCACTGAAACGTATATCAAAATATAGTACGTCGTGTAAATGTACATAAACATTACGTCCTGTTAAACCAGAAGTGGTAAAAAAGGTAATACATTTGTGTAGACGTGTTAGGCGTGTCTACCCTGTGTTTCTGCAGTGCATGTCAGTCTGTGCGAAACAGAGAGATAGAACCAGCAGCCTCTAAGACAACCAACGTGATAAAATTGGGACTAGTGTGCAAAGCAGTTGAATGGTCAATAAAAAAGGCTTACTCAGCCACTGTGAATGTCTCAAAGTCTGACGTTGGCAAAAACAAGAGGAATGTCACAGCAAAACAATGAGCTAAATACGTGGAATATTTCCTAATCTCTGTTTTGCGGGACTGACTGATCATATTTATGTCATATAATAAAGATAGGAGGATCCTTATTACTTGTTCGATATCTCTTCAGTAGACTGTAATCCTGGTATCTTTACAGGAAACAATAAACAAGAACACAGTAAACTCTGACCAGGATCTAACTTGGAAATGTTTATTTTAAAATCTAAATATGAAATATTACAGATGTATGTATGGACAGTGTCCAATTTAGTTTTTAGCCCACATAAATAACAGATAAACTACAACTGTTAAAGTAGCCCTCCAAACTTAATGTTGGCTTAGTAGTGACGTCTCTGACAATCTCAGAGACTCATCTGGTGGCGTTATGCTGCTTCGAAACCACACATTAATAGATAATTTAAAGGTATAATACAATAGATTTCAAACCAAATATACAATGTACATGAAACTGAAAGTAATAAATATGGAAATAATTTATGCTGGCTATAATAACTAATGTAAAGATACATAATATGTAAACCCTTTTTTTCTTCAAATTGACTGCTCATGTACAGTATCTCAGTTTTATTTTAGACTCAGTAAAGGTACATCTTATCTTAGGTGGTGTGCCAGCATGAGGTCATCACAGTTTCACCAAACGCTTCGTTGGAACCAACTGCAATACTGTCAGCTGAATGTTATTTTGTTAAATGATTGGATTGAGGAGGTCAAATAAGTTGATGAGAAGCGACTAGTTCTGACTTGGTGAACAAATCTGCGTGGCTAAGATGGATGACAGAAAACAGGCGGGCCTGGCCGATTGGTGGGTTTTACAAAGGCAGACATGGATGAGTGAGTCCTGCCCACAACAGCCTCTGATTCTGAGAGACAGATAATGCTTGTGAGATTACCGTCCTGAGCCCACCAACAGCCCCACGGCCTGACCAATCCGCACTGAGAGGAAATTACATAACAATGACTGTCCAACGCTCCCGGAGGATTCTGCCCGCACCACAACAACAGTCCATCTATCCCGGTTTCCGCTTTATCATGAGTTCAGAATAGGCTGGAGGAGTGAACGGATGAGGAGAAATCCTGGTTGTACTATCCTCCCTCCCAAGTGCATGCACCTGATAATCCCGAGCGTGATTTATGGGATTGCGTGCGGAGCTATAATGCCCAACGCAGCAGCCAGTCTCAGATAATGTCAAATGTTTTGAAGGCTCTCCAGCCTCCTTGCTACTAATTATTTCATTTAAGTGAATTACAGGAATGGGAGGAAATGAACACAGACTGGGGCGTTCACCTACTTCCTTTATATCCCTAGAGGGACGATGCAAGAAAGAGAGGTGGTTTACAGTTGAGGACAGGCGGTGGTCTGACTGAGATTACAGATGAATAGCTGGAGGTGGATGCTGCTGCTCGTTGGGGGTGAGAGGTTAGAGAAATGTGAGGTCACTGCTTTATAAAAACACTACAGGGCAGATAACACACTGTACATTAGCTCAGCACAACAATGACTAAATCAATAATGCATTTTACTTTATGTGATTTGAGTAATTGCTGTTGGGTGCAGGCAGGATCTTAAAACCTGTCAAAAACGAAAGTCTCTTGCCGACACATTAGGTACACTTGCAAAAATAAATGCATTTTAAAATAACACCCTGGTATAATCAACCGTATAATCATTTAGGAGGATGTTGTTTGTGTTGCTGTTAAACTGGTTTGAATGATCCTAGCCCACGGACTAAAATGGGGTTGTCAAAAATAACAGAAACATGTGTCAGTACAACTCAATACAGTTCAATAGTTCTACAAACCACAGGCTCCACAATGAAAACACAGCTGAATCAACAGCTCTCTGAGCTATTTTAAACACCATGCCATGAATACCATAACCTTCATGAAGCTATGGTTTAGTGCAGGACAGTGACATCAGCATTCCTTCTCTCTAGTGTGTTTTCAGGTTTACTAGAACAATTACTTTTGTATGTTAATAAATTAGTCATCATACTGTTTAGTCAGGATGCAGGATACAGGATGCAGTCCAAAATATTCAAACATTGATCTTTCTTGCTTCTGCGCCATATGTGACATATGTTTACACCTCATGACGAGTATTACTGGCACATAAACAAACACACATTAAGAGTAACCAGTGTGATCAGAGCTAGAACACAAACTCTTTCTATTTGGCCTCACACCCAGATCTGCATAATGTAAAACGTCATGAAAAAATATTTATATAACATACGTCTTCTACAAGCGAAGAGGACAATAGCTTTAACATGGAAAAGTACGAGTAAGCCAGGTAGTGCCAATGCGGTTTAGGGAATTATCTTCTTGCTTACTTCTGGAAAAAAGTTATTACATTCTTAAAAACAAACAGGAGAAATTTCAAAATGTATGGGGTTGATTTATTCAATATATTAAAAAACAATGATCTATCCCATCTGTTGAATGAACCTGGAGCAGAATAAGGGCGTCCCCTGCATAACTCTGTTCCCTCTGTTCTTTAATCACTAGATTGTATGGCAATGATATTTGAATGGACTCACGATTTTATTTAACCGCCATGTTTAGTATGTTTTTATTTATTTTCTCTATCCCAGTTTGTTTCCACTGTTACACTGACCACATGTATGTAAAGGGGACAACCAAATGTAGGGTTTTAATATTTGTCTTTCACAGAGTGTCCCCGTCCTTTAAGGACCCACACTGTATGTTAACACACTGTCTCGTTTGCGTCACTTTGTTGGCCTTTTGGTTTGTTTTCTAAATTTGAAAAGTTCAATAAAGATACCCTTGAAAAAAACAACGGAGCATCTTTTCTCTTTTATTCATACGTTATACTAAAGATGCACACTCACTCACAACACGCTTAACTAAACACACACATACGCAGCCCGGGACTAGTGCATGTGCTCTGGTTCTTGCTCCTCCACTCGTGTGTGTTAATATGCTCCCCATGAGGCGCTGCAGGCTGTGGTAATTATAGAAACTCAGCTAGCACCCATATCACAAGAGAGGAGTACACTGAAAGCCATGCGCTGATGTTTGAATACATTACTGTACATGCACACACTCAACATGGCATCTGTGTTCAGCTTCTCCTATAAATATTGTTCATGCTATTTAGGCCCATCAGAAACTTAAATAGAGCAGATGAATGTATTTTCTTTCTAAATAACCCCAACTCAGTTTCACCTACAACTGCTTCATGAAACAAAACCATAATATTAGAGGGAGAGCCCGAGGATACTAAGGGTTCAACAACGCCGAGCTAATCTAACCCCCTCACAGTCACAACTGTAATACCCCTGCCCACATATAAAGGGATGTAGGGCTTAACCCAATTCTCAACAAAATCCCAGCCCTCAAACAGACTGACCAGCGAGCCGTCAGCCAATAAACTCAAACTCTGTCTCCAGGAGGGTCGACAGGACAGACGAGCCCGGAAGACGGAAGACGATTATTTTCCGAGCCACGCTGAGTCGTCATTATTGGCATTTACTGATCTGATACAGACGTGAGGCGCGTCAGGCGGGGCTCTCTGTGTGGCAAGCTGGCCCCCGTGTGTGCGCACAGCAAGCCAAGGATGGGATGGAGGCAGGGCCTGTGGAGCTCAGACAGCGTCATTACCCAAATGTCAGTCAGGGGGAAGGAAAGGAGGAGAGAGCCTGAGGGAGGGAGGGAGGGAGGGCGAGTAAGAGGATGCAGACAGAGAGGGAGAGAGAAGGAAAGGGGAAAGACATTCATGTCCACATTCCTCCTTCAGACCAACATTTGTTGTTTGGCTTTTTCCACTCAGCTGCTCTTCAATAGCCGTGCTACTTTCGATGTGAACATTCAGCACATAAACCTATGTGAGGGTTATTGTTGACAGCCGCTAGGCATTCACTAAACACGTGACTTTCTTTCCACCAACATAGCTACTTCAGTTAATAGTGTTGTTGACAAGTCGCAATGAACGAGTTGCGATGCAGCGACATGTACATCTTTGCCTGGGTCCCCTTCAGATCCAAACTCTCCAAGAACAGCTAAAATCTGCCATTAAATCAACATGTTTGCCAGTTTCCAGAGAGGTCAATCATTCAACTGTCTGTCTGATAACACCTACGAGTTCCAAGAACAACCAAATTAGGTGTAAATGACATGGACCGGGTCAATCACTCCAACATATAACCTTTGAAATCTGATACCAGAGTTTTACAGCCATCACAGCATCAGTCTGCTGTAACGTATCTTCATCAGGGGTAGCACGCTGCTAACGACACACACAAACTTCACAAGTTTCATCTTACAAAACGCAGCAATGAGATTATTTATTAAGCCTGAAGCCGCTGCTGTACAAATGTGGCCCAAAACAAGCGAGGCAGGTCTCCAGGGCCGGGATTAGAGAGATCAGACCAGCTTTAAGGCTACACTGCTACCGTTGATACACATGTCAATTACATAAATACAGCTTCCTGTCTCTGCCAGCATCAGGACCTTCCTGTGTTGATGCTGCTGCTGACGCTTGACTCAGGGTTCAATTGACTCACATGTGATGGTGTTTAGGATTGAACCACTGAAAGGCTACGACTGGTGGGGTTCCATAGGGTTCCAAGGGATCGCAACCAACAACTGAGCTCTCTATTTGTAATGTCTCTGCTGATCACATGGATGTTGCAGTCCATGCTTAAAAGAGGAATCATGTTTTCATTAACGCATCTCGTTAAAATAAAACATAGTCTGCTCATTCCTGGTCGATGGCGGAGCTTGGGTTCGATGTCAATAACGAGCCCACATGTGTGGTTGCTCACATTTGCTGTAAACTCGGTGTTAGCTGTCTCTGTGCCGTAGTTAAGAGCACAAAGAACACCTGAGAGGTGCAACCCTCAGCAGAGAGTTAGCGGGGGACCACATTTGGCTGATTGGTGTCGAGTGTGACCTGTAACTGCACCGCGCGCACAGGGAGAGAGGCAAAGCCATTAGTGACACACATGGACACTTACTGGAAATGTCCCACTCAGCACAATGAGGGCAGAACACAATGCTGCTGCACTGACAGCACACAGCAGCCACCGCTCACACACGCAACGCTTTCCTCCGCTGACTGACGGTCAAAGAATGCAGGCAGAAATGAAAAGCAGTCAAATACTGTTGTGACATCGAGTCGTCGTGAAAGACAGATGAATAATCGTGTCTGATCTGAGTCAGATGGTCACTGAGTGCAGCTCTCGAAGAGCGAAGGCAACGGCGAGATGTTTCCAGTCACAGATCTGAGAGGAGGAACGTCAGAACAAGAACAATCATACATAACCAGTTTATTAGGTGCACCTAACTGACACTAATGATAAAATGGCCTGACCTTCATTAAAGAGGGCATACTGTCCAAATTAAACTCTTCAGTGTTTTTGAACATGACAGACATGACCACAGTGTGTCTAGAGACCCACAAAATTTGAGAAAAGACCATCTCTTTGTTTCTGTACTCGAGTTTGAACAAGCTGTTCAGGTTCACAGGAGCCAGGACGTCACAAGATGATGAGCACTGCCCCCAATTCTGGTTCAAACATGTTCGGTTGTATACCTGTGTTTTTGTTGGTTCTCCTGCCTCATTTTTTCACATTGTTATCCATGACTCCAGCAGGGAAGAAGCGACACTCTTTTGGAAAGGGGCAAGGCCATCACCAGCTCATTTGCATTTAAAGCTACAAACACTGACACTTCTTGGGACAATGTAAAAACCCAAGGTACAGAAGCACGGTAAAATGAACGATCTGTGAGACATTTTGAGCTGAAACTTGAAAGACACGTCCATTAGTAAACGAGTCTTTCATTAACTTGTTAAGGATATAATAAGGGCCTTTAAGGTTGAGTTTTTATCTGTTTTGAAGAGGTCCTGATTCAGCTTTTAGGTAATGTTGAAAGGCTGCAGTCTGTCACGAGAATCAGCCATGAGAGAAATCTGGGGACAAAACACTCAACTTGGCAAAATCCAAAAAGAAATATTATTAAAGATCACCGACTACAGCCTTAAACTGTGACACTGTGCACACAGCGAATGTATTTTAAACGCAGCATAAATGGAAAATGAGTAAGCCTCGCATCTGTCACATATTGATTAAGCTGCTTTCTGGCCATGAAACACAAAGATTTAAGTTATAAAGCGTGTGCAGCAGATCATCTCTTCATTTGATGCATCGGATAATCACTGTGGTGCACGAACAATGTGTACGCCATGTCTGTATACGTGACAAAGTAGTTACTATAACTTATAGACATCTCATTATGATGCAACACAATCCAACAATGCAAACTATGTGAATCTAAACTGTCAATAAAAACTACCTTTAATGTAAGTGAAATTTCCTGCAGTACATTAGACTGTGTTGGTTTAAGCTGATTGTACCTGTGATAGGAGACAGAAGAAATAATAATAAAGGGAACTAAAATAAATGGAGACCGCGGAATACTAAATCAGAGCCAAGCTGTCTCAGACTTTAACTCTTTTGAGCCACGTAGTCAGAAACACTAAACAAAAGTCCAATCTGAGGACTAGAAAAACAAACATTTCTCAGCCACCCACTATAATTTTGCCTCCTGTCCTGCTGCAGCCTATAATTTCCTCCTCCTCCTGGTTTAAACAGACAACAGGAGTCCGACAACAGTTCAGTGTTCAGCGAGATTGTCCACTTGGTTACATAATGAAAGCGATTAGGAATATTTTAATACTTGTGTAGAGCTGCATATCTGCTGTTTGACTCCTATAGTGAAAGTAGTGTCACAGGCTTCCCTTGGTTTTATTATTAGTTGGTTTAACGTGGCTCAGATTTTTATTCATAACCAGTAGAAACAGTTCACAGCCCACGGTCGTCGTGTTAATGCCCGAGGACCGACCGCAGCTCACTGACAGCTGCCCCCGGTCCGCACATTTCAGTCAAGCCAGAAGCGTTTGCTCTCAAAACTATTCAAGTGTCACGGTTTGTATTTCACGACAAAGCTGCGACTTTCGGTAAATGTTACTGAAAGCTGAGTTAGTTACCGTTTTGGCAGCCGTGGAGCCCTCAGAGATGTGCGCCCGCTGCGTCTCCGTCCATCTATTTACTGTCCACTGGGACAGTGCTGCGGTCTTGTGAGCGTCACACGTCACTTCCGGACATCCGTGCACCTGTAAACCGCTCACGTGGTCAGAGATCGTCTATTGGGTACTGAGCTCAGGCAGTGGTTTGGAAAAATAACAGCACCAGCTTCCGGTATTCAATAAGTGCAAAGAGGAGTGTTTCAAGGAGTTTTATTGTCATTGCACACATGTTGGTACATGAGGTGGAACGAAATTAGTTACCCTGGTCCCGGTGCAAGCCAAAGCAGAAAAGTATAAAAATAGAATATCAAATAGAATAATATATAATATAAAATATAATATAAAATAGAGTGTCTAAGACTTGTTTTTTTTTTGTTTGTTTTTTATGAGGGTGAAGAATAGATAAGCACCTTTACTCACGTGTTTTTCTATTTTCTAATTATTTATACTTCTACTCCATTTTTAGAAGCAAAAATCCAGTACATTTATCTGAGATCTGCACATTACAGGTCAGAATTATACATTTCAAACATTTGATCTTTTCAGTATATCTCTGTCTTAACAACAGTCACATGATGGTAAATCCACCAGTACATGCACATACAACAATCTAAGTCTGGCTCTTTTGCATTAAAGGTTGTTGTAGCCTACTTTTTAAATAAAAGTAAAAATTGCATTACTGTCTGTTTTTGTTAGTAGAAATGTAGTATCTTGTTTTTTTGTTTGTTTGTTTGTTTGTTTTCGAAAAGGACCACAATAATATCTTAGCATTGAACTACACCTCCCACCAGAATTGCAAAGTAGACTCTGCCTCATGGCAGCTGCAGCATCCTATTTTATGCTCGATGACGTCTCTCAACGCTCTATCATGGTCGTAGTGATCTTTTTTTAGGCTGCCGACTGCAAACATTTGATGCTTGGGATGTTCCTCTTCACGACACATGGCAGACTGTGCCCCTCTGCTGGATTAATACTGACAGTAGGCTACGTATGTTTACCGTGGAAATACATTCAGTTTTATTCAGCAAAATGCAACGTGCACAAGCATGTGCTCGTCCTCTCTACGAGACAAGCTGAGAGAACTCAGAACTTGGGTCAGTTCACACTGAATTTAAGTGATGCAGATCCTCCCAAAAAAAAACTTATTGACAATTTGTTCTTCCCCCCAAAGGTATTCTTTATATCTGAATGAAGGATATGAGGCCAGAGAGTAATGAGTCAGAGTAGCCTTTGAAGGAAAAGTTGTGATTTATTTTAAATAACTGATTCATCCTTGATTTCTCTGCTCCCTAATAGACAACTATTAATAGACTTGCAAGTTGCAATTCATGTCTCAAAATTAAACACTAAAGAAAACACATTTTCAATGAATAAAATGTCGATTGTGCAGCATATTTCACACAGTACTTTTGAATGTGATGCAAAGTTAATGCTACACGAAAGTGAGACATGTGTCAAGGACTGTCCCTTTAACTGACTGTCTCTCATTGCATTGCGTTTTTTGTGTTGTTGTCGAGACAATCTGTTGTGGGGTCATGAAATCATAGCAGAGTGTGAGCTCTTCGTTTTTCTTCTCTTCAGTTGTGTAGTTAAAAATAGCTCCTCTGACTCCGCCGCCGGGACCCACGGAATAAATAATAACTTATAATAAAGACAACGTGACAAATGTGACATTTTACTGTTCAACACACGGAGTGAAACAACTTTAATTTTAAAATGTAAACAAACTGACTGCAGAAACAATGGACTCTGTTTAATGAACGCGTAATGGCTGTATAGCCTACGAGTTTGTTTATTTGTCACAGACCGAAAGTCTGATTTCTGATTTACTAGCGTGAGAGTTATTGATTGATCGGAAGAAGGGGGAAAGAAAAAAGAAAAAAGAAAAACACACATATACACAGGAGGAGAACGAGGAGGGTGTGAAACCGATACTGCGCCGTCTGGCCACCTCTGCCTGGACCAATGAGAGGCCGAGGAGTCTGCTTCGAAACTAATGCAGCGCTGCAGCCTGGAGGTGAAGGAAAACCCTCAGCTCTCCACTGACACGAACACAAGTACTTCAGTTTGTCTTCAGCTCCTGTGCATTAAATTAAACAGCACACGCAGCCAAAACAAATCGGGAGGTAGAATTTTAATAAATATCTGGAACAAGAGTGATTATGTAAAGGCAGCCTGCAATACGCAATAAAATATTCACACAAGGACAAAACTGGTGAACCTTTACTGAAATAAAGTCAGTAATATAAAAGTAAATCCATTATGAATGAATACAAAGTCTTAGCAGCAAAAAAAAAGAAAAAAAAAGTAAGAGCACTCCTTATGCAGTATGGTCCCTGTCAGAAGTGTTTACTAACACATACTTCACATCTTTATTAGATTATTACTAATGATGATTGCTTGCATTGAAACTGCAGCAGGTCTATGTGGAGGTGTTTTATTGGAGTGTTTGGTATTTCTTATCTAATAGTGCATCATTTTATGGAAGACAATAACTTGCATTTCTGTGTTTACTAGTATTTTGTATTAAAAAAGATAATGGCTTTACAGTCATATCTGTAAAGTAAAAGTACAACTATCTTGTACTGTATTGGAGTATTTCTTCTTACACATGTGTGAAATGTACAGCACAGTGTGCAGGCTAAACATTCAGTTCATATACAGCAGCATTCCTGATTGGCTTTATAGTGTCTTCGGTCTTTTTTTCACATGTGCTTTCAGTGCAACATAATTAATGTACAGCAGCCTGAGCAGAAAGGCCACACTGAAGGCAGAACAAGTGGATGCAGAGGCACGTTTACTGCTACAGGAGTGTGAACATCAGAACTTCCTGTTATGCAGCACAGCAACCTGCCGCAGAGAGTCTCTTTGGTCTGAGCTGAGCCTGGTTTTGCCGCTCACCTCCTGCCACTGAAGATAGCCATGGCTGCTCACCACCTGTGAAGCAGGAGAATGACACGTAAACGCAGAGGAAAATGACAGTGCGACAAGTCGATACTGTACATGTTTAAAATAACCGTCCTCACCATGTTGTTGATGTCCACCATCACCTGGCTTGTTCTGTCCAGGTGAATGTTTCGGACGGTGGTTTCCACCCAGGCGTTATCTGTGTTCCTGCAGTCGTCTACGTAACCCTCAAACACCTGAAACACAGTCAGAATCGGCATCCAGTCAAGAAAAAGCATTTCTAAATGACTATTTAACATAACATAAAATAACATAACAGACCACACACCTTCCGTGGTTAGGACAGTTACGACAAATAAAGCCAACTGACCACCCACACACTTGCACAGACACTGCATGGCCAGTGAAGGTGCAGAGGAGTGGATGAGAAGTTTGATGCCTTACGAAAGACAGCCTCCTAATTTTAATGACAATAGTCTCCACTTTATAGTATTAGATTTTTCCCTTCGGACATTGTCAGAGGAGATGTTTTTGTTTGTTTCGCCCCATTTATTCAAATAATATAAACTCATCTCATAATACAGAACACCCCAAATTCATCCAAAATATCAAGACTGGATTAGTTACGGCTAGGTGTACCAAATAAAAGGGGGTAATTTTTCATTCCCGATCCCATTTAGTCAGTCCCCAAAGTCTCCCGGGTCGTCAGATTAAGGATTTGTGGTTGTGTCCTGCATGGGAGTGCATGTCAGTGTGAATGGCTTTCTGTGTTGGCGCCACAATAGACTGGCGACCTATCCAGGTTGTACCCCACCACTAGCCCGATGACAGCTGGGATAGGCTCAAGCCCCCCCCCCCACGACCTTTCACAGGACAAGCGGTTACAGAAGATGAATGGACTTACTCTTGTGAAAAATATAACTTGTCCTTCTGGCAGCTGCTAACAACACAGATTAGTCACCTGGTCCTGGTTGTTGTTTATTTTGTATTTTTTATTCCTTTGGCTGCCTTAAATCCAAAGTGTTGAACACAACCTACCTTTGTTCCCTCCGACACTTTCTCACTTAAGGTTTCATACAGCTTCTTCCCCAAGGTTCTCTTAAGAGACGCTGGCAGCTCATCCGCAGAGTCGACAGGTCCCTGGGTGTTAAAAAAATAAAATAACAGAAATTATTTGAGCAGCGAAAATGAATTAAAAACCGCCTGAAGAAACAAAGAAAGAGGACTCACGCCAGGTAAAGTCAACGTTCCTCGACTCTCGTCAAAAACTGCCAGGTACTCCAACACAGACCTCTCACTGTCTCGCCAGCTAAAAATAAAAGAATTTAAAAGTCTTAGATGCTGCCCTGCAATCATGCAGCAATCTAGTGGTTAGCTCGATGAGGATATGAGATGACCAACCGTGTAAGCACAAGGTCTACGTTGAGGTTTGGTCCTAGGCAGCTGAGAGCACCTCGTCCTCTGATGCCCGTCCTCCCTCCAGGGTTTCTGATGACGATAAGATATCAGACATCAAGGCACTCTTGTGAGGTTACTGTAAGTGCTATTTAAAAACCTTGTGTGTCTTATCTACTATCGTACCTGAAATTATCTAAGGCTCCTGGTTCTGATCTGCAAAGATAAAAAAGAGATGAAGAATGGACTGAGACAGAATGAGGCTGTACTTAGACACTAGACTCAATTTATTCTACTCGTAGCTATTGAGGACAATTTATTAACTACTAATTTATATTTTTTTATTCTCATGCATCAACTGCCAGTATCAGTCAAAACATACCCATCCACATCATCATCGCTTTCTTCAGATACGTGATAAATAGGCATGTATGAGCTGAAGCTGACCTGAAAAAACAGGAAAAAAACACCTGGATCCAATAATTTCAAACAATCTTTTCGTGCGGGAGGACCGGCAGCTGATGATTTAGTGACGGAAATGTAATGTAAATGTAATATACCTCCCACGGCACCTTCTCCTCAGGCACAGGGAAACGAGTGACTTTGCTGTTCGGGTACTGAAACAGACGGGAGTTTACGTGGAAGCCGTTCTCCCTTTCTGAAGCGCTCCTAAAAGACTCAGCGGTCTCGTCTTGCGCAGCTGATGCTACGGGACAGAGTAAAGGCGAGTAGATTTAACATGTAGCGTACTGGCAAAATATAAACCAAATGTAAAAGGTGAACGAGGAGTTTTGTTGCTGACTCTGTGATTGTGTTTCTTTTGCAGCAAAACCCTGAGATTTCAGACTGTCCATAATCCACTGCAGAGCTTTGGTCGACTGGATGACCTGATGAGACAAAGCAAAGTGGGTTTAATACTTTTTGGACACTACTTACGAAGACTTCACAGGGGACATCTGGGAGTAAAATTCAATAAATACACATGGGTGCACCGAGAAGCGTGTCATCTCTCTTCTGCATCAAGCCTTGCTCCCGGAGCACAATGTGAAAGTTTACAGACACAGGTGCAACATTAGTGAGAGGCAAAAATCAGGTCACAACCTGCTCCTCTAGTCGGGCCAGTCTTTTCACCATAGCAGCGGAGTCTGTTTCCTCTTCTCTCTCCAGCCGGTCGGCTATCGTGGTAACCCTCAGGAAAGAAACAAACACAGTGTGAGTGTTCAAACGCTGCTCGCAAACCACATTTTTTCATCTTTTTCGTGGACTTTGCCATTGTTTCGTAAGTAGTGGCAGTGGCATGCCAAAAAAAACACAAACACATACATTTTCCTAAGTTATTCTTTTCAACCTATGTTCACTTATTTGTCTGACCACATGGGGGCAGCGAAACTGTAATAAGAGCAACGCTTTTTCATATTACACAAATTGTAGGTATAAAAATACTGTTTGGTGCAGCTTTAAAGCTTCAGTCATTGTAAGCAGGGTCACGACCGCAATGTTGGTCGCAGTGTAAAACGAAACAAGAGATACATGAGTCATTTACACAGTTGTGCTTCGTGGTTGTGTTGAGACGTGGTGAGATTGTGCTGTTTCTGAGCAGAGTAGATGATACTGTTTGACGTATGCATACACGAAGACAGATTTTAAAAAAAAGCACAGGGTTATACAGGAGGAAGGATGAGTCTGCCTCCTGTTATGCTATAGCATATTAAGTGTTTGGTATATTGTTACAGCAAGGAAAGTGTTACAGTGTGGTAAATTAGCTTCAGAAACTTTTCACATGATAATATGATGCTGATCTGTGTTTCTTTTCTGGCGTGGCACCAACACATTCATATTAATGGGATCTAAATGGTATGGCCTCTAAAAGCTCATGAAACAATCCGATTAGTTACAATCACACTTTGGTCTTGACTCAAGCATATTAAAGACGTGATGAGGCTCAGACAGCAGAAATCCAGAGGACCGTTAAGCATCGATACTCTGCTATATCTCTGTGTCATTTTACTTTTGGGCTGTGTCCAGGATGCGCTTCTCCATGCTCTGGCCCTGCTCCTGCTGTGCAGACTGCAGGTATCTGTCCTTCATCAAGGCCTCCCAGGACAACAGCTCCTCCTCCTCTATCTGAGGCAGCTCATTCTCTGAAAAACAGCGTCTCATCAGAACCAAAACTAATTCTGTGTTGCCCACATGCAGATCCACACAGACTCCTCAGACATACAGACATAGTGGAATTGAGTTAAACCATCCGGGTACCGCCTAATGAGCAGTGGAGCGATACATGAACAAAAACAGACAACACAGAATTGGCTGAGAAGAGGTTAAAGGTTCAGAGACCAGGAATAGCCAACTGGAGGGCAGAGACAGACCTTCAACAACACAGCTGAGAAGAGACACAGTATCATCTAACCTTCATGGATGACAATCTCTAGTCATAGTGTCATAAGATGATAGAAACATTCCTTAGAGAGTTTGATCCAGATTGACATAATAGATTTGTGCACTTGCTGCAGATTTGTCGGCTGCATCACATCTGAACAGTGCCCTATTGGATCCAGGGACTGTGGAGGTCGCTTGAGAACAGTGAACCAGTTTGAGATGAAGCTTTGTGACATGGTGTGCGATCCTGCTGGAAGTAACCATCAGAATAAGGTACTCTGGTCATAAAGGGACGGACATGGTCAGCAACATTACTCAGGCAGGCTGTGGCATTCAAACCATACTCCAGGAGTACTTAAAGGCGTACTAAGAATACCCCCCACACCGTAACGCCGCCAACACCAGCCCAGCATTGATTCAAGGCAGGATGGTCCCATTCTTTCATATCGTTTATGCCAAATCCTGACCCTACCATCCAAATGATGCAGCAGAAATCAAGACTCATCAGACCAGGCAATGTTTTAAAAATTTCTATCGTCTAATTTTGGTGAGGACAGGTGAATTGTAGCCTCAGTTCCCTGTTCTTAGCTGACAGGAGGGACAGTCAGAGTGGTCTTCTGCTGCTGTAGTCAATCCTCCTCAAGTTTCAACATGGCATGCATTCAGATTGCCTACCTTGATTGTAACAAGCGGTTAGTTATTTGAGTTACAGATGCCCTTCTATCGGATCAAATCAGTCTGGCCAGTCCCTCAGTGGATACTTTGTCTTTCTCAGATGTGGCTGAAAGCTTTGGTGTTCAGATAACTAAAGTCTAATTTAATGCAATATACAATACTAGATTTCTCATCATTTGTGTTGTTGTGTGTCTTTGTTGTTGCGTTCGTTTGATATTTACAATATTACAATAATTTGGCTCATAATTGCAGCACGGCAAGTCTACAATCAGGAAGTGGTATTGCAAAGAAAAGTGAAGTTGTTAACATGATGCTGAATCTAAAAGGAGTTTAATTCTCTAGGAGTTTAATTTATGCAAAGGTTAATAACTGAATCCTTACTGAACTCGCTGCATATGAAGGGTTTCCTCAGCACCGTGCTCCTGATGAAAATGTAGAGATGACTGAGGATGATGAAAGGAGGCGGGGCAGCTGGACGACTGTGATACTCCTTAATCAGCTCGTATCTTTGAAACTTCCAAATTCTGTCCGTGTTGTCCTGGACTTCCTGGAATGTAAAGCTGTGCAGGTACGCAAAGACAGAGGGCGGCAAGCAGCCTATGACTGTAAGGAAGCGAAAACGACATGTACTGGAAACTCACGGTGAGGAGAACTCACTTGAAGATCGCTATGAGCAGATTGAGCAGCAGTATGTTGGCGAAGAGCAAGTAAACACAAAGCATGATGATGGTGAGCCACTCAGGGAAGGCTGGTGTTTGGTTCTCATTCAGCATGGGACACTTGGGCTTCAGAGGATCCGTGCCATTCATGCTGCAGCTGTCTATGTCGAAGGCCGCATCTAAAGAAGACAAAAGAACAACCTCATTATTAACAAGTCAGAAGGGTGTAAAACACTGAAGTAAAGAAACTAAACACATTCTGTTACTTCTCCAGCTCCACTCACTGTCAATATTAGTGGGAAAATTCCCAAATATGATGAGGTACGGCTCGTAAACCGCCCCGCGGACAATCCAGTCCAGGCGATTGTCATTGTCGATGAGGATGCCTTGTTTTGCCACACCGTACGCCACCACCCAGATACTCAGCAGAAACATGAAGAAGAACATATCCATCATCTGGAGGACACACGGAGACAATGTCCAAAAGTAAGAAAAACTGAAGAAACAGACACATGGACACACTTTTACTTGGGCAAGCTTTTAAATTTATAACTTCTAGCGTTCAAAAAGTGGACTGTTGATTGCTGCTACTTGTTTGTATGTAATGCTCTCACCATCTTTTTCACTATGATTATTTTGGGTCCCAGGGTGCGGCTAATAGTGAAGATGGCCATGAGGCGGAGGCAGAAGACCACAAAGTCGATGCAGAGGAGGATTTTACCCGCATAGAACAGCTCAGTTGTCAGCCTGAAGCAGAAGAACTCGATGACTCATAGATAATCCAGTGGGCGGAGAGATTTCAGTGGCCTAAAGGAAACTCACCTAAATACAAGGCCAATGATAAACAGGAAGATGGACAGGACATCTAAAATATTCCAAAGTTCGTTGATGTACATCTTGGCTTTCTTACGAAACCCAAAACCATCCGGATCATAAAACAGCTGAGACACAAAAGACAGTTTAATGAATGTGCATCTGGATCATGATATGCATGTAGAGATAGAACAGCATCCCCTGGAGGAACAGAAATCTTATCGTATCTCATTGGTTAAATAAAAACCAAAACAGTAGGCAGAGGTCAGAAACCAAAGTTGCTCTAAGAAACATTGAATATAAAACCTGGTAAAATGAATCAAACAATTACAGAGGAGGAAGGCTAAACTCTCTATTCATGATATCAGTATGCTGCAGGTTAACTGTTTAGCTAGCCTGCTAAACTACCAATACTGCAATAACGGCTTCGAAAAAGACAGATTTTGAAAAGCCACTTACAGATGATTATTTGTCTTTTTGATGCAAAGGGAACTTCTCATCTGCAGACACCAGTTTTATACTATAAAGGGTGTTTGGGAGCATTTAGTTATCTGCTGTATATATATATATTTTTTTAGTCTTTTAAGCTTTACTCTTATGGAATCTGAAGTACTGTAGGTATAGTAACTATAAGCCTGTGTGAACTTAATGTGATTATTTCACTTTGTCTCTTTACAGTAACACTGCTCAGTCGCTATACTACTGTATGTTGCAGTGAATCCCTGTTTTTCCACAACTGATCCCAGCAAAAACTTAGTGTCAATAAAGTACATTAAAATTTGTCTGCACTCAACTCATCAAATAATTTCTATCTCGAAAGTGGCTCTGCTTCTTAGGTTTAACATGAATCGATCTATATTTGTTTAGTTTGTGTATCCCCGCTGCAGTCTCTTACCTGTCTGACCTCCTCACACACTAGAGAGAACAGCCAGATGTAGAGCAGCAACTCCGGAGGAGAGGGCGTCCTCTGGAAGTCGATCATCAGGACCACAGCAAACAGGAAGAGGAAGGCGAAGTACGACACTATATTCCAGTAAAACTTGACCTGTGGGGAACTGTACAGACTCACCAACCTGGACCAGCCTCCCAGAGGCTTCAAGCGCCGCTGGCTGTGGACACAAAGGTCACTAGAGTTAAAGACCTAAATAATTACTATTTCATGCTTTCTCCTAAATTGCTTTTAAACTAAAAACATTAGTGTGAGAATAACAAAAACGTAAAATATTGAAGTTTCTCCTACAGACAGAAAGAAGGATCAGAATTTTGCAGTGATGAGACTTAACTGTTGTGTTAAGAAGCAACCGTCTACTTACGAGCCATTAAAATTTGTATGGAGTGTGCTTCCTGTCACTGTCTCGACTGTCTTCATCTCCTCCCTCTTATCATTGTCTTTCTGGATGGTTTCATCACGTCTGGGGAGAATTACAGTAACACTGTTGACCACCACTGATGATGAAGTACAACCAGTTAAAAACAACTCTTAAAAACAAGTTAAAACCTTATAAAGTCGTCATAAAGGCTAAATGTTAATAAAAAGAAAAATATAAAAGCTCTCACCTGAAAACCAGAAAGCCAGTGTAGATGAGAGGGAAGAAGACCATACAGATCAGGACTCTCCACACAGGGTTGTCCACCGAAAGCTCACCACACCAGATCTGAGTCAGAAGAGCCTGAAAGACATTTTTATTGTATTGCGGCAATTAATGCTGTTTGTGGTTTAATTTTATTTGGTGTAAATGTAAGTATTAACAACCAGTTTTATTATGATTATCTCAACTCTTAGACATTTTACCAAACACAAACTTGTCATTTTCTTGTGAATTTCTCTGACTGCTTTACATTCTAGGCATCTCAACATTGCAAGACTCACCCTAATCCCGAGTTATAAAACTTGTCAGAAAAAGCCCCAAAATAAATGTCTTGTTTTGCTCTACCTGAACGCCTGACTGAGCTACAAAGTTTTTATCGTCAGCCTCCAGCGCCAGCCGCAGGCACGTTGTTTTGCCCCAAAAGGGCGACATGCGAACCAGCAGCTTCCGAGCTCGCTCCTCGTCATTGTTGTGGCAGTGGCTGAACACACCTGGGACAAACAAACACACACACACTGAGGATAAATTCAAACCTTGTCAAACCACTGTCAGTGAAGCCACTCTTGAAGTCCGATCCTACCAATGGCGTGTCTCTCGTAATGATCGGCGAGCTCTAGCATTTCCTCTGCCTCATCTGCATCAGTTCCTTCTACTGCCATTTTCTTGAGGATCTTACTGCCAGCCAGAGCAGCGGACGTGCAGTCTCTACACTGTGCACATACAGATAAAGGAAGATGCAAGGTCTTGTTAAAAAAACCAAACAAACAAACAACTATTTTTAAACTTTCTGTAAGTGCTTTTATCACCTGCTCCCAGGCAATTTCAGCCAGTTCCTTATTGTTCTGGACGATAGCCCAAAGGAAAAGGTCTCTGCCTGGGTCCCTTTGAGCTTCAGGATTATCCTCCTTGGGTGGAGACTGGAGGCCTGGAGAACTTTTAGACAGCTAAAGAGAAATTAATGAATAAATGTGTCACATTAAGTATGTAGTGACTCACTATAACTAGGATTTCTCATAGTATTTCAGTTAACTGCTCAGTTACACTCCCTAGAAACAAATCCCACCATGAGGGTGCAAATGCTTTCTCCAAATTTAGAAAATAAAATTATGGTATCAAATACAAAACAATTTTGATGGTCGCACTGTTTTTTTTTTTTTTATTATTATTCTCTACCCCAAACACCCCAATTCACTGAAAATGTTCAGGTTATAAGAAAGCTTAAAAAGTTGTATAAACATACTCACTGACATTGAAGTTTCCTCCAGAGTCATGTTGAAGTGGCATGCCACGGGGGAGCGAGGGTACAGGGGCTTGGTGAAGCTGCCCAGCAGGTGGCGCACCTCGTCAGAGACGTGCGTCAGGGAGATCATTTCGCCTTGCCTTGCGCGAGCTCGAGCCCTGATGCCGAACGCTTGCCTCCTGCCACCACGAAAACTGTGGACCCGCTTGGCCAGCTTGCGCAGGAATAAGCAGGTGGGCAGCTGTTTGTAGAGCTCGCACAGAGTTTCCTCATCTTGCAGGAAATCCCTCAGACTCACACCGTTCTCCAGGAGCAGACTCACAAACTGAGGCTTGCTGCCAACCAGTGCTGAGAGCATGGCCCAGTGGAGGTCACTGGACTGGAAGATGGCAAGAAGGGGAACTTGTGCTTAAATACTATGATCTTAGAAAGCCCCAACACTTTTATCCTATCTTAATAATCCTGAATAGGACTATAGTTCAGAGGGTTGTTCGTTTGACAGCGCTGCCTCTGAGACAGATGATGGTGGTGTTATGTACAGTATAATAGGCAAACCCACCTTCCACTGGCTCTCCTCAGTGAAGATCTCAGTCTCAGCTATGTCCACTCGGTTCCAGGCTATAGCCAGCTCCAGCTGTCTCTTCCAGGACTCGGTTCCCAGTGACTCACTGATCCTCGAAGCTGCGTGGAGACGTGACAGATGTGTTTACATTTAGTCAAAAGCTTAATTCAATTCAATTCAATTCAATTTTATTTATATAGCGTCAATAACAATACAAATCGTCTCAAGACGCTTTACAAAAACCCGGCCTGAAACCCCCAGAGCAAGCCTGAAGGCAACGGTGGCAAGGAAAAACTCCCTTTTAACAGGAAGAGACCTCGAGCAGAACCCAGCTCATATGGAGGGACCCATCTGCCTAAGGCCAGCCGGGTACCGACAGAAGAAAGAGAGAAGAGAACAGCAAAGAGAGAAGAGAAGAGAACAGCAAGATAAACATACATCTGTCATAGATACACATATCTGACTAAAGTGTACATGTGGAATCTTATGATACAAACTGATGATGTTACATGACAGTTACATGACAGCTTAACGGCTGCAGAGATGCTACCTTTTTGTCACAGGATGTAGCTCGTCCTGACTTATTCGTTGTATTTTTCTGTGCAGACTGTAACACATTCTTTAATGAGCAAAATGTTTGTAGAAACTGTTGTGGTTAGCAAGGCTTTACTCGTAAACAAAGATTCTCCAGAGATGTTTGTGACCACTGAGAGGACAGCGGATCTTCCATAGTAGCTGATTGGGCAAGACGATTTCCCGATAATGTATATTTTAATTACTCAGATGGAGATCAGTGATGGAAATTCTGGGCAAAGCAGTTTAGCAAAGTGTGCACGCCCAAGCTGGTGGGCGCATACCCAGTTTTAATGCACTTTGGCTCAGAGTTTTTCCTACACACCATGCACCATTAAGCTTCTAAGGTCTAAATGGGTTTCATACGGAATGCTGGAGGAAGCGCTGCATATTTCTTAATTGATCGAGTGAGGCCATCATAACCTCTCCTTCTATATTCCATCACACTACATTTGATACTACAATCCAGACGCTTATTTTCCGAGAGGCAGGATTACACTTGCTAAGAGGTGTTTTGGCCCCCAGCCTTCCTGTCTTCATAGTGAAGACAGTGGTGTACGTCTGCAATAAGTCCAATCTGTCACTGAGATTGAATTCCAAACCTAGACCTTACCTTTGAGTAGTGCTTGAAGAATGGCCACATCCACATCCCCGTGGCTGTCCTCGCTTATCCTGAATATTGTAAGCAAGTGAGACATCCTGATGATGTCCTGAATCTGGAACAAAAAACAGACGTAATGTGCAGAATCTCACACCTTAAGCCAAACATTACAACCTCTGATATTTAGCTGCTTACAATTAAAAAATGTTTAAAGAAAACAATAAAGGACTGAAGTCTGACCCCTGTGGCACACCACATGTAAGATGGGCAGTAGAGAAGGAAGCATAATTTAAAATGGTGGCTGTTGATTTTCCTCAAGCACAGCCAAGAAGTTGACATTGCTTAGCTTGGATAGAAGTGTATGGATAACTAGAGAGTGGATTTAGGTCCAACATCTTCCACTACCTTTCCCCGTAGCAACGCCAGCAGTTGTACTCATTTAGCAAAATGTGTCAGCATCAATGTAGTGGACTGGCTAAACGTCAATAGGTTACTATTGTCAACACATTCACATACAGAGTTAGCCTTTAGCAGACATGATGCCCCAAAGTTCAACCTCACAGAACCGCTGTCCTGGCTTTCTATGTATAGAAACATCCGTAATTGTTATGTACACCGATCAGACATAACATTATGACCACCTTCCTAATATTGTGTCATCAGATAATGGACATGGATCTTCTGAGGGTGTCCTGTGGTGTCTGGCAACAGGATGTTGTTAGTAGGGGCCTTTGGGTCCTATGGATTGAGGGGAGGGACCTCTGTGGATCAGGCTTGTTCCAGTGCACCCCAGAGATCTGTGATCAGTTTGGGATCTAGTGAATCTGGAGACCAGGTCAACACATTTGTGCTGTTTTTCATGTTTTTTGAGTTGTTCCTGAACTGTTTTTGTGTGTGTGCTTGTGTCAGGCTGCATCCTGCTGGGGGTGCCTGGTCTGGTCTAGGTGGGTGGTACATGTCTAAGTAACGTCCACTTGAAAGCCAGGTCCCTGAATTTCCCAGCAGAACACTGAATTGTCACAAGATGGTGAATGTTATTTACTTCACCTGACCTTTAATGTTGCGACTGATAGTTGTATGTTCACATACCTTCTTGGTCCACTCAATAATCCTGATGTCGGGAAACCTTTCATACTCTGGACCAAAAAACTTTTTCATCAACTGGTGGATGAGGGCGATAGTGATCCGGCTCAGTGGCAGTCCTGACACCTGGGCGATTACATCTGCTATTCTCCCTGAGCCCTCCAGGATCACACATGGTGTACCATTCAGCATAGCGTTGTAGATGGTCTGGGGGGAGACAAACAAGAGTGTCAGGCAAGAAACACGAAGACAGCAGAAAAGAAAAGATGGCAGAAAACTGCTGACTCACATTCAGCGTGCCAGGTCCTCCGTCCAAAACCACACACACCACGGGGATGGTTGCACCGGTCTCTGGTGGTTAGACAATCAATATTAAATGCATTTAAGATCCTATCCGTAATGGGTTCAAGATTTTGAAGATACAATATCAGTTATTTTTAACCTTTGTTTCCAAGACGCTTTCTGGAGATGCATTTCTCTAGACGGCTACGCAATTCAATCTCCACTCCGTAGTGTCCGTGGGTCCCATCGTCCACCAGCAGGAAGTGTGTATGGTTGTTGTCAAGACAAGACAGGCGGCCCTGGCCCTTGTTGTCCATCAAATAATGGGCTGGGAAACAACCCTGCATTGAAAGTGGACGAGGAGCAACAAGAAGGCACAATATGACGTATTGAGTTGTGTGCAGTTGATGAATCTTAGCCCGTAAAGAGACAGGTGACATGCCTAAATGTGTCTATCCTACCTCTGAATGCACCAAAGCGTCCCTGTTGTGAATTATTCCCCATGTTGCCATTCCAATAGCGACTATCTTGCCGTGCACGGAGCTGCTCAGGGCGTGATCCCGCACAGCCTGCCCAACATGCTTCATCACACCTGCGTTGGTGCCACCGGTGATGATCCATGCACCTGCATACACACAGCGACAAAAAGTTTAAGAACTGAACAGTTTCTTATAGAACACTTTTTGGTTAATGATACTGATCTCTCTTGGTGTGGCTGGCTGACCTGTTGTCTGAGCCACTTTGATGAGACCTCTGTGGAACATGTTCTTGAGACGGGCCTTCAGGTAGAAATTCTTGGCTCCTCCGGTCACTGAGATCAGCAGGTTGGGAGGGGAGAGTTTCCACTGTTCAGTCAACAAGTGGTACAGGACATCAGGCCTGGTGTCTGCGGACACTCGTGCATACTGACAAACGACGTATAAACACAGATGTGAGTCAGTGAGGCAGAGTCAATGAGGCAGAGTCAATGAGGCAGAGATGCAGACATTTACAGTACACAAGGTGACATTTTGAAAGTGGAGAGCTGATGCACCTTGCCCATCTTTTGTCCCACACCACCAAAGTTGATGTCTCCAAAAGCATCAGTTGGCACTTCATGGACATGTCTGTTTATGTTCCACGACTCCCCTGTGAAGTCCTCTGGCTTGATGGCTTCGGCTGGATGTTCAGACTTGGAGTAGCCACACATACAAATGTCCTCTCTAGTGGAGAAACAAAAGAGACATCAAGATAAAAAAAAAGGTTAATTTATATATAATAGGCAAAATCAACATTTATAGTGCAACGATGCACAGCCACCACTTTCATCAGCTGAACCTTTTTACTACTTGTCTTGACTTCTACAGATCCTATGTGCTAACTGGCATTTTAGACAAGTTGGAAACAATTATCCATAGCAGACAATCTCCACTGGCAAAGTCCTAAAAGTCTATTTAGAACGACTACCTTAATAAAGTACTGAGAATTTACAAGTAGAACAGTGGCCTACTTTTATATTAATACACTAAATAAAAAGTATCAAATCAATATGCTTTGATGCCAGAGTTGCACAGTCTGTGTGTGGGTGCCCAAACTTTTGCAAACAGTATTATTTCAGGGCAGATTACTGGACCAAACTAGTGAATTTAATGAATCATGTAACAGCAGTTTCCTCACAGTAGCTCTGTATCGTGCAGCAGCAGAAACTATACAAGGTCACTTTTAGAGACAGTCATCCTAAAAATCAGGACACGGCAGCTCAGCCTACCTGGCACCTTTTTCAAAGAAGCAACATTCCTTCTTGCAGATGTTCTCCTTGATCCAGCTGGAGAAGGCAAGGCGCTGGAAAGAAGGGGAGAGAGAAAGGTGTTTAGAGGGTCTGGCTGCGCTGATCGCCACCGCATGAACCAGCCGTGATTCCAGCTTAGCCTCCCCCATCCCGGCGCTGCATGCGGGGCTGTGCCGATCAGATCTGTCTCAGGCTGAGGGCAGAGAGCTTGACAGGAGGGAGGAGGCTCTGCAGTCGGTGCTGTGTGTGCTGGCGTGCACTCAGCACTGCATCGGTGATGTCAGAGCTCAGCCAATGCTGAGCAGGCTGCTGAAACTCGAGCAAACCTCACACTCAGCGTGCAGGACAGAAGGCAGCCGGGCGCCAGTTGAAGATTAGTTCATTATATGGTAAATTTGCTCCAAAACAGCATGAATGACTCATCATCCACCGAGATTAGATAGTTTGTAAATTATAAATGGAATGAAATACTGACTATTTGTTGACGTAATAGAGTACCGGACAGACAAAAGTCTCCAGAGGTGAACTATAAGAAAGCACATTTACTCAAGTACTGCGCAGCAGTGCAGTTTTGAGGTATTTTACTTGAGACTGTATATTATGCAGCTGTACTTGACTTCTACTCCCTTACATTTCAATGAAAAATATTACACTTTTCACTTTTCAACAGCTATAATTACTTTGCATCCAAAACACATCAGTTTATATAATATGATTTCGTACTTATTGACTAAAGTACAGCAGCCAGGACAATGGAAAGTAGTCAAAATGAGACCCATCTCAACCCAATACAACTTCAGAGTACGGCTAACATATTCGTCCATCACTAAAATTATAAAAAATCATAAAACACTCACCTTTTTAAAACCAGTAATCAATCCATTTAGTCCAAATTTCTTCTGCGGCAGCTGCTCCATCATTTGCTGCGGGTAAATCCTGTTCTCAAGCTTAGGCAACATTTCGGAGGAAGTACTATCCTGTGCTT
The DNA here is from genome assembly GCF_963514085.1 of Chelon labrosus. NCBI lineage: Eukaryota > Metazoa > Chordata > Actinopteri > Mugiliformes > Mugilidae > Chelon > Chelon labrosus. The sequence goes on from NC_140341.1 coordinate 19,403,727, forward strand.
TTATCTTCCGAGGAAAGGCTGAAGAAGAGAAGAGCATCTCAGGAGTTATGGTCTACTAATCTATTTAATATGAGGAGCCTGGGACTTTAGCATTCTGACGTACTACACCACATATGCGAGGCCATACTAGCCTGCTGATTCAGACGGCATCAATCAAGATGGAGAGGCTGTTATTACATTGTTTTATGGCATTGTCAAACAGCTCTTACCCTCCCAAACAATATTAACTTCCTCCAGTCTACAGCTTCCGCAGGAACAACAATTGGCCGTGCGGTCAGGCTTCACATTACAGGCAAGCCAAAAGACTGAGATTTATATCATAAAAACGTGACCACAACACACTGAAAGAGACACATGAGTTTCAACGGTTAGGTGACATACCTTAACACATGCAGCGTTTTCAGAATCCAGGTGAAAAATAAGAAAACCTTTACATAAAAAAATTAAAAAAATCAGTATTTAAGGTATGACTTGTCACAGTTGACATATTAACATCTTACTGCCTTCAAATCATCCTCTCACTGGAATAAATGACAGCAGCAACATGAAGTCACTTCTGGTGTCTGCCTTCAACAACGCACAGATTCATGTTGGGGAAAGTGCTGTGTTTCTTGTTGCCAGGTGACACCTCCAGAGTATTTAACTAAGGACCTTGTTACTGAATTGAGAGCTGCTTCACTGTGAGGAGATCATTTGTATTTCTGTGTTAGAACTGTTTGTATTTAATACCAATAATATAAGTCAACAGTTTTTGTGGCAGCTTGACTTTTAATAATCCCAGTGCTTTTTCACTAAAAAGAGTAATAAGAGGATGTCTGTAATTGTATAAAGTTAGTGAGTATAATAACTTATTGTGTGATTATCACACTGTACCTGATTATCACACTGTACACCTGGCTTTCCAGGTGTACTATTACAGTTCATCACTTTGTAGCTGCTGCTTTACAGCAACTTACCCAGTCTGTAACGGGAGGTCCCGCTCCTGGAGGCCTTAAGGATGCACACACTGCACAGTATGTCTGCTTATCAGAGACTGAAATGAAAGAATAACTAGATATTATTTATTTGTTTGCAAAATATCTTGCATGCTTACTGTACGTGATTCACAGCATATGTGCCTGATGCCTCTAGGATCTAAAAATATTTACATAAAAATTAAGAAGTCCTTGAATCCAATATAAAGAGGTGTGTCTTGTTTCCAGTGTAGCGCAATTAGACAAAACCAATCACTGAGTTTGCCATTAAAATGTAATAAATAAAATATGGGTTTTCCTTAAAAACATTAATATTAATTGCCCCAATCAGAATAAAGTCTCAATTTCACCCTGTCCCACAAAGCTAACTATTGACATTGCGATTAAGCTACCTTGTATTTTATGTAGAGTGCTAATAAGCTAACGTTAGCCTGCTAATGTGCTAAATTAAACGGCTAGCAGTAAATTAGCATCCTGCGAGTATTTTAGCCGTTAGCTACATTTATGCGTCTGAAACAGTTTAAACTGTAAACACTGTCGCTATAAAAATGCACAAAACAACAATATCTGAGATATAAATGTCAGCAACGTCCGTCTGTTTTTGTATTTTAAAAAGATGATAGTTTATTCACATCAAATCTGAGTGGATTCATGATGGTTTTAACTGGTCTTTGGTAAAGTTAGCCAAACGGCTGTGTGTTTTACTTTGTTAATTCTCTCCTGTAAAAAAAAAAACAAAACAAAACAAAAAAAGCTAACGTTATGAGTGTAGTTAAAGGAGTGAGTGACTCACTTGTGGAGGTCAGGGTTGTAGAAATAAGGTGAGGGCTAGCTTTTAAATTCAGTTTTCACCTTCATCAAATAAATGTGGCATAAAGAAATGCTGTTCTGTTGTACCTCCACTAGGTGTCAGTATACCATCACTTTTAAATCCAAAAAAGGAAATGGAAATTAGCTGCACCGGTTTGTGGTTAACAACACAACAAGCAAGTTTCAGTAGGAGTTCCTGTTTAAACCTCAAACTTCCCACCAGTCCCCTAGAACTGAAGAAGCTACTCAGATGAGTGGTGAAACGTCTCCTCAAAAATGCCAAATAGTGGCACAGTGGATCACTGAGAACCTCCACAGACATCACTCATTTGTGTGTCTGTGATATTAGTCTGCAGCAAGTTGTGATTTTTAAATGTGGCGATCAGTAACATATAAAGTGAGAAATGTGTTAATTAAATTAGTGTTTAGTGATAAACAAAAGATCATGGCGTATAAACCATAAATCAGTCACATAATGCCTTATTCCAGTATTTACTACAATAGCCAGTTATTATTAGAGGTACAGCCAATAGTTATTTTCATTCTCAATTTTTTTAAGAGATGTCAAAATATAAAACAAAATATCCAGGTACCTACCTTTAATATTTTGACATTTAAGCTACGACCAGATATTTTTATTGGCATTGCTTTGCTTGAAAATCTATTTAATATCAAAGAACTTAAGTTTCTGTCCAATAGTTTCAGCAATGAATTATCCCATTTTATTTAAGTGGTGTGTTTTTATATGTATTTAAGCTAAACCATATGTGGATATTGGTTTAATGAGCCGCATCATACTGACCCACTTGCACACACAAAGCAGACACACACTCTGATCCCTTACGGCACAATATTTATTCAACAATATACAGATTAATTTCTCTCTACATTTCAGACTTATCTTCAGTTTTTTATATTTATCTTGATTTCAGTTTTGTACATTTCTTTATTTACAAGAATTAAAATAAGTCTTTCTCTCCATTTATACATCATTAGTACAGTGTTATCGCATCATCCAGCAGATTCCCTCGAAGCATTTAGATTCGATTCCTCGTTGCTAACCTGTTTATATTTCTTACACCGACTGACGTCTTTGAGCCACAGAGCAGTGAACTGACAGGAGGGCTCGACATGCACCTAAAGTCCAGGTGTAGCTGTCTCTCTGGGAGGGATGACGAACGGATGGTCCTCTTTATTTCACCCACATGAGAGAAGTCCTTTGCTCTGTAGCACCACAGCAGGGTGTAGAAACAGAATCACTGAATGGGGATACTGTTGAGGGCTTGCACCTTTAAAAAATCAGCTTAAATGCATGTGCCCCCCTCCCACCTGACGAGGATCAATGAAAGACCGTACACCAAAAATTTTAAATAAAACTAAATAAAAGGGGGAAAAAAATGTTGCATAGGATCAATTCTGACGTCAAGAACAGAAATTTTGGTGCTGCCGTTTTGTTTTGAAATGTGGCTTTTTTTTTTTTTTTTTTGATAAACTCCTGAGACCTTCCAGACCCCGTAACTTTTCTTTTTGGTTTTTTAATGAAAAAAATAAATAAATAGCTGTACCCTTAGACTTTAACAAAAATAGCATTGCGTCGGATGTGACATCCCATAGAAGTACTACTTTAAAGAGACTAAAACCCTGCATTGAGTGTATACACATTTGCACATCTATATATGTCGTTTCAATAACTATCTTGAGAGAGGTGGATGGATTAAAGTGCATTATACTGTATGAAAACAAAGCCCACAGTTATCACATGCAGGGCAGGAAATGAACTTTCTTCACCAGCCACAGTGACTGATCAAGAACAAACCCGCTGAGACATTTTCACTAAAGAGGTTTTTTGAAATGCAAGAGGACTTTAAGAGCTTATTATGCTGACAAAATGAATGGTGAATAAAAATTTCAGCTGCAGACAGTCAAAATTATTTTTTGACACTCACTGGCCGGTGTTCATTTCCTGCCCTGATCACATGCAAATAACACCACACACTGAGGGATATTTGTTACTCTACATACAGTACCAACATGACTGCTGGTAACCTTGGTCAGGGGCACTCATATTAATGACATGAACACGTCACCAGTTTTAAAACAGCAAAAAGGTGCCACTCGACTCACAGCAAAATACAGCAAAATGGGGAACAGGGCTCTCTGAGAGCCACACAGCACAGGGATGACAGCAGACAGACCAGGTGAGAGCTCAAACTCTTCTTCTTCTTCTTCTTCAACATTCTAGTCCAACAGGAGGAGGAGGAGGAGCGTGCAAGACCAAAGAGCCGATCACTGAGGCTTTCTTTTGGCCTGAAATGTTTAAGGCTAACGCACACACGCAGGACTCACTCAGGACCAGGAGCAGCAGCTGTGAGGGTTCCAAGCACAGTAGGAGCAGAAGTGTGTGGGATTTTCACTGCACACTGAACTTTTATATACATTAAACCATTCATCCTTGTTTTCAACGAACACGTGAGCAAGACATGGTAAATGCATTACAACAGCTGACATCTACAGTACACAGACGCATAATATACTGCTTTTACGCGTGGACAGCAACGCTAAGCAACGATTGTGAAAGCACAGTGTGTGTCGCGCAGAGGTGATGAGTGAAATGGCCAAAAAAAAAAAAAAAGTGAAGCTGCATCTAAGGGCACATTGAGCCATGTGTCATCCCTTTTTTTTTGTCTTAACTTTAAAATAAGACCAGAGAACAGAAAGAAATAGGCATTTCAAATTAAGACACCCGAGCATAAAATATTATTATTTACTTCCTTAAGGACAGGATGTGTATTGGCACATCTGGCAAGGACAAGATTGGGTTTGGCTCGCTGGCTGTTTCACGCGTCTGAAACAGCTGTGCTTTGCAGGGCACTAAACATGCAGACAAGCGCAACATGTTCAAATCACTCAGCCTGGGCAGGGAGCACTACAGAAGGCTAGCTAGCACTGCGCACAGATGCAGGCAATTCACAGCAGAGAAGATCCAACTCCATGCACGTGAGGATTAAAACAATTGCACTTCAAAGATGGGGGGGGGGGGGAAATAAAAAAAAAATGAAAGCAGGACAGTATTAGGGAACTGAATATGAGGTTAATCCCAAATGTGATTGTTTGATATATTACACGAAATACGAGAACCTGAAGAACCAGGTTGGGACAATGTGTTCTTGTTTTGGAGCTAGACTTTGCCCACCACGCGACAGAAGTGAAATGCAAGGCCGAGATATTCAGTCACAACTCCTCACATGGTTTTACGCACAGAGATTTTACAGTGTCATTACAGTGTGAAACCATTTTTGGTCCCCCAATGGGTCAACACTCCAGTTTCAAATCTCAAAATTTTGCATCTGATTGGGAGACACGTGTCTGAGTGGCAGGTGAACACACAATGAGGTAGAACAAAATGTTTCATGAGCATCCAATCAGAGCACAAAACAGGAGACTATCGTGGCAGAGGCCGCTGATGTGCAGTGACTAGTACAAGCCTCCAGAGGGCAGCAATTCCCCGGCTCAGACACGCCAACAAACACGAGCCTCAGCCAAAACACAGACCCACAAACACACCAACCAGTGCTTTCAGATGGAAGGATCCATTAAATGGTCTGGACAATAGTAACAATCCAATATAAAATACAGTCATTGCCTTTAGCATTAGACACAAACCTGCACTGTCCAATGCAGTTCATCAACTTCAACATCAACATCAGCTTCAGATTTTAAATCACAAGACAATTATTTCTTTTCCTCTTGTAGCTGCACATTAATGATTATTTTTAAACTTCTCCAGTTAAAAGCTCGGGGCATGACAAACTCTCTCCACATTCCAGTTTGGTTTTACAACAATCTTAAAAGTTGACTGAAAATATGATTAGAAATGCAGAATAAAATAAAGGTCGTAGACTGAAACCTAAACTTGGGTTTGACTGATTTCTTCAAAACTATTGTCAAACAAGTGAAGATAAATGAACAAACCAAAAGAATACAGTCTTTGGAAATGTGGTTTAAAACAAAACATTTAAACATTTCTTTTCGTAAAACTGCTTATGCCAAATTAAAGTTCAATAAGGAAAAAAAAAATCAGCAAGAACGATTGCACGTGAGCCCGGGAATGAAAGGGAAGGAACGAAGAGAAAGAGCAATAATCCCAGACTCTTCTCCGTATGAGCAACGGTAAGTGTTATTGCTGATTCATTTTGACTGATTCAGTCAGGAACTCAAAAAATCTGAAATGTCACTTGACCTACAGTGAAATTTTCTCTCGTCATATCCTCCCTTTGAGGAGAGTTTGTGTGTGGAATGCTCAGCTTAGTCAGACGGGAGGATGCACTGACATGCTGGACTCTTTTACACTCGACTGTAATTACAGCAGCGGGCAGTCATGATTCATGTGTCTGTCCTCAGTAAAACAACCCCCACTAGCAACGACTACAGGACACAACTGTAATTTGAATGGATGTTAAAAGGGTTGGATGGATGTTAAATGTGTTCTTACTTTCTACACATTCACACACACACACACACAGATAGACAGAAGTTGTCAAAGAAGACCTGTAAAGAGTCGCAGAGAAAAACTGCACGAGTGTTGAGTGTAGCTATTTGTGTGTGTGTATGTATGACTACCATCCCCTTGCTGAACATTAGACCTGTGATATGATCTGCATGTTGAAGCTGGGGGAGCGTGACTGCTTGGTGAGAGGCGCTCCCGGGGACAGGAGGTCCCGGGCCTCCTCGGGCCTGATCAGGTGCTCCTCCTGCAGGCTTATGGTGGAGTGGCGGTGGGAGCCCCCCGTTTGAAGCCCTCCTTCCTTGTCGGAGCCCCCTGCCGCCTCCTCTCGCTCGTCCGCGCCTCCGTTTAGGTTGAAATTCATGCAGTCAAAAGACTTGCTGGAGGAGGTGCTGCCAGTCCGCACCAGCGCGGGCCCCACGGGGAAGCTCAGGTGCTTCTTTATGGGGCTCAGGTGGATGGCATCCAAGTTGATGCTGGCTGGAGGAGACTGCTGCCTCTGGTGATGCCTCCTCACAGCAGCCTGGTGATCCGCAGACAATTCAGCCTCCCTCTCTCGCTCCCGCTCCCTCTCTCTCTCTCGCTCCTTCTCCTTCTCCTTCTCCCGCTCTTTCTCTTTGTCCCGAGACAGCCGGGACGTGATGGCTTTCTTGATGCTGCTACTGCTGCTGTTCAGGCTGCCGCCCCTCGGCCCCACGCTGCCACCAGGCTTGGTGCCACTGGGCTGGCTGCTGTTGGACGCCCCGGAGGAGAAACCCTCATCTGGGTCGTTGACGTTGAAGGAGTCCTCCCCGCCGCTCATGCCATCGGCATCTGAACACGAGCGCGAACAAACATACACAATGGAAAGCATAATAGACAGAAACGTGAGTGAGGAGTAGAATTAGACTGTGATCAAACCTTTTATGATATCATTTCCATGATACTAAAGTTCCACATTTCACATATTAAAACCAATGTCAACATTGCTGAGAAAACCTTATTATTAAACTAATAATGATTATTGTTTAATAATGCTAAACAGATTAGCAGACTTAAGTGGGGACACTTGACTTAACACTCCATGCTGCTTCATTAGCTCAACCATTGTGCATCAAACTGTTACAGTTCAATACACAATGACCTTGAGCTCTTATCATCTGATGTAATTCAGATCGACCAAAATCTGACGAGCTGTTTAGGAAAACTGTGAGCTCATTGAACAGCTTAAAATAGAGCAGGTTTGTTAAGCAATTCGAAGTCTTCTGATAATTAGTTTAAGTCTAACAGGCACACCGTCAACATGAAGGCATAAAAAACATGAAATCATTTCTAATCCATTTGTGGCCTCACTCTGAAAGCTGAAAGGGAAACAGATGATAAATTGTGTTAGAAAAAAAAAGCATGTTATTGACATACAGTATGCAGGGTAAAGCCTGTTAAAAGAAGAGACAGGCTATCAGCTGTCTCTCTCCGTCATGCATCGTTGGGCACAAGCAGAATTGAACGACAGGGAACCATAGAAAAGCACCAGAAAAGAAACGGAGAAAAACCGAGAAGGAAAGGTCTGGACCGAACATGCACATAACATGAGGAGAAGTCGCATGCTCTTCCTGCCCCATCCCACGTTTCTCCTGCAGCACTGGCCCGGCGGTCACATGGATGGCCGGCCGGGACGAGCCTGCCAATCTGTGGAGAGCGCCGAAGCGAGTCCGTACACCTCATCAGATCAATAGCTTCCCCGTTAAGAGCTGACTGCCAGCAAGGCTAAATGGGCTAGTCTGCCAGCCACTGCAGGCCAACCTGAACCCAAACGAAGAGTGTAAGCTTCACCAACACAGCTGCAACCAGTGCTTTTGCTTGTTTTAGCCTTTTGACTACAGTTTGCTTACGTCTGCTGGTGCAACATTTGCTTGCATTGGGTTTATAATTATTTCAGTGTCCTACATAAATCAACCTGAAATGTGGTGTAGACGGAATAATCCAACATCAACATTTCTTTGCATTCAACTTTTTTACTCTGTTATGTCATAGCGCTATAATTCAGCAGTGGAGCACTTTAAAAACTCTTCTTTGATGGTGCATTCAAGGACATTCTGACAAGTAACTTTCCAGAGCTGGAAGCCAAAAATCATAGGGCACATGCAGTACCTTTCTAGGACATAAAATGCTGAATACATGCATAACACAAATAAGTGAGGAAGTAACGGGAAGAAGCTCCTGATGCAGGGGAAGGGCACATTTCCCTTCACATGTGGCAGAGATGATTTTCTGAAAAGCTCAATGTTTTGTTTAAAAGTTATTATCAGTGCCGTTATTAATATGAAGACATATGTCTACCTTGTGCATTGGTCCCTATAATTGTAGCTCAACTTACATGACCAGAGATATTCTGGTAGTAGTTACTATGTTTCTTTCAATAAAACTTGGTATTTTTCAACTGCACACTAGCACACGTCAATAGCTAAATGTGATGAGATTTGTAAGATTTATTTTTTTTGTTATGCGACCGCTGGATTTCTTTAAATCAGCATCAAGTAAAATATCAAAGTATCGTTATAAGTCACCATCAGTTCAGAGTTTTTACCTCCTTTTTATTCCCAGAACAAAATGAATCCGAATATGAAATATTAACTTGCTAATTCAAACAGGTTTTTAGCTGTGCTCAAGTATATTTCCACAGAATGAAAATGCATTGCTTCCTTGAGGGAAAGCAAACAGTCAAGTGGTTGTGGAGCAACTTAAAAAAAAAAGCAATTTGTAGTAAACGGGTTTAAACATGCAAAACCACCAGTAATTTCAAATATGCATGCAGTGAAGTCCAAAACCGACGGAAGTATGTCGAGATTTCTTTCTGCAGGAGGATGTCCAGTAATTAAACACAAACTGTGACTGACGAACCTTCTTTTGAGATGCGGTTTTACTGTATTTCTATCTAATTAAACACCTTGAAGGATTCTTTCACCACAGCAGTGAAAGATCACTGGAAGAAGATGGGATGGCGTCAGACAAACAATGACCATAAGCCAGGGAATGAGCTGATCCTCAGTCTGACCGGTGTTTCAAGATTTCAAAACAAGCACGAATGGAGAAGGGCAAGCACATTTAATGAGACAAAATGGGCCGTACGGTCCTGGCGGTGGAGCAGCCTTAGCTGTTTGAATTATTAGGTTTTATATTCAATCAGTCCATTTGGCCATGTCATTTGAAATGCTAATGTTCCAGCGTTTCATGTTTAAGCAGAAATTACTGAAGCTTGCTGTAGCGTGTGCATGCAGGGCTCGTTCCCACTCACTGAGCTGAAGGGAAAAAAAAGGAGCACGGGAGGACACAAAATTAGCATAGTATAAGGCCATGGGACTAAAAACATGAAATGGAAGACCTCTTCCTGCAGAAGGGCAGCAGCAGATGGATGCTGTTGGTCTGAGATACCAAACACTTGGTGCTGTCAAACACTTTGACATAGCACAGAAAAAAAAGAAGTCAGGTGCCCTGTGTCAGTATGCATATGCCCCAGTATGCATGCTAAAACTGCACAAAAATAAACTCCAATTATCAGAACTGGAGAGTTGCGAAACCCCGGAGTATCAGGTCAAGGATGCTCTACATGCTCAGTGAGTGACAAGGGCAGCGGTTTAAAGTTGAAGGCATGATGAGGAAAAAGAGAGAATATGACATGATGACAGGCCCATGCAAAATGGCCACTAGCCCCACTTCCTTCAAACCCAGAATAGGTGACTCTTCCACTCTTAAAGAAGGCGAAAAACAGCAATGGCCTGGTAGTGGAGGGGTAGGTGAGGGTCTTATAGACTGGATGAGTTAGTATACTCTGGGGAAGTGAAGAGGCAGCCACAATGGAAAGGGCAGAATAAACTGCCTCAAGCTGAGGGGGGGTAGTGGTAGGAGGAGGAGGAGGAGGAGGAGGAGGAGGGTCGGGAGGATGCAGATCGAAGGGGCACCTCCTCTTGAGACCCCCTCTGCTCTGAGTGTCCGCCCCTGTCCCCTACCCTCAAGTGTGATGGGGGGAATGATGCTGCTGCTGCTGCTGTGGTGGCTGTGATGCCGCCCTCCTCTTTCCTCTTTAGCTGCGGGGTCCCAGGGAGTGTGGTGGTGATGGTGCTGGGCGATGTTAGGAGGACTGACGATGAGGCTCAACTCTGCATCGGTTGAGTGGTCAAAACAATCTGGGAGTCAACAACACAGACGAGGAAATGTGTGTCTTTAGTAGCAGCAAGCTTCAATCAATTCGGGCCTCATCATGGGCACTGCGGGCCTAACGGCAGCCTGCAAATTCGTATGTAGATAAAAAAAGAATGTAGAAAAAACGCGACGCAGGGGCATTTTAAAAATGGACTACCCCATCAATCGCCCATCTACTGGATAAAATGGAGTCGGCAGAATCTACAGGCACCATTTTGTTGTGTGCAAATCATAAACCTTAATCTTAACCGGTGAAATAAAGCACATAACGCACTTACTAGACAAGACAAGCAAAAAAAAAAAAAAGAAAAGAGCAGTGAGTGGCACAAGCACCACAACACAGAGACTATGACCACAATTACACAATAACTGACAGGAAACACCATTTAGATGATGCTAATGGTGTCCACTGAAAACAGGATTCCTTCTCACTGCTGAGGACAAACACCAGAAAAGTTATTTTCTCACCAAATAGTTTCTTCTTGTGGCCTTTCATAGGTCGAAAAAGAAGCAACAACTCATAAGATTACAGCTCAAATGATAACTGAACATAGTCCCTTTACTTGCATAACTTTCTGGTCCAGCCTGGGTAATAAATTAATAATAATAAGCTCAATAAGAAAGAGTATTAAAATCTACTCTGCTGTCACATTTACTGAGCTCTCTGCTGCACTGAGGTCTGGTTCACTTTGCTGTGTGCTGCAGCCAAGATGGCGGATTTTTCTCCTGCTCCTTCAGCCTTACCCTCTCTCTTCCAGCGGTGGCGTCGTATGGAGGCGGTGGTGATGGCTGAGATGGATATACGGCTAATGGTGGGTGTCACCTCCACCTGGAGCACCTTGCGCCCCCGCGACTCATCAGGAGCGCTTTCTGGCAGCGAGTTTTTCATGGCGTTCCCCAGCTGAAGTTGACACATAAGCACAGACGCCGATCAATAAAATATTCAATGACTGAGGCCGGGAAGGCATTATAAGATAAGCCCAACGAGATATGAATTTTAGGAGTTGATTTGAAAAGGAAAAATGAGCTGAAGTGTTCTCTTCACACACACACAAACAATGCTGTTCGACTTACCAGGAGAGGCTGGGAGTAAAGCTCCAGCTGGGCTCTGTACACAATGTCCTCCAGAGCTTCTCGCCCCATCTCCCACTCTCCATTGTATCTACGGGCAAAAACAAATGCAGACACGCACCGGCATTTAACAACGTCATGTCGCGAGCTTATTTAAGTAAACAGAGTGTATCAGGTTGTCTGGCAAGATGCACTGATGTCTGAGTCACATCCTCTCTGAACTATTATTGGTTATTTAGCAATGCCTGCGGCTACAGCTAGGGAGGGGACGACAACTTAGGCACAGAGTGATTAAACTCTGTCACACAATTAAATTATTAGAAAATAGATCTCCCTTGTGGTGAACGGCACAAAAGAAATCGTTTAAAAATGCTTTTCGCACAAGTAATTTTGGAATAGGTTTTCTGATTTTGATGAAAGCAGGAAACAGTGACGCTTATTAGTTTACAGGTTACCGTGCAGCAGAGTGTAACCAGGAATAAACACTGATAAATGTCGATGATGAGGCTGATATTATGACATCATGTTGAACACTGCTCATGAGCCAGTAATGCTCCATTAATAAAAGACTATGTAATTCAAATATATTTTTGGAGTTCTCTGATAGATAAAGGAATGTCTGCTTTAAAATAAAAATAAAAAATCTGCTGAGAAATTCATTCTAAATAGGCTGAACTGCTCAAGTATTAGTGGACATCAAGCACTGTGCTGTGTTCACTTTATTTTGGCTTGGAGTTATTTTTAGTTTTGCAGAAGATGATGATGATGAAGCCTCATCGTTACATCTGGGCAAGTGAAATGAAATGAAAGGCGCGATATAGAAAGGATCACATACAAAACGATGAATACAAAAAAAAAAAAAGAAGAAGAGGTGGACGGCTGAACTCTTTGATCCGCTCCTGCGAATGCAACAATCACACAGGGACAAAATTATTGGGGGTTTCTTTAGACTCGACATCAAACGAAGGGGATGAATAGATGAGTTAAAAAAAAAACAAAAAAAAAACTCTCTGATGTTGTCGCTCCAGAATATATTTCAAACCTGACTGGAAAACAAAAAGCACCTTTCTGTTTGTTCAGATGTCCCTGAACGTCTCTCTCTCTCTCCTTCTCTTCGTGTGGCATTACAGTGCTGTAGTATTAGCGGACATATTAACCTAAATCCCAGAGCGTCCTCTGCGTGTGCCAAGGTCCCTCTCCATGTGTGGATTCTTGTTTATCTGCCCTTCACGTGTGCCTGCTGGGGCCAAGGGTGAATGTGGGAGCTGGGGTAAAGGATTTCAAAAAAGGCTACAACACTCTCTCTTTCCCCCACGCACAAACACAAGGTCTGTTTTTAGTTTTTTTTTCTGGCAGCACTGACTGCTCCAATCTCCTAATTGCTGCCCTGTGCCCTCAAGGGGGCAATGAGGCAGAATGCATGATCATTCACTCCCACCATCCTTACGAGTGGTGATTCCAGTTACTATCGTATCAGGGGATCCATCTTTTAGGACTAGCTGTCATCGAAGCGCTATAATCTGCTTTACAACGACTGTCCTCTCAGGGGATGAAATCACCTGCTCCCACAATACACTATCGCTTTAATCAGTCTGTACAGAGGGGGAGCTTCTGTCCTTGGCACAGTGCTAGCACACTTTATGCTGCGAGGAGATTTTCTTCAGTAGATCCTGCAACTAGAGTAAAGACTTCCCTCATTAGTGATGTCCCACAGTGGCAAAGAGCAAAAACGTCAAACACTGTGCTGTGTAGCTCATAAGTATATCTGTGTACATGATAAAATGTAAGTGAAGAACAAATATGAGATCAAGTTGTGCCTAATTATCTGAAATCTAATATTAAGTGTCACTATCCTCTTGCTGGTGCTTGCACTGATTAAAGATTAGTGATGTGAAACGGCACAGATGAAACCCATCTAAACAACTGACCATCACCTGAGTTTGCAGTGCCCTACATCTTCATGCAGCCTTTTTAGCAAGTCCCAGCTGTTTAGCTTGTCTAGACTACTCTCAAAGTCGTAAACCAAAAATGCTTTTATTCACTACTGTTTTTGGCAACAGGACGCCGCCATTTTCAGCCTAAAAACACCAAACAGCAGGTGGTAGAGACCAAAAATGGAGCGAACACAGATTAAATATTTGCCCTACATTGACCAGGTGTTCAGACACACAGCCTCAAATGAACGATAAAGTGAATTTGTAACTGCTGCATGTTTAAACATGTCTAAATATAGAGGGCGGTCTCTGATCCTAATCATACTGATCAGATGATCCGAATGACCTAATAATTGTGGGACACACAGTCCAAACTAGGGTCAGATGCTAACCGACGGCCTGACATCACGGCCTGTGACTGACCATTGTCTTGGTGAGTCACAGCCCTAAGAGGTGATTGTGAGTCAATGTTGTGTTCTGCTTTTTTCGGCTTTAAAGATACATACATGGCGTGATAAACGGCAGTTAGCATCTGCACCATGAACTCTGGGTCCAGCAGCACGCGGTTGCACGGCTCCCTCCAAAGCTTCTGCTGTTGCCGGGGGAATCCACACACACACAACCTAAAGAGGGAGGTGATTTAAGAAAGAAAAGAAAAAGTTATTTTGATGATTTCTAGCCGCTGTAGAAAGTACCGGGAAGATGAGTCGGGATGGGAAGAACAACTAAAGGAAGCATTAGTCACTTCCTGAGTAAATAAAGAGCACAGGCATCAAACGGTGACAAATTTCCACTACTTTACATTTGTAGAGGTCAGACAAGGTTAGACAGTGGGGTGTTGAGAGTCCACACTGTGTGGCTGACCTCAAAGAGTGAGCATTGTTCTTGAGCTCTGAAATCTTCAGAGGCACAGTTTGCCATCTGTCTAGACTGAACTTGCTTCAGGCGTTGTCGGTCTGCACGCCACGCTCACAGCAGGCAACCATTCATATCCTGAATTGTCTGCGCGTTGCGGTGGAACAATCACCGGAGAAATGGCTTCACGACAGAAACCCACATTTAGCTATTTCTAATAACTCCAGGATGTCTCAGTGTTTACAAAATAGACAGGTATCCAGCAGTTAGGTTTTTATTTGGCAAATCAAACGAGCTAATTGTCTATTGAAATTGTGCCCATCAAATCCTCCTTCAAAGAGGACAGTCGGCACAGAGGACAGCATGTAGCTAAAGGCTACAGGAGGTGATTTAATCTTTATTTCAGCAGAGCACGTAATGTAAATGTAGAAAAGAGTTAAGTGGGTACAGAAAAGACTAAACTTTCTCACCGAGAGCTCATCCTGCAGACTGACTGGTAGGAAGAGAGGGGCATGTAGACCACAGCAGAGTTGTAGCAGAGCATGAGGAAACACAACACCTCAAACCTGCAATCAAAAAAAAAAGAAAGACAGACACATATTAAGGTCTAAGTTTATAACACTTTAAATCTTTGTCGATTCAACCTACATATGTCCATTTTTGTTCATTCCAGAGACACCTTCACTGAAGGCATTTATGCAGAGTTGCTCAAGCAATTTATCAACTCTATGAACTGTTAAATAGTCTGCTAAGTGAACTGCCTGCCTAAGCAGTTTTGTTCATGCTCAGACAATGTACGGTTTATAGATGCATGCCTAAAAATACCGCAGTAATCACCCTTAAACTCTAAACACACATCATGTCAGTGATGCAGAATCCGAACAAAGGCAGAATGTCTGACACTAAAGATAAAGACAGCTTTAGCCGACAGCTGATGCCACCAAAGGTTCACAATATATTGCCAGTTTACTGTCACAAAAGTTTGGCAGTTATTTATTGGGATGCATGTGGGTGAGCAAGCAAGGGTGTTGTTTAATCAACCTGCAAAATGTGCGAGTCTGCACAACACAAATGGGAGGTTTCTCTATTGGGGCAAAGGGGTGATGCCCCGCCAAACAGAGCAGCAGAGGGATTTTTTTTATATCACTATCAATCAGAGTTTGGCCAGCTGCCCGTGTTTCTCACTGTTGTAGTTTCTCCGAACATAGTCGGTGTAAAGCCATGTTCCGAGGAGCTGCACTGGCACGCCATGTTGAGGAGATTTCAATATCGCCCACATCAATCGCTGACTCTCGTATTTAGGGCTTGCAGTAACATTGTTTCATCATGCATAACCCTTTTTTCCTCTGATCGTTGGGAGAGCCAGTTGGCTCGCAATCATGACATTATTCCTGTGAAACTCAATGTGTCAGCGACCTCTGATTGCACTGGTCTTGCGCTCCATGGTCCTGATTTTTACTGGGAGAGTAACTTTTCATTTTGCCGCTTTAAAAACAGTCTATATGAATGACTAACATGATTTAAATAGTGAGTTTTCTGATTGGATCTATTGTATGAAAAGTTCAATGGTTAAATTGTAAACGTTTCAGTTGGTTCCAGTCCTCGTTTTTCTGGATTTGCTGCACCCACATTGAAACGTGACGATGTGACAATGTCTTGTCAGCCCATTGTTCATTTATCAGTTGAATGGGTCATCTTATCCATCATAGCAACACTGCCAGCCTTTCCACTCATAGAGAGATTTGTAATAAGTAGGTGCAATTTAAGGAATATGTGTGCCAGCTCCTCTGTGAGCCTCTGTGTCCGACCATTAGGACACACAACTCCATTTTCAGCACAGGTCGGAAAGAGTTCATGAGGGATCTGAGGTGGTTTGCAACATCTGCTCTCTGAGTGAAATGCAATCAAAACAAAACGACTTGAAATGATTGCCTTTTAGATTTCAGAACAAATCTTAATATGGTGCATGTTGTGTTTTTGAGAGTGTGTGCTCACGGAGGGTAACCAGGAGAAGGGCCTTGAGTGGAAGGACAACAATTAAGTGCACATACAGTGAGAGCTAAATGCTCTGGCTGTATATCATCAGTGAGCTGGCACCTTCTCATAAACACTATCTCGGCTGCACAAATGGATGTCCAGATAAACTGTAAGGACCGGCCCTGCTGAAAACCATTCAGTGTATTAATGAGGTGTCGTGTTCATTGTTTTGCTCGGGGGCCAAACTGCTCTGGACATCATCAGCTCTGATAGCTTAGTCATGTTTCTGCTTTTATGTCACTGCAAACTAACATATCTACGAAGGGCAACTCAGCTCATTTCGGTGCAGCAGAAGAGCATTTTCTGGCAGGATTTCTGGCATGCTTCATTACTATTCTACGCTATCATTCATCCACAGCAGCAAGAAAATTGCGAGAGCCAAAAAAGCTTTCAAGCCTGCAAAGAATAGCCAGAGGAGGCTGAATGAGAATCAAGGGTTATGATCTGATTATCTTAAAAGGTCTCTTTCATCTTGTGGGCAAAGATTTGATGTAAGGTAAAGGAAAGTTTTGTTGTGAACAAAATAAATAAATAAGAGGGGATGATGACTGGAAGCTGGAATCATTACAGCGAGGCCATGTGTTAAGAAAACTCTACACCCTAAAGAGCTGCCAAGTGATAAAAAACAAACAACAAACGCAGATGCACGATGTGTATAGCCTGCTGCAGTTTAATCTGTTTGTACAACATCTCCAGGGAAGTACCTGTTCTGCGCAGTGAAGGTCTCTCTCTGAGGGTGGAGGCCGCTGTACACCACTCGGATCAGGTCATGTTGACAAAGAGCTCCCTCTGTCAGTGCCATGGACCCCAGGCTCGAAGGCTAAAAACAGAAACATTATTACATTAAACACTTGCCCAACATGCTGGCTTTTACAACATGCTAACAGCGAGAACGGCACAAAGCTAACACATTTTTTATCATATCGCTGCTGGACTTCTTTATCACTTTTGAATGGATCATAAGCAGTTTTTTTTTAGTTTGAAAATGGATGGATTTTAGTCTATAATTTGCAGACTGCATGACTCTTCAACCACAGTCCTTCTCTTGCAATCATCCCTGTACCTACATTCTGCAGCTTACTTCATGCAACATTAATGTCATCATTTCTACAATAGGCCCTTTCAGCTACCTAATTCACGCTCCCATTTGAGCTCCCATTTTCCACTTTCTTAAAAGGCTTCTACAAACCTATATCGACATGTCCCCTTAAGTGTTCACCTCAACTAGCAAAAGCAAAACTAATTCTTTTTAACCTTTGGGGGGAATTCCTGAGATGTTAATTGGCACATCTGAAGGTGCAGAAAGGGGAACTTGTGTTGTCTGGTAACAAAGTAGATCATTAGACGAGAAAGACACACGGGGATTTGGGTGGCTTACCGTCTTTGCTATGAAGTTTTCCCGGGGGAAACCCAAAGACACTCCACCCCTGTCCTCAATAACAAAACTTCCTAGTATGTCACTTGACCTTCATCACGCTCATCTTCTCCTGTTGAGAGCCTTCTACTTCTGTAGGTCTTTTTTTTTTTTTATTATTTCACAATGATACAATGAATGAATATGAACCACATGCTGTCAGTGTACAGTCCTGTGTTGCGTCAATCCAGTGACACAATCCTTAAGATTTAGGCTGATTTGGTAATACACAGTGCAGATAATGACCATGTTTAAGAGAGAATGTGTCAAGAGGCTACTTTATTCTGGTGGCATGCAGAGTACAACTCATACCTAAATTGAATTAATATTCTGTCCGAAGTATCCTGTCCTACTCTAAGCAGAAAGGAGAGACGGATGGATTAATTAAAAAAAAAAAAAAAGAGAGCGACTGGAGTATGCTAATGCTGGAGGCCTAGAGATAAGGCCATGTGATGAGCAGAGCCGTACTACAGCCAGGAAAGCTTGTTGTAAGTCGTACACACACACACACACACCCCTCCTCTTGCCTCCATGCTTTCTTCATTCTCTCAGCATGGAGCGAAGAGCCTCTCAAGCTTGTAATTACTGCGATAAATCGCCCTCAGCACTCATCACCCACTGTAGCCTCATCAGCACTCACGCACATAGTGATGGACGCCTACTGAGGGCTATCATACTGTATGAAAATATTCACTTTATGCTTTGGGTAACACAAAATGCCTAAAGAAAACCTGGACATGAGCCCTCAGTAAACAGCCCTAGGTCAGGATGTCCAGTTAACTACCTTGCAAATGAATATCAGGTCAACACAACAGTCAATAATGTGCCCCGTTTCAGCAGTTGGGGCAGGTTAAACAAATCCATGACAGTGAGTGAGACTAAAGCAGAATGAAAAAGTGGAATGATTGCGCTCAAAGAACAGCAGGAAATCAACACTGTTATCTCTAATTTGTGAACTATTGATATTTGACGCAAATTTTAATACCATGAGAAAAAGCTGCAGCAACACATAGGGCATAAAAGTTTGGATTGCTATTGAGACATAACAAGGCTATACCACGACGAGGTACATTCTTGAGGCCATGCACTTATTCAGAACCTCTGGTCACGACTTCAAAAGTTAATAAAAAAAAAAATGTTTTAACAACACTCATGTACCTGCACTATTACTATCTTATTAATTAAATTAGTAAAGAACAGATTAACAAACATGTCTCTGGAAGTGAGGGACTAACCCACACAGACAGCTAAGCTCTCAAGCTGAGGTTAATAAAAATAGACCTGCTGTAGTGTTGAGACAATGAGGAGGTGCCATCTTCCAAATTGCCACTTAAATGAGTCTCCCTGCCACTCAACACAGAAGAGGTGACATAGCGAAATGAAATTAAAGAGGGAAGAGTGAATGGTGGCATAAAAAGAGGAAAGGTGTCTGGTGGAAAAACTCTTCGCTGTCTTCGTCGACAGGCGGGGACAATCAGGAGTCTTACCTCATGATATACCGATGGTTTGGACAGAGATGGGATTGTGAAGGAGAGGAGCTTGCTGTTGCCATCTTTGTCCACTATCTCCTGAAAAACCACAGAGAGAGAGAGGAAGAGACAGTCAAGCGGTGTCATTGAGAGAATGCAGTCTGGTACACATTTCTTATTTATCATAAAATATATCTGACTTGAATTAAGATGTCTCCTAGTTTGTCTCATTTCCGTGGACTTTTTGCAAACGGCTAACAACTCCTGATGATCTGGTGTACGACCACTCTGCTGGTACATGTTATTGACTGTGACTGAGATTAAAACGTCACTGCCAGCACCCTCACCACTCAGTTCCAATTTTGCACTGCAACACAGAGAGATACGTAACAGAGAGATTAATGCGTCCCTGAAAATGATGCCATTTCTAAAAGTACTGCCTGATTATCTCCACCGGTCGCTGTAGCAAAAAAATTAAATAAAAAAATATTACAGTACATTCACATTCAGAGATATACAGCTGGGAATTTTTTATTTGGCAGGAAGCACTTGTTGTTCCCATTTTGTTGTTCCAATTATGTCCAGCTGAAGAGGATTCAAGTTGGTATTTAGGAGTTATCCAATTCTATTACTTCTACTGAGCATGGCAGACATTTCATTTCATTGAGAAACGCTGAATTGATTGTGTTTACTCTGGGCGTACAGCACTGTCTTTGCAAATGTTTATTTTGTCCAACAAGGGCTGATCATAATGGAGAGTTTTATGGGTGTGTTGGTGCTCCTCAATTCAACTGTCCAATCACCCAAGCATTACAAAATCTAGGCTTAGGATAGTGGTACCAAACAGGCTTTATCCCCTCTATCTCCAATTCTCCCTGAGTGTAATGCCGGTCCAGGCCTCGTTCTGCCCTTCACTGCCTAACAGGACATCTTTGAATACGTGATGGGCTTGCTGAGAGCAGAGCTGTTTATCAGAGCTCAGTTGTCAATGGCAAGAGGTCTACGAGCACGCATAGTATGGAAGTGTGTGTGTGTGTGTGTGTGGGTGTGTGGGCGTGCGTGTGTGTGGTATAGACACTGAGGAATAAATTATGCATGGAAATACCCTTAGCAGTGCTGGCTGACATGAAGCTCTTTCTATTGATATCTCTCACTCTTGGCCTATTTCCCCATGGGTGTTTCCTGATGATGCAATCCATCTCAGGTCTATCCATTATAGGATTTTCCCTATGGGTCATCTTCAAGTCAACAGGCACACAACCTCACTAATGTTCCACCTTTATTAGCGTAGGCCTAAAAGATAACTTGGTCTATTCCACATTAAAAATCTATTTAGAGCTGTCTTCACAGTTGTAAAAACTTTACTGCCTTCCAGTTAAAAATATTATAACTGCCTATATTCATCTATCAACCAGTAACAAATTTGCCTAATGTAAATTTTTTTTTTTTTACATGCATGAGCAGGAGACAGATTTGAGAACCGGCGACGAAACAAAGGCTGCCTTGTCG
The DNA here is from genome assembly GCF_963514085.1 of Chelon labrosus. Lineage (NCBI taxonomy): Eukaryota > Metazoa > Chordata > Actinopteri > Mugiliformes > Mugilidae > Chelon > Chelon labrosus. The sequence continues at coordinate 19,424,483 of NC_140341.1, forward strand.
GCTGGCAGCGATCAATAAAAGCTCCTGGCTGGCTAACTGTCACATCATGTGTTTGAAGGGTTAAGTTCAACAGCAGGAAACTGGACAACGTGGTTATCCCCGCTACTCATTCAAAACTATAGTATAATGTGGCGTTTATCTGTCAGAGTCAGTTACAGAGCAGTGTCTCTGGAGCTGACACTTGATGTGGACAGTTCCTCCAGTCAATGACTATGCTTACAGAAAATACTCAGTCTTTGGTTCTTATTCTGAAAAAAGATATTCATGTAACTAACAAAGAGATTCCTGTTTATAAGTGGCAGGATTTTTTCAGATTTCTCCACCAGGTTACAGATTGACAGGCAACTGACCTGTTGGTGCGTTAATGTGAATATCCAAAAGCAACCATGTCCAAAAATATTCCTAAAACCCGACTAATATTGGGATATCCCAACAGTCTTAATCAAAAATTCTGCCTAGAAAAAGGCTTAACTTGGAATATCCAAACAGAGAATGCCGTTTACGAGACCTGTATCAAATTCAGGATACTGTCATATCTGGATAATAGTAGAAATTAGTGTGCATGCAAACGGACCGACTGTCCGACACCTGACACCCACTTGTACCCACAATCCATGAAATGTATTTTTATCCAACAGGATGAAGGAGGGGCGATACTCAATACTCTTATTTGTGTATTGATTCCAATTCCTACATCCTAAAACTAAGACAGCCTAGATGCACAGAAGAACTGTGGTAGGTTCTTCAAGATCCTTTGAACCTATCTACCAAGTGCCTCGTAATAATCTGTGGTGTGCTGTGGTGAATTGTGATAACACTAAATATTGATTTGATTAAGGTTTTATTTGTTTACTGCACTTTGTATAAAGTTAATTGATCAATAACATCCACTTGTGATATTACTTTTGAAAAGCATCCTCACTTTACTTTCAATGTACTACCTTAGCGCAGTAAACTGTTTTATGGATAGCAACTTTAGAGTACACAGGGTCAGTCTTCTAAAGGGTCATGACTCTCTCACCACCATCACCAGACCTCAACAGGCTGACACCCACCAAGTTATAGATGCCCAAGAGGAGGGCCTCGATGCAGCCGTTGCTCTGACGGTCCCTGCTGGCAGTGACCCGCAGATAAACCCACACCAGCTCAGGCAGGAACTGCAGGGTGAAGCGTCGCAAGCGGTCTTCCGAGCTCCGGTACAGCTCGAACAGCTGGTGGCACACAGGCTCCAGCAGCTAGATAGCAGATGAACATAAATACAGTTAGATTAGTTTCTGACACCTCGCTGGAGTTTACAACATGGTTGTTATGCTGCTCTAAAAAGGTCATAAATAAACAGATAATGGAATTTGAAAGGTTCATTTCTGTTTGTATACACTGATCAGGCATACCATTATGACCACCTTCCTAATATTGTGTAGGTCTCCCTTGTGCCTCCAAAACAGTTCTGACTTCTCTTCCATTAATAAGAATGCATCAAATAATGGCCTTCTTGCTAAGTAGCAGATTTTCTTTTCATATATATATATAAAAGTCTGATAATGATTCCATTCATAGGTTTATTTTAAGATATTCATAATCTTTAGTGGGAGTGATATAGCCAATTTTTAATTATTTAAATAAATATGAATATGTGTATATGCGAGTTTGGTGACAGAAAAAAATAAAATATGCGTAGGAGGAACAAGGTTTGATAACTGTTAAAATGACATTAACATTTCTTTCATATGCAAAAGGACTGACACAGCTTCAGTATCACACATCCACCGCAAATACATCACGACAGTAGCTTCAGTCCGTATTGCAAATACCTGAATGAATAACTAAATCCTCCTGACTGTTACATGGCGGGATGGACAGATGGAGGGAAAGTTTTGCTGCCAGTCAATAGTTTGTAAACAGTCTTGTTTTTATATAGCGCCTTTCTACCTATTGGTACTCAAAGTGCTTTACAGTCACATGTACCCATTCACTCACACATTCACACACCAGTGACACGCACTGGGAGCAACTGGGAGTTCAATGTCTTGCTCAAGGACACTACAGCGCGTGGCACGTTCTGGGGTTCGAACCGCTAACCCTCCGGTTCGTGGACAACCCGCTCTACTGAGCCACGGCCGCCCCGGCTGGCTTCACTGCACTGAAATGTAGTCTCGCGGGAGCCAGCTGAGCCAATGTGTTTACACTGTCGAGGGGTCAGTGAAGTGAATGCACACACAGCACTACTGTGTAAGAGTGCCTGTGTGAGCTGGACTGTGGCTGAGCGGGAAATAAGCAGCAACTCATTAATGAACTTGGCAAGGCGTATGCTCTTCATGTCATCGGTCCAAAAAAATAAATAAATGAATAAATAAAAATAATAACATGCAGCAGTTAGACAAACTTTGCATACTCTCTCTCTATCTTATACACATACACACACAGTCCTGCTGGATCTCTGCTCTAATCATAAATGCGACTGTGCAGCTAGACTGACAGCACTAATGGAATTTAGATCCTGACTGCTTGACACCCAAATCTGACCGTGAAATAGAGGGGAAAATTGGGGGAGAGAGATCTGGAGGCACACACTGTATCATTAGAGGGAAATTAAAGTCCTCTGTCATTGGTCGTCTCGGGACTTTGCTCAAGAATTGAGCTGTTAGGTTCTCTTTAAGGCCAAAATACTGTTTTAGCCGGTGCAGGAAATATTTGTATACCCATATAAAAAATAATGTAGTGAGCAGTGTGGGCAGCAGATGCTCCAAAGTGTGTGTGTGTGTGTGTGTGTACAGGGAACACCGTGTACCATCTCACAGGTGATGTCGCTGGTACAACCTCTGTGGCTGCCCATCATTCTCTCAACAGAGTGTGCTTTAGTGTGCGTGTGTACACTGCAGGCACAGTTGTGTGTTAGTTTATGTGAGTCACGAACATCACGTTTCCTTGAGCTAAATTGACCGACACTTAGGATTTGTCACCTCGTTGTTGGGGTCCTGGATGACTCTGTAGAGCGCCGGCACCAGGGACTTCTTTAGATGAAGGCTGCCTGCGTAGCCGGGGATGTGGGTTTCTGGTAGGGACTGGAGAAACAAATGATCGTTGAGAGGTGGCGCACAACGTTTGCATTTCAAAACAGGACTGGATGCATGACAAATTAGGCCTGTGTGTAATTTTCCCTGGAGTTGTGTGTTGAAGTGCAGATATTGTGCCTTCACATGAGGTGACACAGTAAGCTGCGACAGTGAGCCAGCTTGCAAAGTCCTTTAAATAAAGCACCTGCAAGGAGTTCACCCATCATCAATTTTATTATTATACTTTTCCTTCCGAGACATCTAAAATTATCTTGTGAAAAAAAAAAAAAAAAAGATCAGCAAAATCTGTGACTGGGAAAAGGATTAATTCATGAAAAGATAACTTCTTGATAAATAAAATAACTCTTTAAAGGCACTGACAGGGTGATGATGTCTGACGGGCTAAGAATATCCCGGGGTGAATTATTCAAATGGTCAAGAAGGTGTGTGTTTTGCAGATGACAGAAGGCCAGAAGGCAGCGATCGCCTCTCAGCGTGACAGAATGGTCATTTTGAGGACAGAACACAATGTTCCTGCTTTCACCATGACTCACTCACATCTAATCTCCTATTCCCTCCTTCCTCTAGTTCCTAATGTTGTGCTCTGTTCTTCCGCCCCCACTAACGTACAGCACAATAATTCCTTGTGTTTAGCTCATCTTCCCTCTAAATTTGGCGTTTTACGAGTACACTTGCTGATTCACGGGATCAGCTGATTTATCACGGACAAGGTAACCGATACCTTGTGGTTCCCCTTGTTTCATTCTTTCTCCTGCTTCAGACGTCAAAGAGTCACGGACAAGAAAAACTAGTCGGTTAAATCAACAATAAATTTAAACTTACATGGGTGTCAGTTTAAAAGCATTGTTTGCATTTATTTTGAAGCTACCTATCTTACTAAACTATTGTCAGCTTGTAAATTAAATCTCCAGATTCATTCTTTGAACATGACTGTGTTTCACATGACAGACAAAACTCAGGCCACTCCTGTGTGTTTCTATCTTAATCAAAGGAGTAGGTTGATCGACCGGTGCAGCTAATATTAGTCTGCCATAATTAAATCTATATTGGAATTGACAAAATCTATTGCGTAATGCACTCAGACCAGTTTTCACATTCAGACTCCATTGCCTGGTAAATCAACTTACCAGCAGCAGGACAAGATGAGTTATAGATAAAGACAAGCAAAGCTAACTCCGTTCACATGTTTTGAGTCTATTTCATAGATGATTAGGTTTTGAGAGAACTGTACTGCTGTAATAACACAAGACTTATTTCAGATCTAGTTTGCTGCGTGCAAAGCCTGTTCACATTTTACCTGTATGCAAACTGAAACTATTCATGATGAAAACATGAGTTTGAAATAATGAGATTCATTTAATAATGAGTGCTTCAGATATCTTTTATGTTTTGCCTTTAAACATAGAGCTTCGAAATCTAAAATGAATTCTGACTGAGTGGTGTTGCTCTAACCTGACCTCACACCATTCAATTACATTTACAAAAAACTTAAATGGTGACACGCACACACGTGTATGCGCTCCTTCATCACAGCTGTTACACCCACAGCGCTGGTTTCTTTAGAAGAATGCCTCCAGGATTACATTTCATTATCATGACTCATGCGCGAGGGCAGAGGAGAGGAGGGCCTTTACCTTGAATTCTGAGAGCCATTCTTCGACAACACCGCGCTCTGAACCCAGCATCTTCCTCAGAGACCCCCCCTTGGCTGCCTGGTGGACACGGAAAGACCGTGGACAGAGAGATCATGGGAGAAAAAGAGAAGAGAAACCCATTAGGGGAATATCATTTGATATTAATGCAGCACATAACAGCAGGTGAGATCATTTATCACGTGGAGATAAGTATGTGTCTTTCACTTCCCATTACTGCAAAAAGAATACTATCTTTAAAAGAAGGCTGCGGTTGTTTTTAGGTTTACTTCCCTATTTACTCATTTATTTGTTACATAAGTTACATTTGGTTTTCTTTCATTTGTTCCAGTGGTGGATTTGAAAAGAGCAAAAGGTCTTCGGGGGACACGTGTTCATCTTGTGGCGTTTAAAGAGACGACTTGAACAAAATTCTGTTTAGCGGGTGATCCTCAGTCCTGCTTATGAGCACATAAAAGCACCACTTCACTCCAGCAGATAATTACCAAATTGTCCTTCGATTTGAACTCGGTTTCAACAGTACATCATTCTGAAATCCCAAGGCAAGCACATGTTAGCTGCCGGTTTCAGGATCCAGATAAATTAAAAACCAGTGTGTAGAAAGCAGTTATTAAAAATCGAAAGAAACTGTAACTGTCGATGAGACTAGAATTGGCACTGTGCGATTATATGGCCACGCTTGTTACCAGTGTGGAGTCAGCATGATGGTTCTTTTACACCTCTGTAAGCGCTGATGGTGGCCACTCTGTTGCATAATAAGTCACCTCCAAGACCTCACGTGTCACAATGGATAAGTGAAGACATGAAACAGGAAGGGGAGACACATGGGCTTTGACTTGACAACTTATATGTTAAGTGGCCAAGCCCGAGTCTATTTTTGTTTTCACTACTACTGCAATATTGAAGAATGGAAAGAGGGATGTTTAAAACTATATCAGGCAAAATAAAGTCATGCTTGATAAAACGGAGTGTTTAATTATCGTCACATATAACTTTCAGTTGGAGAAAGCTCCGATATTTCTAAATGTGAATGTACATTTTCCTGTTCATAATAAATAAACTGAAATGAGTTATAAGACAGTGTCTACTTTATTCAAGCACACCGTCATCCCTGTTCCCTGTATCCAGCAACTAAAATTAACTTCTGGGAACTGCCCAAAATAACGAGTCAATTCTCCGTCAGACTGCGGCTCATCCCGTGGAAAAATATCTTCTCATTATTTATCCTAAACAAAAAAAAAAAAAAAAAACTTTGCTGTGAACGAGCCATGTGTCTCAGCGAGGGAGAGAAAGTGAGTGTGAGTGGATTGGCGGAGAGAGAGAGAGAGGTGGTTAACAGTCACAGGCTTCAGTGACAGTTTGGATACAGACTGTAGGTGATGTTGCAAGGGACCCAGAGAGCCAAGCTGACAAATGGCAGAAATAAACAATGCTTATGTAATGGCAGAGGCACACTGCAGCTCACAATTGAGGCCATCCTTTCTCATGACTTGACACCAACACCTTTTACCGAAGACCATTGCGATTAAGTTACCGTTATTAACCTTTAGTAAAGCCAGAGGCAGAGAATAACTGTGTCTCAATAAGCAGCCAGGTCACAGTGTTCACTCAGGTCTGTAACACTCCACTCCAATAATGAAACATATAACAAGTCAACGTGATATTATGGGGAAAACTGGTTAAATGCAAAGAGAGTCTGAGCTAGAATATTAATTTTAAACAACTAAATAAAAAAATACAAACACATAATTTCAGATGAAAAGAAATTTTGATTGTAACCTACATGCTGACTCATTCATTGTCATATTTACTGAAAATATGTTTTATCGTTTTCATTCTCAAAATGTCTTATCTCGGAAAAAATGTCTTCAAGGACTTCTTGGACACGAGTCTGGTTTCCTACTTCAGTCACCTGTGTGAAAAACAGTGCCGCTCATAAGACTGTTGTGGGTTTGACTTGATGGGATTATGGATTAGCTCTAACCAGTATCACTTCAAAGTGGGAAAATCCCACTTAACATTTCAGGCTTGAGTCCGTTGGATGATTGTAAGACCAACACACAGTGATTATGTTATCTGCATGCTTAAACACATCAAGTCCGTTTCTCTAATACTGTGGAAGTTTAACCGTCAGTTCAAACCGTCACAGTAACACATATGGTTATACGTGTACAGTAACTGAGATTTTTAATAACACTGGCTACGTTTACGTGGACAATAATTCGTTGAAATCACCATGATTAGATATTTTAACTTAACCGCTTCCGTTAAAGCTAGATATAATTATCTGGTAAGTTATATGTTTTGACATGCCCCAAAACATTAATAAGTATATAACTTTACACATATTCCAAGTGGTTCTGTCCAAACAGAACATAATACATTCCACCTTGAAATGATCGAATCAAGTATATACGTGGTTATTAGATGCCAGTATTTTCCTATTGAACAGATTTTCAGAGTTTTACGCCCATGAATCCCTATTGGGCAAGTTTGGTCCAGTACTTTTGTTCTGTTTGGGTTTTTATTCTGATTAACTAAGTCACTAAACTGATAAGTGTAGCTGACGGCTAGCTGGGGCTTCATCTGATTGGCCAAAAGGTGTCAATGCATGGCTCATGTATCCTGAGCTCTGTTTGATAGGTCAAATGAATGAATTTTTTATTCATTGCATTCAGGCTGCTGTTGCAACTGATTTATAAATCAAGACTAAACAGTACTGTCATTTTTGTTCTTGTACACGTGTGAGTCTAAACAGAAGTTTAGATTGTAAATATAGTCTGTGAGAGCTTCATGTCACATCTAAGGTTTGACCAAGTGACTCCTCACCTTGTCTTATGCTCCTACTCTGGCAGAGAAACGTGCTCCCGCTGCATGCGACATGTGACAGGAGGGGAGCGTTGTAAATAAACTCTGTATCTAGGTCAGTGTCCTTAGTCAACTTTCTAACATGTGCAAGTTAACAGAAGTGAACAAACTCAGAGATTATGCAGCCATTATTCAGACTGTCAGGCATAATACTGTTACAGCTGTGTGTGGGCAAAACTGCGAATATGCATTAACTTTGTGAGACTTAGCGAGCACTACTTATTTCTTGTAAGCCTGAAACATTGTCAGACTACATGTGCACACTTCTAACGCTCACTCCCACAGTAAGCCATGATGTGGACACACCCTTGTTTAATCTTATTAGTTAAACCCACATCATTACAGGCCATAAAATTTGCATGAACTCTTTCTGGATTTACATTTTTTTTAATGTTTCTCATGGTTTATATAAAAGTAAAGCCACATATGTACCCCTCCTTACTTTTTTGGCAGTAAAGAACTCAATTATAAGTTTGGAGCTACAGTATATTCAAATATGAACTAAAGAGCAAAATCTCAGATTACTTAACTCAGTAAACATAGTTTAGAAGCTCTCCAGTATTTCACACCAGAACTTTATTTAATTTACGTTATTGAAACAAATCCATTATACAACGACTCTCAGAATGGTGCAAGTAAGCATGAAAGTGTTACAAAACAGCCTCAAAGGAGCGAGATATCTGATTTGCTGCAGGGCGGGGAGAGACAGCTCATGTTCGCTGCTCAGAGCAGATGGAGATATGAACTAGAGAAACCTTCTTGTGTGAGTACACTACTTAAATCTGAGTCCGTGAATTGAAAGGCTCCATTTAGTACGCTTGTTCAGCTCTTTATGAAAGGCTGACTCATTCATTTCCTCTGGCTTGTCAAACTGTCAAAGACTCACAGAAATTCTCCATCGGCGGGGCAGGCTTATCAGTTACCATGGGAACAGCAGTGAAGTGACTAGCAGACAGTGGCGAATATACAACAACAAATATAAAAAAAAACCAAAAAACAATTATACTGCTCTCAGAAAAACAGGAAGGTGCTGTAAGTGATGTGTGAGAACCGATAGACCTTCACAATTATGAAAAATATGGCAAAATGTGTTGTTATCCTCCAGGTGCTATCTTCAACAGCACAATAATGCTGAAAAGGACAGCGAATTGCATTTGTTATTTGTAATTTTTCTGCCTTTTTGAGAATTAATCAGATAGTTGTAAGTGAAAAGAGACAGGATGTACTGGGAGGACAGAGCTGAGATGACACATGATAACGGGATGGCTATAGCTGCTGTTTATTGGGTGCCTGTGTTAAAACGTCTGCAACTATCTGGAAAAATTATATATCAGTCAGATTAACAGCGGAAAGATTTTCAATAGCTGACCACCCAATTCTGTTCAGTTCATTCTTGGGTCACAATATGAACAAGGGCGCTTTGACTGATGTTCCTGAGATATCTTGAACGGGACGGGACCTGAAAAAATAATGCTTCCGTCTCTCAAGGCCAATAGTATGCACACCTAAACTTCCACAAATGGACGAATTAGTGCATATCAAAATATTTCTGAAGAAAAATGCAACATACTGCAGGTATTTTCCTTGATGGTTCACATCCCTGCCAGTAGCCATGTTTCCATAAAAATGTCACATTAATCTGAAGCTAACTTTTTGGGAATTGTTGCTAGAAAAAAATAAGAAGAAGAAAGGACATGTCAATCGCTGCATTTCAATCGAACAACTAGACCAGGTTGTGTATTGTTATCAGCAGATTCTACATGTAGAGCAGAAGAAGCAGAGCTTGAGAATAATAAAAAAAATACTTCAAGAAGACAAAGCAAAACTCACCTTCATATGAACCTTAGTGTGATAGTGGAAACTGCTATAAGAAGCAGTGAATGAAAAAGTGTTTCGTTGAGTTGTATGTTGTTGAGAAATGGTTAAAGACAATGAATGACAGAATCTAGTAAGGCAAATAACATGTTAAACATTGTATATATGTACATGAGATCCTTTTTTTTTTTTAGGGTTAAAAAAAACAAATAAATCCCCTTGTGCTTACCTCAGTGTCCCAGAACTCAAATCTCCACTGGGAGAGGCAAACGGTTCTCCACAGTGCCACACATCTGTCGCTCTCAGAGGGTCACCTGCAACACCAAGTAAAAAAAAAAACAAAAGGACCCATCAATCGGATCATCAAGGGAAGAACCGGTCATCTTCATGTCACAATAACTAATGTTAAGTTATATTGTTTCTTGCTCAGTAAATTGGTGAATTCTCTGAAAGCTAATGCGAAAACCATCACAGAATCCTGGAGCACAGGTGTCTTGTTTTGTTAGAAAATAAAACACTCTTAAGCACATAAAATTTGATTCCCAATAATATAAGGCTGGGAACGCCAGTTATCATCATCATCATTGCAGCTCTAAATATAGGTAGATTTTTTTACATATTAACTTCAAACGGCAACTCACAGTATGAACGGATCTTATTTCACTGTAAAGGGAAATTCTGCTAGCAAAAGCCAAACAAAGCACCGAACAACACAGTGACTTAGAAACCAACAGATGGTTGCTACAACAGTACTAGGATCCTCTAATAGGTACGGAGTAATCTTGAAAGCTGTTGCTCCAGGGTAGAGAAGCCTTGCCTGAGGCATGCAGAATGCAAAATGTAATTTTGTCTTATAATGGACACTATGCATTTTTTCCCAACCAAACATTTCATTTGGAAGGTTATTTTGAGTCACAGCACAAGGACTCAATTTTCAAGTTTCCTGTTGTTGCATAGCAACAGTCAGCTGGCCAACTTGTTGTCCTTGCCTCCTAAAAATGCATCACGAGGATCCACACCCATAGCATCTACAGTATTGGACGGAATAAATCAAGGCTTCAGTGACACACACGAAGAAAAAAAAAGAAAAAAGATGCTGTGCGGAGAGAGCCCACACTGCACTGCCGCATGTCCCTGAGAAGCTGACGGTGCCACATCACTGAGCGCTCCATTCGCCGCTAGGTGTTTTGAAGCCTCGTGTTTATCTGAATGAATCTTACATTAGCAATTCATCGCGAAGAGTGCAAGATAATCACCATTCCATTTGTCTGAATTGATGTGCATACTCTCGACTGAAAGAAGGTATTTATTTTCCTTTGCCAGATAAAGTGTGCTCATTCAGTATGACTCATCAGTGCTCAGGGTAACCGTGGCTCCAGGTTGAGTGGATACAGAGAGAGAGAGGCACGAGTTATGAATAATACTACATCTGCAGCATAACTACATTATACGTTAATGACAAAATCATATAAAATACAAAATAAGGTCTGAAGGGAAGATTTTTTTTTCGGTTCAATTACATGAAATCAACCTGACGGTCATTGGCTCATAGGGCTTTCTTGAACAGTTTGGGATATATTAGGCCATTTGGGTAATGGTGCGAATAAATAAGAATGCCAATAGATTGGGTTGGGATTGGATAGTCCATTTCCCTTTGTTTTAGCTCCTTTTAAAATATGCCATCATCCTGTATAACTGGGAATCGTCACAGACAGGTTCATCAGCACTTTCACTTGTCAGATTAGTCGGAAACTGACATTCCATCCAGTTCTATAAATAAATATTTTTTACAGTACCAATGCACCCAAACCTGGCATGAATCTAAACTTTGACTAAGCTCGTTTCACCCAGACACAAAGAGAGTGCCAAGTCCCATATAACTCTTGCAAGCAGGTATATAGAACCATAATGGCTCCTTGTTGACTTCAGTGAATATCAGAGAGGCACGCAAGTGAAACAGACCGGTGTCATTTGAACCGTAGACATGGGAAACTGTATCACAAGTCAGACAGATGGGTTAGAGCTTTCCCATTAACTAGCCACAGTGTCAATATGTTACTAACAACAGCTGAAATGAAAATACTGACCTTTTGTCAGGTTCTAAGAAACTATATTTGGCTGCCGCATACTTTTGAATAACATTTGCTTGTCCCCGGTGCTCTCCAGCCGGTCGCCACTGTTAAATATCTCCTACACTGAATGAAACTGGGCAAAATGACAATAAGCCAACTTTCCTTCAAGGGACGCTCTTCCTCTACGCAGGACCTGCTCATTGTCCTGTGGTGGGGGCTCACAGGGGAGTAGGAGAGTGCCGACCCATCCTGTTTACGGGACTTCAAACCCCATATCACAATCACGTTGCTTAACACACTGCTGAACAGTGCACAGGGTAAAAACAAATCCAGCAAGTGTTTTTGTGAGCTTAGTTTCAAGTTCAACTATGTACTGCAAAGCTTCTGTGTCAAGACTGACCCTAGTTTCACACTGGTGGACCTTGGACCGATTAATGGATAGTGAAAAAAATATATCCGTGTCCCAAGTCACGTCCTGTTCATTCACTCACTACTCTCAATAAAATAAACACACAATAGTTTAGTCAGTATACGGCAGTAAATTGAGATTCTGGACACTTTCTGATCATAGTTTATTTTGGGTCATCATCTTCAATGTAAAAGGAATCTGCAGACGTTTACCAGAAGTAACTTATATGTTACTTGCTAAGGTTGTTAAAATGATGTGAATACCAGTAGCTGAAGTTATTCAGTCAGAAGGAATTTGGTACACCAATGATTAACTGAGAACTGAGGCCAATGAGCAGCCCAGCCATGCAGATACTGAGGGCTACATTATTTCGCACAAACAGTTACAAGGGAGGAGAAGGAACTGTTCACCAAGCACACTCTTGATTATAGCTGCGTTCATACTGGAATAAGTACTGCACTTGCTAAGCTGGTGAATGCAAACAGTCAAGTCAGGGCTAAACTCCAAAACTGCAAGATAAGATGATTATCTTCAATGTTTGATCAAGGCTGCTATGTGTGTGGGTGTGTCATGAATTCACTCTCAACCACGCAGTCACCTCTCCTCCGCCCGGACATACGAGGCTAACGGCAGCCGCAGGAAGCTAATCATCGTGCTCTTTAGACAAAAACTAATCAACTCAGTCCTATGACAGAGCAACAAGCATTTATACTAACACCACACTGCTGGTCTCTGAGTGTATGCGTGTTTACCATGCAATCCTGTTTGATGAGGCTCAACTGTAGAAGAGATGAGGTGGTAAACTAAGGGCCTGTCCACACAGAAACGCAAAAACGCAGAAGTTTTGCATCGTTTTGGCCGATCGTCCACACGTATCCTGTAAACGCATTGCCCTAAAACGCACTTTTCTGAAAACGGGTCCCAGGGTGGAGAAATTCGCAAACGCACCTCTTGCGTTTCTGTGTGGACAGACACAAACGGAGAAAACGATGACGTCATCGCCACACCCCCGAGCAGCCTTCCACCTCCCGCAAGACGTCTCATAACAACATCAACAACAATGGCGGACTACATGCTAGTTTTCCTGCTGGAGAAGATATTGAGCCTATTAGGGTTACATGGGCAAAATATCATTTCTCCTTGAGTTTGGTTTCTTCTAAAGCCGATTTGTAAACAGCGCTCAAGCTTTATGGGCATGCTCCGCCTCTTCCTCTCTGTTTTTGGTGAATTTATGAAACTGAAACAGCGCCACCTATAAGCCTGGAATATGAAGTAGCGTTTTCGGTCGTGCTGAAACGGATCTGTGTGGACGCGGATATTTCTTGAAACGATGCCCTTGAAAACAGAGAGGGAAAAGACCGTTTTCGTACGTGTGGACGTGGCCTAAAGAACAACCTACGAGAGTGTCAATAAAATAAAGTTATTTGAAACAGGTGATACCTGTATATAACCTTTATATACAACCTTAGCATGAAATCTATCACCTCAGCAGCTGTGAGCTGTTTGTTCATTCAAGTGAGTACTGTAGTGAGGGCTCCCTCAAACACCTAACAATACTCATCATTCATTGCAGACACATGACTCATACAAGTACCTGTGACTATGAGACTCAATAAACCAGTGTAAACAAGCACAAGGTTAGACCCCTGCAAAATACAAAGAGACACTCTTTACCACTGCTGCACCCAAAGCAGGGGAGACAAAATTGTGGTAGAAAAAGTTTAATAGTCCGTCTCTGTTACTATCTACAGTAGAAACAGACAGTATTTACATGTTATAAGCAAACGAGCTTGTATTAGTTCTTTTTTTGGGACACAGTTAAACATTTCATCTGCCAGAGCTGGCAGCTTTGCCGTTTTGGCTGCTGAATGAATCAGTGTTGAGTAGCAACTGCCATAACCATAACCAGTATCATTTAAAAAAAAAAGGGTATTTTTGATGAGCATTGCCACGTGACAGAAAGGACACGAATTATATTAAAAAAAATCAAGAGCGCAGCCCGACAGACTGTAGGAACATTTGCAAAAAAAAAAAAAAAAAAAAAAAGCACAGTGAAATGTTGTTGTAGCAGATGCAAATGAGAACACAGCATTAGTCAGGAGCGTGATAACCGGGTGCACGTGTAAATATGTGTCCTCGCACAAGTATCGTCATTTTCTGAAAATGTATTTTCGACTTCACATGAGACAGCAGTTATAATCCAGACTGTCATCCGTGCTAGGCCATTTACATTACGGAATCAAGAAAGAACAAATGAAGACTAAAGTCAGCAATTATTAGCAAAATATGTGGAATACACAGTTTTTTTTCCCAGTATCTACATGACTTATTGCCATACAAAGTTATTCTCGGCAGACAAGATGCTTCCTTTTTTTAGTACCTGAGGAACATAAACTCACTTGCCAGTTTATTAGCTACACTCGTCAAAACAAATGCATTCTATTATAACAGTCCTGCACTAAGTCTTTGCATCATAAAGTTTAGGGTGTTCAGAACATTTTCAAATAAATAAGAGCTGTTGATTCAACCGTGTTTTCATCTTGGAGGCTGCGGTTTTCAGTACTATTGAATTGTTCCTATTATTTTGACAAATCCCAATTTAGTCCAATTTAGTTTAATTCAATGCAGCTTAAAAGCACCACAAACTACATCCTCCAAAATGACCATATGGTATATAAAATCAAATAGGAGCACAGATGAAGTACAGTGATGGAACTTCATCCCTTCATCGATGATAGTAGAGAATCTGAGATTTCCAAACTCTGCATGAACAAACCAACGAAAAAAGGAAATGCCCCAATAGAGGCTGCACACATTGGTTTGTGTTGGTCTGTCTCGACTTCTCTTCTCTGCCCTAAATGAGCAGTGCTAGGTTTCAATAGTCCAACACCGGGGATTTTTCAAGGTCATCTTAGCTCAGCCAGCCATGAATTATTGAACTTGAGCGAGCTCTGTGCCTGCACCGTTTGAGCCATTTCTTCCTTTAAGTCATCTCCATGTGACCACAACTGACTAAATCTTCAACAACAATGACAACAGATTGACGCCTTTAGGTATTTCTCTTGCTTTAGCCTATTTTGCAAGAAAGAAATTGAAAAGAGACAAACAGAACAGGAGGAATGCCAGCAATTTTTATATTTCCAATAAGTTAAGACTAGACGAGTTAACTGAAGTGAGCCTAGAAGGCCTTAAATTCAAGTTCAGACTACTGTACAAAATATTTTAGTGTAACTGATCAGTGCATCAGAATAGGCTGTTCTGGAGCCATATTTTCCTTTTCTCTGAGATACCCTGCACGGGATACAGCGATCGATCGTTGTACCTCATTCCTATATTTGGTCCGACGGCATGTCTCTTTCAGGTCAGGCTATTTTCGTGCACGTAGAGTAGCACAGCGCACATGCATAAGTAAGCAGAAAACACACACGTTTCGTTTTCCTCGCTTCTAAAGTATTCCTCCAACACATCTGAAAAAAAGCCGAGGGAATTTCAGTCTTCGATACATGTGTTCTTCATGAAACACACGCTGTCGTGCTACGTGCCCGGGCACTCTTTATGCAGACACTTTCCCTAGGTACAGGGATTAGCTCTAATACCTGACTACGATGAACCAGTCTGCTGTAATCTCCCTGTGCCTCTGTCAATCTTTACAACAGCCAGCCACTCACCAGCAGAGCAGGGACAGCAGAACAGGGTTTATTTATAGCAAAAAGTGCACTGGAAAATTACCCAATTACCCAGTCTTCCTTACAGAATGATGACCATATAGAGTTTTAGATATAGTGGCAGACGGTTGCGCACGCCTCAGCAAGACACTAACAGAAAAGAC
Source organism: Chelon labrosus (assembly GCF_963514085.1). Lineage (NCBI taxonomy): Eukaryota > Metazoa > Chordata > Actinopteri > Mugiliformes > Mugilidae > Chelon > Chelon labrosus. The sequence goes on from NC_140341.1 coordinate 19,440,202, forward strand.
TTTTGATGAGTAAACAGGCAGCAATAATGACTAAAGTCAATATGTTCTTGTGTAAATCTGCCCTGAAGACATGTGGACACAAAAACGACTTTTTTTGGACAAACAAAATATATTGTTAGGTAGGTAAAACAGGGAGAGACAAAACATAGGTACAGAACAGAGGAGACAAAGAGCAAGTGAAAAATTAGCTATCGTTTCTCCCTCATCCTCTCCTCGTCTCTCATAGGCCTGGCTGGGGGAACTGAGGCGTACGCACATCCTGGGCTAAAATTAGCTCTGCTGCAGCTGCAGGGCCAGACGTGTTGGGATGGGCCCGTGTTGCAACTAAGTACACACACACACACACACACACACACGCACACACAGACATAAAGGGTTCCACCAATTACACAGGGTGATTCACAACACACCACACCACACCACAGCACAGCACAGCACAGGTGACTGCCAACAGCATCCTGCCGCCCTCCTGCTCCTCAAACTGAAGTACACAAATGGCTTCAATGCAAATGTTGCGTGTACACACATCCACATGCTGGCTGCACTGAGGCCCTCCAGAGTGCCCGACAGGCCTCAACATATTAGCACTGGGATTAAGGAGGGACAACATGACTTAGTAAAGCTTACGGCATTGGCTACATTCAAACTAAGCATTTAGTTTGTCCTTATCCTAAAAGACTTCCAGTGACTTCTTGTGAATAGCACCCTATAGTTTTAAGATTGTATCTTGATAAATCATGGCAACATAAAGTAACACCATTACAGGACAGAACCCTTTCCAATGCAGTAATTTCAGTGTTATCATTTATTTCTTGTGTACAACCCGTTAAATATGTCAACTTGATCAACTTGAATGTCCCTGTGAACACAGAACCAGGAATAGGCAAACCATACAACAGAAGAAACTACAGATGGAGTCGGCCAGAGAGGAAGGAAGACCTCTCTCTCCAATTGGCTGTTCAGCTTGGCAAAACAGTCCACAAAATTAGAAACAAAGTGATTAAAGTAAAGCAGCCAAGTAGAAGGGGACCCAGAAGGCTCGTTTTTTTTTTTTTTCATCTCATCGAAACATTCCCATATGCAAATATTTTCACATAACATGACAATCTGGACTGCAAGAAAGGTAGACGAACTGATCAGCAGGGTTCAGGAGTGGCCAGTTCTACAGCAGCTGGTAGCCATCCCTCACCTCCCAGCATTAGAGGTACAATGTAGGATGTGCTGGTCCTTACTTATGTCTTAGAAGCTACAAGTAGCCCTTCCAGCTTCACCTTTTGAATGAGGAATACCGACCACTGCGAGTATGAAGAATTATTTCCTTTCAGGCAGGAGTAAAACATATGTGGCAGCTGGCCGTTGGTTGTAGTCTTTGCAGTGGGTACAACTGCAAACTTTCCGTCCAGACACAGGTGACACAAGGCATTTCTAATACAATACAAAGAATACAAAGAAGTCTTGATTCAATTATATAGTTGTTCCAAGCTGTGGTCAGTGTTGGTGTTCGCATTATAATAAAAGAGATGTAATATTCTGCAGGTGTAAACATTGCCAGCACCTTTTATGTGAGGCTGTCCACTTCTACACGACCACTAAGTACATCCTTAAAGAATAAAATGTTAACCAACGCTTTTCTGACACTGACAATAAAAAATGCGATGTGAAGCATTAAACTGTACAGATGTACTTTGTAAAAAAAAAAGCATCACGATGAGGAGGGGATTTTTTATTTATTTTTTTGGCAGTCAGGAGTTCAGTGACAGTTGAAACAACGGACACATGACCGCTAATTCCACAGTATTTAGCATCGCTGCTGACAGTGTGAGCAGCTCAGCATTTAACTTTACTCTAGAGAAATGGAGGAAAATGCTGAAATGTTATATAAGCCGCTAAACGGTCTCCTGACAATGGGCCACCTTGAGCTTTCGTGACATGCCATGACCACAGCCTGCAAAGCCAAAGGCTCAACAAGGGTGAGCGAACAGAGGGGAGGCGACGCATTATAACCTCAGATTCTGGGAGGTCTGCAAATACAAAGAACAACAGGCCACAAAACTTGGTCCCTCAACTTCCTTTCAACCCCTTAGACACATAATAGTTGTTAAATCAAAGTGATTCCTGCAGAATGAAAAACAACAACAATGTTGGCTACATTTTGGTTCCATTCATTGCACTGCAGCGGCCACAAAGAAATTACTCTGGCTGGACAATGACTGAGTTGTGCGAGCTACTGTAGCCAAGTTAATATGCATTAGCCGGAGAGTTTTGGCCAGACTTTGTGTGGCTAATGAAACACTCAGTCACTCGAGTATTTCAGACCATAGACATCTAAAAACAATGGAATTATGTAAGCCATTCTTTTCAGTCTTTTGACTCTGTTTAAACTAACTCGGCTTCTCTAAGCGTATATTTGATTGCCAAGTTACTTCAGCAAAAGCCTCCACTTCCCTTCCTCCATCTTTTCTTTCATATCACAACAACAAATAACTGGCAATAACTCAAAGGCTCCAGGAATCAACCAAGCTCTGGCATCTGTTCAACTTCAGACAGGCGCCGAGTCGTGACCAGCAAGCTGAGCAGGAGAGCAGAGAGATGACCAACGGGAAGGTAAAGCCTAGCAACTCTGAGAGGATGATGACCCAATATCTTGCTTTAAACACACTGACCGTTGAGCCATGTCAGTAACACAGAGGCTGTGTTTCCCCTCCACACACACACATTCTGTCACCCTGTAACAGGGGTAAAGTTCAGGTGCCTTTCGGTATCATGTACACTGTGTTAAAGGGTCAACAACAAGATGCGTTCTTTCCTCTTGTCCGAGAGTTACATTTCACAGCAAAACTTTGTGTGGGGATTGGTCTTAAATAACAACATTACTGGCGATAGACTTTACCAGCCTACATTATGTGCTGCAAACAGAAACATGAAAGTAAGAAGCGTTAAAACGAAAACTATGCCACAGCAGGAGATTCCCACAGAACCCAGATCTCCTTTTGCCACACAACCCTTGAAATATGTCTGGTCTCATTGCGCAAAACTTATGAGACGTTCAACTATCCCAGCTATTTTGACCTTTGGGTAAACACTACAGAGTACCAGGGTTGGTCATTTATCATGCAGAAATGTCAAACATTCACAAGCACCGGCTTCTCTACTGAGGATTTTCTGTTTTCCTTTCGCCGTTAACTGATTTGAGATCTTGATTTGATCCGTTTGATAAAATGTTACCTGCTCGTATAAAGTTTTTTGAGGTACTTTGCTCAGTCTGTCACTGCAGGTAACAGTTAATGCTAATGTGGAGAAACACAAACAGCAGGGGATACATGTATAGGTGTAGGTTTCTGCTCTATCTGTGATTAAAGTCTTTATTAAACCTCAGTAGATCCTCATTTCTTTTCCTATTCAAAGCCTCTAAACCTTGTTAAGAAGAACGTGAAGGTATCAGTGTGGGCTTCAGGAAACTGGAATGGTATTTCACTGATTGTCTTTCTTTTCTCTATCTATCATCAACAGACAGATTTGAAAAAAAAAAAAAAAAACAGCTGGCATACATGTTATAAGTAATCTATTCACTGCATCAGGGCATAGCGGTGGGTTCCAGTTTAACCACTTACGAAGAACTAAAACTACACAAGTTGAACGCCTAGCCGGTTTTACAATTGGGCTTATCATTCACTTAAGCAGAAACTTCACAGACTACCTTCTCTCTAGACTTGAAAATGATAGTGCCATACACACTACAGGACATTAGGATCATGGAGCCTACGGGGGAAATGCACCACCTGACATGATCTCACAGGGATGTGGATGTAAACAAGACTGTGGTGCTGGAAGACGTAGTAATAGGGAAAAACAAGAGCAGGAGGCTAAAGGAGTGTGGATGAACAAATGTTTAAATCTTGAAATTCTGGTACTGAGCATGGACCCAGATTAGACATCTCTTCTGGTGAGAACGGGTGAATTGGAGAATCAAGATTAAGTTGAAATGCACTAAACGCCTCTCAAACACTAAAATCAACCAGTCTTACTGTAAAGCAGGACAATGTCTGTGAACCCTTCCACAGGAACAGGCCATTTCCTTTAGGGATAATCTACTTAATCTAACCTAATTAAAGTATTCACATACACCCAGCAAACCAAAACACCAATGATGGTAGAAAGGGACACTTTCCAGATACAATGTTTTTTTGAATTCTTCCACTGCCAAAAATAATGGAATCCACTTGTTCAAAATGAATTAATTTATAAAAGGTCTTGCTTACTAGTGATAAATAATTAGTGCAAACAAACAAAGGTAAATGCTCCTGATTCAGCATCCTGCACATCCACACATACAAGGACAGAATAGGAGAGCATAGGATATATTTACTTTTACATTTGACTTTTTGTTAGAGGGGCTTTTGTTCTTGATATGCCAACAAAATGTTGTTATTTTATTACAAAGTTTGTTACACACTTTTGAATTCAAATGCAGCAAAACCACAACAACTTGCACAGTAACATGACTCAAGGTGCAAAAACATGTCACCTATTCAATTTGTTCAAATCAAATGAATCAAAAATTATTTTGATATATAGGTTAATAATTTCAGTCAGAATATTTAGTGATTTTATGCTTTTATTTGTGAATTTAATATCTTTTTCTTTGGATATTTATTCAAATAAACAAGCCATATGAACACAACACTTTTGGACATAGGAAAATAACAAATTTCACTATTTCTTGACATTTTAAATTAAATTAGCAGATTAACAGAGAAATGAATCTGCAAATTAAACATCACTGGGCGTATTCTTTGTCATAGCCCCGGTTTCAGGACACATATCATGCACTTCCACTTCTTGTGAAAGAGGAGAAACAATACTGTACATCATGGAAATGGTCAACACTCAGAGAGACCTCATACCTGGCAGTGCAGTGAGTCAGCAGCGCCACAGCTCTCTCTGCATGCCAACCACAGCTGACTCTCAGACTGCACGCAACACGACTAGATAGATTTGACTCAAGACTTTTAAGGATGTCAAGAAACCGATCCGGGTGCTGAATTACAACAAACAAACCGAATCACATCCAGAAACGCTGCATGAGCAAACTCTCCAGGGAAAAAGTGAGAGGTTTCTCCTGCGACTGCCACTGTGGGTACATAGAAGAAACATGGCAGCTCTGCTCGTCTCTGCTGGAAGGGCAGGGGGCTTGCTGCCTGTGTGATCCTCTGGCTCTGTTGGAGTGTGCACAGTGGAAAATAGTCCCCACTGCTAATCCATGGCAGGCTAATTACAGCTTTGATCCCCTAAGCATGTGCATCACCATTGGTGGGAGGGAGGCAACACACCATGGGGCTCAATACAAGTCAGCACAGTCGCGGTTTCATTTGTTTTGGTTTAGGGATGTCTCAATATGCTGACAGCCGGAGCAGATGTGCAACCAACATCCAACCAACAAATCTGTGCATTATCAATCAGACCAAATACTAACTCAAAGTCCTTTAAGTAATTACAGTGTACTGTTCACAATCATGCAATCCCAAATTCCATAATGTGATCCAATATGTTTTAGGGGCCTACAACAAAAACACTGGGTTGAATAAGTTAGCATGTTTCACTGAGCAGCATATGAGACTCAACTCCTGGAGACACAGATTAAGTGGGTAAATGGAGTTTCTGTCTAAAATAGGCTGCAGCTCTGATGGTAGCATAGTCCCAAAACACATGGTGGCAGAGAGATATAGCAAGGGAGGAGGAGAGAGGAGGATGACGGTTGAGGATGAGCAGCAGATGGCATGGAATTATCTGGATCTTCAGCTCTACATCTTTTCCCATTACACCATTATTTTAATGGTGGCTTATTTACACAGACCAAAGCCAGTGCAAGCAGCAGCCAATTTATTTACCGATGCCGGTTTTAACAGACAAATAGCACTCACGCTCAAGAACGGAAATTTGTCAGTCAAAAAAGATGACTGGAAAATTACTTGGAAGAAGCAAACTGAACACCTGGTCTATACCAACACACTGGCCTGTCCACGTATAGCCTGTTAAACAGCCTGGGGCATGAGTGGGACATCTGTCTTTGGCCTAATGATGGTGCAGCTCTGAATGCAACACAAAGAGGTGCTCACCCTTCTTTGCCGAGGCAACGGAGAGGTGGATCATCACAACAGAAACATATACACTCACATACACGTATGCGAGGACTGTGGGATCACTATGGCACTGCTGAAAGCTCACATACATCGATCAGCCACAACATTAAAACCACTGAGAGTAAAAATAAATAACATTGACATAAAAGTGAAATGGTTTAGGAACTAAAAAAAAAAAAAAAACACATGATAAACAGCACAAGGTGTTGACCTGGCCTCCAGATTCACTAGATCCCAAACTGATCAAGTATCTGTGGGATGATCCATGGAGGCCCCCTACCCTCAACCCATAGGACCCAAAGGCCCCCACTAACAACAGTCTGTTGCTAGACACCACAGGACACCCTCAGAAGGCCCATGTCCATTCTCTGATGAGTCACAACCGTTTTGGAGGCACAAGGGAGACCTGCACAATATTAGGAATTATTAGGTCATAATGTTACGCCTGATCAGTGTGTATGATGCTTAAGTTCCTATGCACTCACTTGCCAGTTCATTAGATATACTAGTGAAAGCAACTTCTTATGTAACACCCATGGACGAAAGGTGGTAATTCATCTGTATGAGCATTTTGGAGGATGCAGTTTGACACACGCTTAATAGCATAACATTCATGAATCTAAGATTTAGTGCATCACTGGTGTACACAATGAGCTGCCAAGTGAGCGAATACACAGTGATTTACAATTCAGCAACTGAGGCAAACAATATTAGGTAGACACATCCCTCAATATGTTCTTAGACAGAGGTTAGTGCTGCCTGAAAAGTTATATATCAGGCCATGCAGTGCAAAAATTGGGGACTTCCGTCTATATTTTTCAAAATAAAACCGCTTAAAATAGCTGCAGTGGTTTGCGGAGATTAAGTATAAAGTGAAGATTTGACATATGCTCGGGACAAAAGGTGTAGCGCATAATGTGTGAGTGACAACACGTCTGCTGTTTGACCTCAAACACTGGAGCGTGCTGCTAACTCTGATAGGTGCGCACCTCCGCTAGCCAGGTAGTCGACTGCTAGCTAACGATTGGTTCAACTGCCACGAAAGCCTGGAGTCGTTCAATGTTAGCCAGCTTAGCTCGGCTTGCATGCGGTTAGCACGGCTGTTAAAAGTCAGCAGCTGGTAGATATGCTCATTTTTCATCATGTCGTGACCAGGCCGAAACGGCTGAGTGCTGGCAGCCTGGCTCCGACACCGAAGCATCTGCTGAGTGGTCCCTAGCTAAAGACGGGCAACACTTGTGTCGGGGCTGGCCACCCCGCTGACGTTCCTCGCCGCTGGTCCACATCAACATAACGCTGCTGGTGATGTTCCAAGTCACCAGCAGCCCTTGACTGCGACTACCTGGAAAAAATTGTGACTGTTTCGTCGGCTACCGGGAAAATAAATACTCACTCGGACTGAAGCTGGCTGCGGGGATGTCACACGGTGACTGTATTGGGGGAAGCAGGGGTAGCGTTAGCCCGGAACGGTCACTCAGGTCGTATATCTTTCCTGCAAACGGTCCCTCTCTCTCCACGAGCTGTACCTCTGTATGATTCTCTCACACACACTGCAATGGTGCTGAGCCACAACGGCACACGATTGGTCGGACGGAGCGGAACTCGGTGCGCTTTGGTAGGCAGAAGCTGGCGACCTGCGGGAGGAGGAGCACCAGTGCTGCATTCACGGCGGTAGGAAACTCTCAATACTGACTCCCGCGCTCTCACGCCACATAATCAGTTAAGTTTCCAAATTTCACAAGACGAGAGACATTGAGAGATACAGCAGCTGAAGAATATCCTGAACATGTCATCAAAGACAAAATCTTCACAGAAACAACAACAGATTAAAATATCGTTGTCTGAAGCAAAATTGTTCTTGTCACAAAAAGTGTTTATGATACATTTTGCACCACGTAGTAAAAAAAAAAGATTATTACTGTTATTAATTATTGCGTTTACCTCCACCGCTAGCTCAAGTTAATACTGGCTTAATATACATCTGGCTGTTATATCCAATAAAAACCAATAAACTTGAACGTCATATCCGATTATGGAAATTATGAACATTGGCGATTGGCCTTTATAATTGCCCTATGTAATTTATTTCTAACAACCCATCAAACCTGTAGTAAATGAGAGTATGTGAGTACGTAGGCCTATTACAAGCGCTGTAATAGGGCGTTGGCGATGAGTTGTCTAAACTAGAGATAGCTGGTGCTGTGGTGGGTTGTGGCTTAGCCTAATCTTTCACTTTCGTTTTCTTCGCTTTGAACTCTTCGGTTTTTTAAGAGTCTCAAGAAGTGGAGGTTTTCTTTCTTTATGATCATCTAATTTAATTGTGTGTCAGCATATGGGGATCTGTGATTCAAGCTGCCCCAAAGACTGGGTACTTTCCCCGGAAGAATGTATTTCAAGAAGTGCGTCATTTTCCGTCCATCATGGAACTAAATTTCTGTTCCATATATTTCGAAGCTGTAAGGTAGGCAGTCCCTCTATTCAGATACTGATCTTTCTGTTTTCATTACTGCTTTTGGAACTTTCACCTAACACATATATTTTTTTTGATCTGATCCGTTTTGTAGGAATCGCCCTTCGGTTGCAAATTAATTGATCATTAAATTGACCTTCAGCGTTTTTACTCTTCATTAATCCTTTTCCACCTAACTCCATGGACCACCTTCAGGAGATCGATCACATAGCAGAGGCTCTAGACAGCCGTGAGCGCAGGAGACTGCTATACCTCTGCGAAAGCTTGGAGACGGACACCAGTCTCGCCTGTGTGAAGGAGGCAATGAGATCTAAAGTGACCTCTCAAGAAAACAATGGTTTGTTTTTGGCAGAGCTCGTGTACAGGTTAGAACGTTTTGATATCCTCAGGAAGCTGTACCAATTCACCAGAGAAAACATAGAGAGGGACCTGAAACACAATCAGGTGCTATCAAAATTCAGGTAAGATGCATTTCAATATATATCTGGCGAATCATATGTATTTTAAGACTCTAAAATGATTTTTAATGTTTGTTTGTTTTACTTTCTGTAGGGTATTGATGGCTGAAATAAGTGAGGAGATGAACACTGAGGATTTGAATCGGATTAAATTCTTACTAGGCAAGACGATATCTCGAGAAACTCTGGAGAATGTAAAGGTGAGTAAGTGGCACTGGTTTCACTCTCCCGGAGTTGCTGTGAAGTTTCTGTCATTCTGTGCAAGCCACAGTCATTTAAAAAAAATGTGGACTACTTTTTACATTGTGTACCGAAGTTTACCTTCTGACTAAAATAGTCAAATCAAATTCCTTTTGTGTGACAGTATTTCTTGGACGTGATTGTTGAACTCGAGAAGAAGGATTCTGTTTCGCCCGAAAGAGTTGACTTTGTGGAAGAATGTTTGAGGGGCATTGACAGGATTGATTTAGCCAAAAGAGTGGCTTCTTACAAGATGTCAGGTGAGACTGTATGTTACATTTTTACACTGAGTAATTTCAAATCCACTTTTTTTTAAAAAGAAAGCCCACAGCATGGGAAGTGTGACGTAAGTGTACTTAAAAAGAAAAGGGTAGTGAAAGAAAAGGATCAATGGTTTTTATGTTGGTAACATAATACAATACTTCAGTAAAACAATATATAATCTGACTTAAAGAATGGTTTAAAACAGGAGGTTTATTTTATTTAATTTTTTTTCACTTTCACTTACATGTTAACACACGTAAGTGACAAAGCCAGTCCGTTATCTATGACCACATATCCTGTCGAAGGACAGCTGGAAAAGGTGCATATGTGACTACGCATATGTTTCCATTTCCATTACAGGGCCCAGAGAGACAAACAGCCATTCACACAATTTAAAATCACCAAGTTCACAGTTTAATTAAATAAAGTCTATAAAACCTGGAAACCTTGAACTTTGAATCCCTGTTGGCTGGGCCACTTGCCACATGGCATTCCAGTCACGTTTACGAATGTCATAGTAATTAAACCATATGTTGGAAGAGCTAGCTTATTCCAAGTCTATTTAGTCAATCTTGCTTTAAAAAACTGACAAAACAAACCCAGATCAAACCAGTATTGACTTTCTCTTTTAAAATGCAAACATTTAACTTTTCGAAAGAAATATATGCTTTACCACACATCCCATTGTTAATGTCCCTTGGCACAGTGAACATTTGAACTTCACGTGGACTAAAGAAAAAAAAATGAAACGAACAAGAGCAGGCTCATAATTATAGATTCATTTATCTATTTTGAGATTTATTTATGTTTATTCGTGATTATATTTTACAGTTGAAAGTCCTGGACTGCATTCATCTCGACTGCAAAGTTATAGCGCTCCGGTGAGTATGACACTGCTCAGTTTGTTATTTTTTTAATATCTTTTTATTTTCTCTCTCATGAAACCTGTTCCTTTGAATTATACTTTCTCTTTTGTTTCCTCTAAAGCAAACAAGACAAGGACAGCCCCACCGCATCGGTAAGGCAGGCTGTTATATATAAAAGTACCCTTCTCTCCAGAACTTCAACTGAAACAGATATTGGCAAATATTAATGTATGAGACACGGGCCTTACAGCTGCCTAGTTACAGCTGGGAAGCCCCACTTCATTCATATTCATTTCACTTATTGTTCATTTTATCATGTTACTTGTTGTCCTCAGCCAGAGTAAATGCGCCGTTGGTCGTAAGCAGAGAGCAGAGCTGTGAGGTGAGGTTTCTACTCGGCCTTAGAGCATTATCTTTATTTTTAAGTTTTATTAAATTGTGTATTTATGAAATGTCTTTCCTTGTCCCTTTCTATTTCAGAGATCACTAGAATCGTACAAATTTAACACTAACCCCAGAGGAGTTTGTGTGATCATAGACTGCGTTGGTAATGACGGAGGTGAGACAACAAACTCTGATACATCAGCATGCAAGTGGGATTTTACTGTTACAGCTGGTGAAATTGAGTAATTTTGTTGGGTGGTTTCCAGTCTAAGGGTCCGCCCCCACCTAAAATGGGTCACAACATTAACCTGATTGGTTGTGAGATTTTAATGTTGTGAGATTTTAATGTGTGTTAAGTTGCAAGAATAATATCATTAAAACATAGTGTTTGACTTAGCATTGAAGCAATAGTCAGTTTACTATAATACATTTAATAATCAATGTTCAACTGTATGTATCTTTTTAAAGACTTAAATCCTTGTTCCATCTGTCCTTGCTCCCTCAGAAATGTTAGAACAGACATTTAAGGCCCTTCACTTCAACGTGATCCTCCACAAGTGGCTGAGTGCCGACAACATTCTTTCAGCCCTCAAAACCATATTCAGACAGAGAGATAACTGCAAAGGTGACAGCTTTGTCTGCTGCATCATCAGCCGTGGTACAGCAGATCACCTCCTGGGTACAGACATATATGGCAGAGGTTTGCCTATGGACAGCGTCAGGCGTCTTTTCACCGCAGAGGAATGCCCTGAGATGGTTGGCAAGCCCAAACTCTTCTTCATCCAGAGGTACAGCGTTCCAGATTACACGCCCTGCGCCAGGATGTACCACCAGGATGAAGATCTAGAGACAGATGGCTGTGCTGGAGTGTCCACGAGTAATCACATCCCTACAGATGCAGACGTGTTCTGGAGTCACTGCTGGACAGATGAACATCAGCTGGAGCAAGGAGGACATCAGTCCATTTACCTGAAGGCTCTGACGGATGCCTTACACAAAACACAAACAAGGTACAGTATATATTCAACCTCTGTTCAGCGTCATGCAGTTTCCATGTAAGCTCATTTTTTTGTTTTTGTTTTGTTCTGACAGGGAAAGTAATATTTGTGACATCCAGTTGGAGGTGAACGGGGCCGTCTTTGAACATAACGGAAGGAATCCCGGAGCAAACTATTACCTTGATGTGAAACACACGTTAAGAAAAGCTCTTTTGTTAAAATAGATGTATCATATACTAATAATATATACACACGCCAGATACCACGCCTGAGAAGAACGGTTTACTGTGTATAGAGTGACACCTACTGGTGACATGTTCAGATGAAGGCTCCAATTATTTAATTTAATTGTTGTTTTTTTTTAAATGTATTTATTCAATATTACACAAATTGAGATATAGAAAAATAACTGTCTTTTTTGTCATATAATTTTGAATAATCTCACAATATACACACAAACATCACACATATCATGATTATTACATAGGGCAGCTAAATATAGTAGTAGTAGTAAGACAACAAGAAATTTAGCCACTGTTTGTTGTTGTTATTATTAATATAATCACTTTTTAAGATGAATAAAATGAACACTATACTTGATCTATCTATCTATCTATCTATCTATCTAGTGCCTTCTAGAGTTTGTTGCTTTTATACACTAATAAATGTAATATTATAATTAATACTATTAATATTAAGATACATACAATGTTCAAGGTGTGAGGAACATCAGGGCAATGCGGTGTTGTTAACTTTAGTGGCTACTGACAAAGGTAAGTGCTATTAGTCACTATAGTCACTGTTAATTGCATGTATTTGTCAATGTACATATGGAGGGCAGCTTGTATTTAATATCTTGCCTTTGTTTTCTTGAATAAGTTTTATTACATACCTTGCGACATTTTAATAAAGTTTATACTGAAACCTTGAGAAATGTTCTGATGTGGGTCAGATGCAGCGGTGGTAAGTAACCAAGTACATTGACTCACGTACTGCACTTTGCAGTACCTTTACTGATGAGTATTTCTATTTTATTCTTCCCTCACGTTTTAAAGTGTAATATTGTACTTTTTAGTCGACTACATTTATTTGGCGGCTCTAATTACTTTTATGCAATGGATAACATAACAAGTCTGTGAAGGTTCTCAGTCATCCAGGCCATGGTACATCCAAAAAAGGGTCATAAAGGCAACTGGACTTGTAGAGTTTTTTGAGAAAACATTTCACTACTCATCCGACTAGTTTCTTCAGTTCAATTCAATTCAATTCAATTTTATTTATATAGCGTCAATAACAATACAAATCGTCTCAAGACGCTTTACAAAAACCCGGCCTGAAACCCCCAGAGCAAGCCTGAAGGCAACGGTGGCAAGGAAAAACTCCCTTTTAACAGGAAGAAACCTCGAGCAGAACCCAGCTCATATGGAGGGACCCATCTGCCTAAGGCCAGCCGGGTACAGACAGAAGAAAGAGAGAAGAGAACAGCAAAGAGAGAAGAGAAGAGAACAGCAAGATAAACATACATCTGTCATAGATACACATATCTGACTAAAGTGTACATGTGGAATCTTATGATACAAACTGATAATGTTACATGACAGTTTGAAAATGTAAGAGGAATCATAGGCAGGTTGGAGAATTGTTCATTCAGGTAGGAGTGGATAACTGCAGGATTCCATGAAGACTGGGCAGGCTGATGAGACCACGACAACAGATGTAGTATAGAGCTCCACAGGAAACACACCACTCCAGGCCAGAGATACTCACAAGAAGAGGGGGGAAAAGGGGGGGGGGGGACACAGCAGTAAACATTCTACATAGTAATAGCACAGAATTGTATGACTAGTAGTATATAGGAAATTAGAGGGCAAGAGCTCTGTGCCAGAGAAAAGAAAGTGGAGGATGCGAGAGAGGAGAGAGAAGAAAGAAGGAGGACATGTGTTTGGTGCATCGTCCCCCAGCAGCCTAGGCCTATAGCAGCATAACTAAGGGATGGTTTAGTCCAGCCCTAACTATAAGCCTGATCAAAAAGGAAGTTGGAAGGAAGTTTGAGGTTTAAATAGGAACTCCTACTGAAACTTGCTTGCTGTGTTAACAACCAGAAGCCACACCGGTTTTTGGTTGTTAAACCTCAAACTTCCTACCAGTCACCAAGAACTAAAGAAGCTACTCGGATGAGTGGTGAAACGTTTTCTCAAAAAACTCTACAAGTCCAGTTGCCTTTTTTTTAACCTTTTTTGAATATAACATAACAAGCTTTAAAAGTACAACACATTGTTATAGATAAAACCAGTGGTTTCCAACATTTTTGGCTTTGTTTTTGTTTTTTTACAAATAGCGGGGTATAGTAGGGCACCATTTAAAATGTCACAAGTTTCGACAAGTTTCCAAAATAGTGATTTTTCTCTCTAAACTTCTCAGTCCAATAAATTTTAACAGACTTCTGCATCAGATCTTGGTTTTTCCTGTTTTTAATCCCACCATCCCTGAGGTTTATCTGCTATCTTCCACACTGTGTACTGATAATACCATAATATATCAATTAGGGAGACCAAACCAGTACTTTTACTTTAGTACTTAAACTATATTTTGATTTTAACACTTAAGCGGGATTGTCATGCAGGGCTTGTACTTGTAACTTGTAGTATTTTGATACTTTTACTTAAGTAAAATATCTGTCTCACATATTGCTTGTGTCCTTCTGCGCTGCTCTATTGAGAGCATACTGACATACCGCATCTGTGCGTGATTTGCCAGCTGCATAGTAGCAGAGATTGTTGTCACCACCACCCAGAAGATGACTGGCTGTCTTCTCACTAGCCTAGAAGATCTACACAGTTCTCACTGCCTCAAAAAATCAATTCTTAAAGACCAGTCCCACCCAGGACATTCTCTGTATGAAATGCTCCCTTCAGGCCGATGTTACAGGACAATCAAAACATGGACAAAGAGACAACAAAACCTAAAGTCTTAACCTTACTAAAAGCCAGGTCCACACGTTTAACAGCAGAACAGTGGTTTTAACATTCTGCATGTGGTTCTTAACTAAAGCTTCCCATTTTTTATATATCTTCAATTTTTTTTTTCAGGACTTAAACTTAAAGTGACACTTCAACTCCTTTCAGAGCTTGATCTTCAAGCCAAGTGTCACTTATAAGGCTTTCACTTAAACTGATCTCCTTCAGGACACTCCCATGTTAATGGATATTTGAACTCATTCATTCATTCATTCATCTTCTATACCCGTTTAGTCCTGTTAAGGGTCACGGGGGTCTGCTGCAGCCTATCCCAGCTGTCACAGAGGCAGGGGTACACCCTGGACAGGTCGCCAGTCCATCGCAGGGCTAACACACAGAGAGACAGACAACCACTCACACGCACACCTACGGCCAATTTAGAGTAACCAATTAACCTAATGAGCATGTCTTTGGATGGTGGGAGGAAGCCGGAGTACCCGGAGAGAATCCACGCAGGCACATATTTTTTTTATCCTGTATTCTCTAACTTTTCCTCAAAATAAATTCCAGTTTAGTAAATATAGGTGATATCGAATTAGCAGCCAGTGAATCAGTAAATTAATAGATGAAACAGAAAGCAGTGGTTCATATCCCTGCATGTGGTGCCTCCAAACACTGATTGTGACAGTAGGAGGCAGGCGAGCTGTATGTGGAGCACCAGCAGGCAGCGTCCAGGCACGCACTCAAACACACGAGCAGGCCGGCGTCGTGAACGCGCACGGCAGGGGCTGGTGTTGCTATGATGTCAATGGCGACTGCGCCGTGGGAAGCGAGCGAGGAGTTGAATGAGTTCCCTGCTCAGTTGAGGAGCAGCAGCCGCCGACAGCCAGGACACCGCCGGTGCCGAGGCACAGACAGCAGCCACGGAGACACCGGAAGGGCCCCGTTTTAAAACACTACATGGAAGCACAGAGCCAGGTGTGTCTGCTAGCCCCGCAGCTAGCCGTGTCATGACGCTTGGAGGGATTTCTCACACATCTGTACGACGTTGCAGCGAGACGGGAGAAGCACCAACACCCTGTTAGCTCTGAGCCGAAACCAAGTCAGGAGGTGTTGTTGTTGTTTTTTATATATATATATATTTATTTTTTCACGGTTGGCCGCATTGTCCTCCTTTACCGGAGACAAAGTGTAACCATTCGTCCTTCGTACTGGACCACCATGGCTGAGAGAACCTCCACCGGGTTGCTAACGATGATGTTGGAGCCCACGCCGGCTGTCGCTATGACCCTGCCGGCGGAGGTCCGGGAGAAGCTGGCGGAGCTGGAGCTGGAGCTGTCTGAAGGTAAGTTGTCAGCGGCAAACAACCATGTAGTCAAAGCATGCTGTTTGTTCCCCGGCGGTGCTTTAAGCATTATTAATGTGTGTGTGACAGCTACTAGAACCACCGCCCTTTATCTTAGCTGTGTGGCCGGAGCCCCCCCTGTGCTGCCTCTGAAGACTGACCGAACTTCTGCCTTAGTTTTCTCCTCATGACTCTTTACATGGCCGCAGGTACTCACTATATGAAACTATACAGCTCAGCAGGTTGTGCTTCACTAATACTTAGCTGCTCCTTGTGTATTTAGCCAGACTCCAATTCATTTAATTTGATTTGATGAGTCTGTCCTGGCTGCTGGACAAGCTGACACACCCATGATACTGTTGTGTTATGTGACTCAGACCTCCCTCCACACAACCCGCACGGTCTATTCTCTCTGAAGTTTCTGAAGAAGCAAAATTTAAAGCCAGCACATATTTAACCTAAACTTCCACATTTCCACATTCCCATCTTGCCAAACTCTAGTGGATCCTGCTGCCACGCTGTTGATAAAACAGTTTTAACTTATGGCCTCTTAGGAGTGTTTAAATGAACAAATGTCGGGGGTTCTCCTCTTTAAAGGATTTGGCCGATGTTACTTGTTTGTTTTCGTCGTTTTCCAGTCGGTGCACTCGCCTGAGTGTCCTCTATTTGACCCTCTATTTGTTCTTGATAGGAGTATAAAGAGAGCAAAGTGGTCCTCGTATCTGTAAAAAGTTTAGTAGAGCAAAAAACTTGAATTCTTTTTGGTTTTGTTTTCAACATTTATCTGAATTATACGACTGTTTTAATTGCGAAAGCTTACATTTCTACTGAACCGAATATCTCTCATTTACCAGTTCAGTAGGTACGCTAGTGAAAGTGAATGCATTCTAATGTAGCTGTCCATGTAGCTAAAGCTTCATGACTGTTCAGTCAGTGTTGGAAACCGTGTGAGAACGGTGGGTCATTTTGCAGGATGTAGTCTGCGGTGCTGTTAAACTGGACTGAGTAAACAGAAACATGTGTGGGTACAACACAAAACGAAAATTCACTCGTACCACAAACTGAATCCTCCAAAATGAATCCACAGTTGAATCAACAACTCTCTCTGTCATTTTAAACAAATGCTGAATGCCGTAACCTTCATGAAGCTACAATGTAGAGCAGGACCTTTCGCTGGCGTACCTGGTGAACTGATACGTGTTTATCTCTGAGCTTGCTGCACTATGAACAAATGTAACGTCTGTGGAGTGTAGAGAAACTGCTTTGACGATCACACTGACCTCCTATCAGAAACTCAAGGATAATCCTAGCATGCACCTGTACAAACCCCTCTACAATGAGAAAGCCTGGTGTGTTTATTTATATTTATCTTGATGAAAGAACGGCCAGTGATTTGCACACCTCTGTAGATACTTGATTGAAGTGTGATTCAATATAGAACCCTCCTGCTTCATTAACCCATAAATCAGTCTTAAATTTCTCCATATTTGGTGCTTGAGCAACTTTAAAGCGTGGACTCCTAGTATTTAACAGAGTAGAAACAATAGACTCATTCTCCTCTTGATTATAAATCCTCAAATATGGAGTTTCTCTGCTCTAAATAACAAACTAGGTGCATGTTTTTCACAAAGCTTTTCTATTGTTTTCTGTTAATTCTGTGCAGCTCATTGTTGAACTCCGATCCTTCATTTGCGAGCGTCTCACGTGGTAAAATTAGCTGAACTGCGTTAGACACTTAGTAATTAATGACCTACATCGAGTCTGATTAGATTAGGATTTGACCCCGGGGTGGAACCCCATTTCCTACAAACTCTGGAGAAGATGATTACTCTGCCAGCCAACAGGTTCAGCCTTAGAGCTTGAAATAAAAGACCCACTGTCAAATTCTGGATCGCGTCCTTTCTTCCCGCATGTTAGCTGTGTGCAGTTGCATCGCAGCATGGTTAGGAACAGACCCAAGGTGCACGCTTTGATAAGCACATTAACTGCCACCGAGGCCCCTAATGGGATAGACATGTTTTCAGGAGCGGCTACCAAACGAATCTATATCTGTCCAGTTTCCTCTTCCTGCCCTCCGCATGTCACATCCTGCAATGTTGGAGCTCTGATAGCGCTATCTCTTCCACTGACATACTCTGTTGTCTCTTTTCCACTCTACCTCTCTCCAGGCCTACTTATATCCTCTATTTTTTCCCTGATCAAAGAAAGCAATGTCATTTTCTTCAGGGCAAGGAGATACATCAACCAGCTTTTATCATCTTTTCCCTCACTGCCTATTCCTGTATGCTACGCTGCTGTGAACTTTTCACCCTGTGATGATGCTCTGCGTTTGCCTCCCCTTTGCTGCCTGTCTCAGGACAGAATATGTGACTTATTTTTTATTTTTTTTTTAGAAATAGATGAGAACCCGAGGATCCTGCAGGTTTTCTATCCGTCTCGCTGAGCTCGGGGATTTAACATCAGACGTGTCTGTGTCCCACGGAGGCACATCTTGGTTTTTAGCATGCAAGCCAAATGCTGTGTGTGTGTGTGAGTGAGAGTGAGTGTGCAGGAGCGTTGTATTATTCATGGAGCCCAACAGACGTGTCATGTGTGTTTTCTTAAGCAGCGTATCAGCAGCAGACATTGGACTAGCATGGGGTTTGAGACTACCCATCAGCTCAGCCTGATAGTATTCCAGAGTCAGCAGCTTCCGCCTGCTGATGTGTGAAATAAACAATCTGTGCAGTCTTATTGTGGTTATAATAAATAGTGTTTCCTTCTAGTGATGCATTCATTTTCGAACTCTCTTGTTTTTGCTTTTATGTCGTGGTGGTGGGCATGCATCCAAAAAATGTTCTGAGAGTTTTACTCTGCTGCTGTCCTCAGTTGAGTTTTCATGGGAAATGAAACCGAAGTGGATCTACATCTCAGTAGTCAAATTTAAAAGTAAAAGTACTTTATTGTGTCGATTTGAGGGCTCTCATCTAAATCAAGACTACAGTATAATCTGAATACTTTCTCTTTTGTGAACCTTGAACAGCTTTAAATGTGGAAAATGGCATTAAATTAAAGGAAAGCGTGGAAAGCTTTTGGAAATTTGGTGTTACATTTTTAGCATTCCTCCACAACATTAAATATTTATGACTAAAAAGCTGACACTCGAGCAGAAAAAAAAACATCTTTGGACATTATTTATTAAAAAAGTGAGTTTTACAGAACATTTGCTTTCTCTGGACTACATATTGGATTTACTGTTAAAGAAAAATTAAATGTAACATGTTAACTAATGAGCTTCAAAGGTGCTTGTAGCCAGGTTTCGTTAATTGTTGACAGTGGATAGCTAGTCGTTCCCCCAATTTGAGGTCTCAGCATCAACATGTTTCCCTTACAAACCGGATAGTAGTATCAATCTTCACATTTAAGTTTCTGCGTAAACAAGTGGTTAAACCAAGTTTCCTAAAATGCTGATTGTGTATTTGAAGGTTGAGAGACTATTAGTAATTTTGCTTTGTGAGACTTGTTGCTTGTTTATTCCTGAGGTGCTGGTAGACTGAATTCTCCTCCTACCAAATTCCGCACATCCGAGTTATTAGAAAGGCCCTGTGTTGTTTCTCAGCTGACCTGGATGCAGATGAGTGGCCAAAAGACAGGGCGTAAAGGAGGTCATGAAGACTGATGATCCCCATTATCTCCTGCAGGGAGGAAAGAAGGAGCGAGACGTGTCTGCTGAGTAATTCATAGGCTCACTCTATCATTCCCTGCTTTTCTGCCCTCCTCCTCTGTTTGCTCTCTAAACCCTCTGATTACAAAGTCATTTTTAGTCCAGTGCTGCCGGTGTTTGCTGGGAAACTGCCAAACTTCTGGTTGGTCATTGCACTCATTTTGCCTGCTCCCATTCAGCAAACATTTACAGAGGAGCGCTGCCGGTTGTTGGTAGTTTAACCGCTGTCTGCCTTGTTTATGTTGTCCGGATTCCCCGAGAACGCGGTCGTGGCAGGTTTGAGAGTTTATGAAGATCATCCAGCAGCATAAATGTGGCTCACGTGTTTTGCAAAGAAATTTGCAAAGTCATAAGTAAACGTTTATCACTATGTGTCAAATTACCATTTAGAGACAGAGTTTTCATTTGTCCTTATCTGTATCCTAGAATCTGCTGCTGCACTGACCCAGTTTTCCCATACAGATCATTAAACTTTTACCATTTATCTAGTCTTTTCGATAAGTTGAAACTGTATTCACTGTATCCCTGTAGGTAAAGAGGTGACTTGGCAGAGTGCTGTCAAGTGGTAAACGTAGTAATGAGGTGATCATGATTCAACTTACACTCACTTTTTAACCTCTGGCACCGGGAGAGACACATGATGGTGTAAAGGTCAGTGATGTGTGTCTTATTGCTGTTAATGGATGGTACTCCACTCCACACCCACTTTTTCCCCCAGATTCACAGTTCACATGAGCCCTAAAGTGGTGCTGCACAATTAGTCCATTTCAATTTGGCTCTATACCTGATGGTTGCCGCTTTTACTTTAGCAGGGAAACGAGTTGTATCAAAACAACCACCATTCAATTTTCCCTAAACTGCAATGACAAGACCGCATTAAGGCTCCTGGCAAAGTGTCTACAGGGCAGAGAGGGTAGAGACACGATACGGTAGATGTATGTGGGAAAGAGAACACCAGAACAACACGAGTCAGAGAAAGCTGCTGTTGTGTCAGACGTTTTCAGTTTCCCATAAGATGATGGTAGCATTCAAAAGCGCGTGCCTTAAACGCTGACAGGGGATGTTTTCAAGTGCACGAGGAAACCCCTGAATTGTGACCACAGCGACATCCACATTGCAGCCTGTATGCTGTATACATCAGCATATCTGACGAGCTCAGTCACGAGGTCGTTACAAATACAATATTTTCATAAAAGATGTTTCCCTCAGATTGGTGAGAGAAAAACACAGTTGTGAGGGAGCTTGGAGGGCTTTTCATTTTAGTAAAGCAACGAGTCTTTAGCACTACTTTGAATTTGTTGATGTATAGTATAAAGTTGTGATTTACAGCAGAGACACGTGTACAGTAGTACATGTACATCCACACAAAACAGTCACAGCTTGTTGCTAAAATATTAGCGATAATGTCAAAAATAAATCCCTCGTTTCTACTATCATGACCACCCAGTTTATTAGACCAGTTTCTGAAACGCATGCAACCCAAATGCACAGTTCCATATATGTTTTTGTTTTTTTTTGCAAGGTTTGACTTTCCATTCAACAGTAGCACCATAGAGTAATGGGTTTTATAGGCCCATTATTTCAAATAAGCTTGAGTCATGGTCAAAGGCCTTCATGCTGGGGTGTGGTTAGTGGATAGCTTTGGTGGCCAAAACTTCTTATTGGAAAGTATGAGTGTGCCGGAAAACTCTGTGAGTTGGCCTGCAGAGATTGTTGAGGAAAGACCACTCAGTGAAGGGAGAGACTACTTACTGGTCCTGAGTCATTCCTCTCTGTGGTCCCACCACGAGCTCATGAAGAAAGAGATTCCGCCAGGCTCGCTCATTTCGCTCGGCCTATTGTTGGGCGAAACCAAACATTTGATGAATGTAGGATCACATTCTACTTCGCTGAAAGCTTTGGGAACATGTAAGATTTAGGACGATTACTGAAGGGGCTTTTGTACATGGCTGCTGGTTAGCGCTGTAATAGGATCCAGAAGGAGAAGAATGTTGAGCCTTGGAGGCAAGCTAGCTGGCTGCCGTAGCTGCTGTAAAGTCCAGTTCGGAGATAAAGAGGCAGCCGTGCCGTGCCCCTGCCGTAGTGTAGGATAGAACGTGAAGGGTCATAAATATTTCATGGGTGTGCCTCAGAGCAGAGATTCAGATTCTTGTGCTGCCTTCATATACAGACGTGGCTATAATGTATACGCTGGTCCGTGCTCATGTAATGGTTGTCAGTTCATTTACTTGTTGTTTGTGTGTGTGTGTGGGCGCTTTATTGAGGTGATCTTTTCCATTTATTTGCTGCAAACTACAGAACACACGGGCAGCTATTGTCCTGCTGTTTCACTTTGATGCTCACTACTATACGTCCGGCTTGTTGGTTTTCGTTTATAGTACTCTTCAACATCCTGTCTCTGCTTTTATAGGGCCTATGAATATTTTATGGATTGCTGTGTGTGAATGTAATGTCTGAAATATGCCCTCTCCATTTGTTTGTTCAAGTGCGGATGAGCCTGTGTAAAAATGTAAATTCCCCTCAGCACTGACTGTCATCACGACTGCAACCGATGCTTATTGCGTTAACAGCTGATCTGTTGTTTTCAGCGGAGAATGTTGGCCCAACCGACCCAGATATTCACGTAACAATTTAATCAACCCATCGCTTTTGCTTTACTGACACATTTAGATTAAATTCAAGTCAGCTGTTCAGCGATTTTTCCATTGATTCTTGTGGAAATATTGTGAGGGGTTTTTCGGCTGAAGTCTGTTCTGAAACTTGAGATACACACATGCAACAATAAAATAAAATCTCCTCTGCATGCAGGCCAAAAACATGACAGCACGACACCTCATTCTCAGTCAGTGGATAGGAGTGTACAGTGACGCTGACTTACTGGTTCTACTTCAGCAGTGTTTTATTGCGCGCAGTTACAGCTGATGGCAGAAATCGTTGCGTTTTGATTACATTGCCACGCTCCTACACTCCATAGCTTGTGACAGACAGCAGTATTTTCCAATATGCAGTGACAGAAGGAAAGAAGGAGCAACCAGGGTTTCATTGTGCAACAAATCTAAATCAATGCCAGTGTAATTTTAGAGGAATCCAAGGTGGTAATTTGTAAGGGCAGTACCACTGGTAGTTAGTTTATATATCAAAGCTTTTCACACTTAATGAGGCTAATAAAGACATTAAAACCCGAGCTAATGGACTTCACCTCTGCACTGGCTCGTGCTCACTCATTGTAAAGTCATTAGAAATGTTTTTGCTGGAATTTCAGTGAAGTGGAATCTTAAACGGAGGGCATTGTATTCGGCATCTTTACATCGAGAACCATCCGCAGCCTATACTGTATGTTTCTCTCTATTCTTCTTTTTCTGTTCTTTTAACATATGACAAAAAACAAAAGACCTTTTTTTCTTCCAAGTCCATGTGACAGTTTGCTAAGATGACAGTAGAGAGATGTTGGGTGCCAGCTTCCAGCCAGGCCACCATCCGCTCCATCCTGCCACAGTGATACCACAGAGGTCTTGGCTGACTGAGGGTGCGTTTAGAAGCACTTCTCACTGGAAGATTTTGAAATGATTCAAAGGTGCTCGCTACTTACAAAAAGTTGTTGCCTTTTGGTTCAGAATATTTGGCTAGCTTTAATGAGTGCTTGATGTGGTGCTGTTGATGGCTGTGTGTCCTTGCTGCAAGAGAGATGGCACAGAGAGAGCAGGGCAGTGCAGCAGATATCCGTGCCAAAGGAGATCTGCTGACCAAACAAGCTACACGTCAAGGACACGGAGCAATTTTCACTCTGAATTCTTCTGCCCAGCGTGGCCTTTGTTCTGCCTCTTTCAGGTGTAAATTCATTACTATTCACCTGCCTGTGTGTGGGTGTGTTTAGATCCCGCACCTGGTGGTGACAGAGGCTTCACATGAGGGGTGCATGGCAAGTCACAACCCCCCACCCCCCACCCCCTTTGGCCAGTCACAGGAGCAGTGAAAATCACATGTCATGGTGTAAATTACACTTCCTAAAGTTAAAGAATTTTCCTGCACCAAGTACTGAGTGTTCGCGACACTCGTGCTGCAGCGTTTTCAAGGTTCAGAGTAAATTGCTTGCAGAGGATAAAAAGAGGTCCAAGGTCACTGAGCTGTGCGCTGAGCCTTCACACTGTATAAAGTTTTATTGAGCCCAAGGTAAAATCATCGATAGACCTTCATTAAATCTCCATCTTGCTATTTATTTTCCTGTCTTATTTCATCATAACTCCCATTGCTTAATATCTGCATTTGCCGACTTTATAATAAAATACTTCACATTGCCAGACAGCAGACCTTCACTGCTCTTTCATGCAGCCACTTTGCAGCATTAATAGGATTGCATAGCTGTGAGTGTTTCAGAAAAGACATGTGCATCTGATCACTATCACTGACAGGCAACTCATCCTCTGCAGAATTTGATGAACATGTAAGCAAAAGAGTGTGACAAATGCAGATAGCATAGCAGATCCTCCCAGGAGATGGTTTTATTCACAAAGTAAAAAAGGGCTGAAACCTTTGTGGTAAGATTACAACCTCTTCAGTCATCAGGCTGCTCCTACTGTCTGGCAGTGTTGGGATTTCATGTAATTTTATATGTGTGATGATAATTCGTTCCAGAGTTAGAGCAATGATCAGTGCTATCAACACCTACTAGCTTCTCTTGACCCGTACTGGTCTGGAGCTAACAGAGGTCGACCTGCTTTAATGATGCTCTCTGAACCCAGCCAGCCAACCAGCAGCCCTCAGTGAAAGTATTTCAACTTTTTTTTTTTAGAAACCCTGCTTCATTCCCGCAGTAGATAAGGTGTTCCAGAAAATGTCAAGATTTGATTCTTGGAGTCTCTTTGTTGCCCAAGAGCCCAATTATGTTGCTCTGACTCTAGTAACTTTGCTTGATAAAGTATAGGCTTTAATGATGGAGGGGGAGGGAGAGACCAAAGAGATGTCTGAAAAGACGATAAACAAGTTTAATTTATTTCTTCGTTCAGTCGATGTCTAGCCTTATTCAGATGTGATGTGCAGATCAAAGACAAATGAAGCCCTTTGTAGCAGCAGCAGGCTGCATTGTGAGCCTTCCTGGTGGAAAACAAACAGACAGAATATGTCTGGAATGTGCCGTGACCTATCAACTTAACCGTGAGGAGAGGGCTTTCCAAATCCCCACCACTGCTGGAGGGCTCACCTACATACAACAAAAAGGCAGATAGCATAGCAGGTCCTCCCAGCGTTTCAAAAGAACAAGGCCAAGTTGCCCCCTCGTTTTTTTTTCACCTCTCTCCTTTAGAAGTCCCACTGGAACGTGTAAGGGGATGAACTGAGCGAGTTTGTTTCAAGTTTTTATTGTGTGTGTGTGTGTGTGTGTGTTTTTTTTTTAAACAATATAAAACTCAACTTGGCAGACTGAGCTCACGTGCCAGAAAATGTGTTTTCAGCCTGTGCGCTCAAAGCGGGCGGACAGTTTTAGGTGAGCTCTGCCGCTGTTCCTCTCCAGAGATTTTGCCGACTGTGTTATTCAATATGTACCTGTAGCCACAGCGAAAGGGAGGGATGCAAATCAAGGGCAAGTCAGGACTGCATTTAAATCTCCTTAGGCAAAACTGGCAAGCGGTGGAGATGCTTTCTGTATTGAACAATTCCTTTAAATGCAAGTTGTAAATCATCTTGATAAATACTCAGATTGTTTTTATTTTCCACATCTACTTGGTTCTGCAATTAAAATTTGAGATATACTGTATACCAAAACCCCCTTCAGGGAGGAAAATCGCTTAGGCTGGAAAAAATTACCCCTTCCAAACATCAGCACCATCTAAGTAGGAAATAAAGGTACAACTGAAGCGACTAGTAATTACTAATAAAGCAAAAATACCACATCACACAGAGCCAGTCAGATTTTAATAAAGGTTGTGAACAAATATTCAAATTATTACCCTACCTGTCTGACTGACTGCCTGGTGGGAGTTTTACTGTGCAAGAGGGAGTAGCTCTAATCTTCTGTGCTCTCTCTTTCACTTGTACCTCCAAAATAAAGGGATTTCGATAATCTGGTTTACTTGTTGGTTTACAAACTATTTGTTGCTCTATGGGTTATTATGGCCAGTACAAAGAATGGCCACAGTTACTAACACAAGACCTAGTTTGTAATACTGTGGTGAGGAAATAATGATCTGATTTGATCATATCAAAACAATGGAGACATCCTTCCTGCTGTGGACTGAACACATTTGAGAGAAGGGTAGGAATTACCAGAGGCCCCAAGATATGATACACTCTATGCAATGCAATACAAATATTGCTGTATATTATGATTTGTTAGCTTTTTCCAACTGCAAGTTATTGGAGGAAAACTTAGTTGACATATTTCTTTTTTTTAACAAATAAGATAAAGTCTGTTAGTCCCGTTTCATTTTTATTGTTGCCAAAGGTGATTGTCACGCTGACCGGCGAACCAGCACTGTCATAAAAGCCTCTCATAAATGTTGCATATTATACAACACACTGAACTGTTTGTATTATAGCTTAACTGATCATGTTTGCCATTATTTAACTTTTCTTAACCTTAAAACTGTGTCTCTCTGAGTCACACACGTGGGTTCCAGTGTTGTGCGCATGTAACAAAAGCCCTTGTTTCCACAGCGATGTATGGACGCAGGTCTGTATTTGAAGTAGGTGATGGATTGTGTTATTTTCTTAGTTCTCTCTGAACTGGGTGGAAACTTTGTCAGACTTCATGTGTCTGATTTACTGTGAACTTTGGTTAGAAAGGTAGGCTCTTGTGTTTAATATTCACCATAAACATCTTTACAGTGTCATAGTTCAGTTAATATTTGCAATGAAAGATAATGAAAGCTCAATACTTGGCACTTGTGTATTGATACAATATTGGCATGCAAAATGTTGCAACACTGTGCTCTGAGACAGAGGGAGCTTATATCCAAAGTCCTTTTTAAATTTGGTTATGATTTACTGTGACTGGACATCACTAAATATCAGATTGCTTTGTTAATTACACAGTTCAGCACCTCACACACCTCAGTACAGTAAAATGTTGTGTTGGCCCGGAGAAAAATGAATGTGCCGCCTGTCTTAACCATTTAGTTTCCCTCTGAAGATGAAGTAGAAAGTGTCTCTTGTTATCTGATGGGAGGCAGTTTCTTGATCAAAGCTTGTAGTTGCAGGTTCTTACTGAGAAACCTGATGATACTCCACCTGGCCTCTGATCAGCCAGACTTCTCCGTCTATTAACAGTATTCCTCTGTAACTATAGATAATATTTTCTGTAAATTGGCCATGCTTCCACTGTTTTTTTTTTAATAGTCCGTTAGGACTTGCTGTCCTAAGGAGGCTGCATCCAGTCTCAATTCCTGAGTAATGATGTATGAATGTGGTTGCCCACACTGCGTGAGTTCAAAGTCTAAAGCAATCACTGTGATGTTTTCTCTGGCACTGCCACTAACAGAGATGTTTTGCTGATAAGGAGCTCGAAGCAGAGAGTGGTGTTGAGGATTTTTTACTCTGGCCTGCAGCTGAAGAACTTTTCTGAGTCGATAATGTTTTTTGCTGAACTTCCAAGTTGCCTACAGATAACAGCAACCAGTAGCAAGTGAAGGAACTTGAAGTGGCAAACGCCAGTAAACTGTGGTAACATGCTCTGAACTGTGTACACTATGTGGCTCTGATGAACTCCAACTTTATGTCACTCCATTAAGAGTCGTTTCCCTGCGTGTCAACACACCCTGGAGTTTGAATAACCTTTCCACACACTGTTACTCAAGGAATCCCAGGCACTCTGGGACGAACAATGACACGGATACAACTTTAAGCTGACGTGTAATCTAATATAACACACACGTCACGTCTCCGTGCTCTTACTCACAACATTCTTGACATAGAGGTCACAGGCCTCAGCAGCCTGTGGGTGATGTGCATGGTTGTGGTCCCATAACATGTGTGTGACTGGCCCCATGATGATACTTGAAGCTCAGCTGTTGAATCTCAGGAGTCCGTTTTCCATTTATCACACTCCCTCTTCATTGACCACTTTGACTTCTGGCCAAGAGACTGAAGAATAAGTCCCGTCCTCGTTACACAAACTTGATATTTTCTTTGTTATGTGAAGGATTTCATGGAATTAAGCAAACATTTGAGTTATGCGTGGGTAAAGGTCTGTGTTTTTGTGGGTGTGTTTTTGCATCCGTCAGTGTTTGAGTTTGACTATGTGCTTTAGTTCCACTGTGGATGGGAGGACCACTCCTCAAATATTTGTATCCCCTTCACATTTACAGCTTTGCTTTCATTGTCTTATATACTATATATTGAAATTTGTACATACTCAGATGCAGCGCAGATGTTGCTGCAAGTCTGGGGATTATTTTCACATTGTTACATCAATCCTAATATGGAATAACAACAATCCCCCCATTATTTTGTTGAACAATGTGCACGTTGCTACATTTTTTTCTCTAATCAAATGTTTTAAGACACTCTCTATCCCCAAACAGCTGTCTCTCGCAAAGCAATTTATCATGTTTCATGATCCACCTCTGTCAATATTGAGTCCAATTACAGTGATCCCAAATGCCAACCCCACCCTGTCTGCCCTTAACGAAGAAAAACACTCATGTCTTAAAAGCTAACAAGTGGCAGATAGCCTGGCATGGCATGCTCTCCTTGTGTGTCATGCCCCTGATGACACACTAGAGTGTAAACTTTCTCTTGGGTCTGACCTCACAGCCTCCGATTCTTAGCTTAATTGCCAGTTGTGTGGTGTGTGTGAGTAAGTAAGCCATATGACTGGAGAATCCGAAAGCTAACCCATGACAGAGTATGCTGCTTCCTTGTCCTCTCCTTGTCATCTAATCTGATGAGACAAACTGAATTTAATTTTACTGTTGTCTCGCTCAGGCTGGGCCTATATTTAGAGCCAGGACATTAAATCACGGCGCTCTGATGATCAGGTGACTTGAATCCTCACCTTGAATTGTATTGTGAGCATTTGACTTTGCAGTGTTCACCCTTTACATAATGTCAAATTAGCAGTTGACTTTGCTGCTGTTGAAACTCAGTGACTCCGTGAGTGTCAAGTTGAGAAAATGAAAAGAATGATTGAAGGGAAAATAGTTTCTTTTTAAAGATGCTCTTCAAGTCCTTTCCAGACTTGCCGTTTAGTCTGGTCTTCTGAGGTTAAATCCAGCCTTTCCCTGTCGAATCTATAAAGAGGGTTCTATTTACGCGTCTATGTCCGAAGGGTCAGCCGAAGGAGAATAGAAAAGGGAGGAAGAAAATAGGAGTGGGAGGAAACATGAGGCTTGGATTTAAATGTTCCCTTCTACTGAAACAGCTGGAGGATGTCAACCCTTGTGGCAATCAACATTTGGAGATATTTCTTGTTTATAACCTGCTTGTAACATATGTGTGTGCTTTGAATTGCTTCAAAAACACAAGGAAGAGAAGAAACAACAAGTTATGGCGTCTTCTCCGAGGTGAAACAGTCACAGTGTCTGCAGCAAGAAGTGTGCACATCAACTTCTGAAGCATTTTTACATATGCGATCAGTTTTTTTCTAAAAGAGTGGTAAAAATACATTCTTTGGAGGTTGCCACAGCAACAGCATACACCCGACACACCTCATCTTTAGCTTTAGTACTAGCACTTGCTGTTTAAATGCGTTTTTGTGATGCAGTGGTACATACTCCACTAAACATTAAAAATAAGTTTGTTGGTTGGATCTTTTTATTTTTATTAAGTAAATGAGCTCATTGCAAAATCTGAATCCATTCCACGGATTGTCACTTTAATCCTCCTCGGAGAGTTGTGAAGATGAATTGTCTGCAGGCCCCAGCAGGGTCCTCCTCAAGGCCCTGACCCCTGACCCACTGTTTCTGATGCTGCATCAGGATGAGTGCTGCAGCCCCTGCAGGCTACGGAAGACAAATGAGAAGCCAAAGGAAAAGATTCAGAGCTGCCATCAATCTGCACTTTCTCTTTAGGGCAAAAGGAACCGGCCGCTTTCTGGAGACCATGTGCTACGGCCCCTCACGGAGGATACGGTCGTCTGGGAACCCTTTCTGCTCTTTTTGTCCTGTCTGCAAGCCTTGCAGATGTAGGTGTGTGCGCATAAGTACACACAGAAACCCCTTCCCTTGTGTCACGCAGCCTGTTGGTTGATTTAGGCTCTGTGTTCGGCCCCTGGCTTACATGTGTGTGTGAGGATAAGTACAAAAGCAGACCCTGTACTGGCTGGACTGTCGACGTCTCTCTGGAACTGACCGTTTATTCTTGTTCCCTGTCTTTTTTCCTGTAAGGGGTGGTGGAGGGTTGGGAGCAAAGTGAGCGAAAAATGCTATGACAAGGCTTAGCCAGAGCAAGAGTTTGTTTTTGTCTTGGAATCAGCTCCCCTTGTTTTTGAAGTATCAGCTCACAAGTTGAACCCCACCCTTAGCAATGCAGCACTGGTTCCATAAATAAGGGATATTTTGTCTGGTGCAACGGACTGGTATTTATTAATTGCATTTTTGCAGACGTTTATTTTAAAACAGTATGTTACAGAAGTTCATGCATTCCTGTGGTGAGCTTGAAAATCCGTTTGCTAGACCTTCATGAATGGCCAACAATTCCTGAGGTTTAAATTGGAGCTTTTAGTACACCACTAGCATCGCATTGTTGACACAGTCTCAGAGTGTCAGCCACACTGATAGCAAATATTTTACTTAACTGACTCAGACCCATTTTTATTTCCCTCATTGTGCTACTTATACACAGTAATCTTCAACCGCGTCTTCCTCCAAGCAAGTCGAAACTAATGCTAAGGAGTGTTTGCAAATATTTGATGAATTCTTGAGGCTTCTACTTTTAATTTCCCTAGCGAGGCAGAGCCTTCACCACATTAGCTAATAGAGGCAGATTAGCTCGCATTGCTCCTGCAGACGGTATCAGCGGGCTAATATTACCGAGCAAAAGTCCAGTGACACCACAGCTGTCTCTCTCTGCATTATCTTCTACATGTCCTGAATGAACAGAGATTAACCCGCCTGGTCCGAGGCTTGCCTTTCTTTGAACTGTGGGCGTTGGTGGAATGTGAGGCTGGAAAAAGGCAATGGAGGTTCTTGGGGCATTTTAGAACAGGCATATTATTCAGTTGTTTTCCCAATGTAGTAGTGAATACGCTGGCAGAATACGCAGGGAAACTGGTGGGTTCGACTCCAGGCTGTAGTCTGTTTTGACAGACATGAGCAAACAAGTCCCTGTGGTTGGTTCTATTTGTTTGCATGGTATAACAAACATTATTTATCTCCCATCTGTGTGGTTGTTTCCCTGTAAGATGGTTATTACGGTGATGGTCCAATGCTTTGAGGTTGCATGTTTTTCAGAATGACAGTTTACATATAGTTTATCTTCAGGACGTGTAGGTTTCCGTGAGGCACGTATTCTGTAGATTATTGCGGCACAGATGTCCAGGAGCTGCCTGCTGCCCATCCCTCTCCGTCCTCTTTCTCTCATGCGAGCATGAGACTATCCTCGGCTCACCTCACCCTGGAATCTGCCATATTTTTTCTGGAGCTGTTTCTCTCTGTCTGCCTGTCGGATTCCTCACGGAGAGGCTCACTCAGGGGTTTGACCACTGACAATAATGCTTGAGGTTTCCGAAGGGAGTGTATTGATTGGGGAGCTGGAGGATGGAAGCGAAAGACTGAACGAGGGAGGGGTGAAAAGGGGGAGTAATGGCAGACAGTGAGGGGGAGAATGGAGAATAGATAGGTGGAAGTAAGGGCCAGAAGGAAGAAAACAAGTGCTGCTGAGTGACAGTGGGATAAAGTACAGACAGAGCAGAGGATGAGAGTGTGAAGACTGGAATAACAAGAGGATGTCTCCTTTGCTTTGTATGAAGAACAAAATACATGCTCCAAGAGATTTACCATTAGTGTACGGAGGAAAAACTTTAATTTGGGTCCCATTAGAGCCCATACCATTTATGACTAAGTACCACTTTCGTAGTCCAGAACCATTACTAAAAAAATATCTTGTAGTGCATACAGTGCAAAATTGTATTTGCTTATAGTTAATTCTGAATGTCCTTAGCTGCTTTTAGTTGAGTCTAATGCTAAGGATAGCCTCTGTTTAACTGTATAAACTTGGCTGGAGTCCGTCCCAGCGGACTCCTTGTTAAAATGCTCACTATGTTTACAGTCTGGTCCAAAATCAATTTGGTTTCTTTCCTAACAACTATACAGGATGGGATTTCTTTTTTTTTATGTAATTCATCCATTTAAACTGTATTTGGGCTTAAACTTATCCATAATTAAAGGCTTGGTTGCTTTGAGTGACAGGTTTCCACAATGACAGGTCACTATCTGTCAGTCAAGGTGTCACCTACCTGCCTCAGTGCCACTCATCCTTCCTCTCTTTGTCCATTCTTGGATTAGTGGGAGTCAGGTGGAGTCGGGCACTGCCATGATGGCAATGGCCAGAGCTTCAAAACTACACTTCAAGAAACCTATGGGTGTTGTTATGCAGGTTGTGTCCGTGTTTGAATACAGTGCATAGTGACAGTCTGCATGTTGCTGTAGTGGAGACGTACTGTTACTGTTAGATCCTGACTGATTACTTTGGTGTGTTCAGCAATGATTACAAATAGTTAATTAAAATTTTATTTTTTAATTTACATTTTAGATGTTGCTCCGAAATAATATCGGCGTTCATGATGAAAGTATAGTCTTCAAAATGAACCAAAACAATAATGAATGTGAATAAAATCCACAAGGATTCGTCTCGCTGGCAGCATCTTAAAATGCTCTTGGCTGCCTAGATATTGGTAGAAGGTCCTCACTAATCCGTCATCATTTCTAAGAGCTTGTTCAGTTACAATGCTTTAGAGAAACGCTTTTTTAAACCTAAAAAGGCTTGTAAGAAGGATGTTACGATCATCCTAGCCATTTCCCAGAAGAAAATGCTTTTGGGAATTGGGGACCTAGCTGTTTTTGACCATTTAAAGTCAATCAATAAACAGGAGTGCGTCATGGCAGTATTGGATTCTTGCATCAGCGTGATGAAGCACATTCATTTACAGAATTATCCAGTAGAAGACATCACCTTCTTTTTTTATAGTTAATATAATAGTAGATTTCTTTTTTTTTTCTTTTTTTTGTTTGCCAAAAATGTGTATGTGACATTATTAGTGTCTGAAATTATACCTTACATAGAATGACCACTCATGGAGCAAAAGATGTGACTGAAAGGTTATGTGTCTCTGGCTTCCTAGTTGAGGTATGGAACAAATTTAACTGCATAGCAGTAACGTCCTACTTCTGTCTCCTGGACTACAATACCTGTGAGAAAAAGGCTAAATCCACTGTGTCAGTGCTTTGTGCTGCAGTAGTTACTGTGCAGTATATATTATCATATAGAAGACGTATAATGTTACAGATCAGACCTCCAAGCAACATGCCAGCTATGCGATAGTCCCGTCAGTGTCTCACTTTCAGCTCAGGTACTGTATGTGCTGATGGAAGAGGATAAGAAAGGTTTCCTCAAAGCGGAGCTGGAAAGCATCTCACTGTCAAATGATCAGGCTGCCAGAAATCTCTCAGCTGAATAAAGTATCTCAGCTGAACTGTTTAAGTACCTCAGCCAGCAGGTGTTTGTGATCGTGGTTGTTTGCACAAAGTCACAGATGAGGATCCAGTAGGCAACTGTAACGCTGGTATCATTAGACGCTTCAGATGTTAAACTAATACTTTATTGTGTCGTTATTTTAAAAGCTAGTTAGGCAAAATGCTAAACTCAAACACTGTTTTTTTTCCCCCCAGCATTTCATGGTAGAGTTGCCCTTTTGTCTAGTTTCTTTGTCAACATGGTGAGATGGGCTTAGGTCTGTCTTACTTTAGAACATTTGGTAAAGCCCAATGTAGTAATTATGTTAATCTAAGCCGTACATTGCAAAGTTGGAAAGAATAAAACCTTCTGCGTTCAGTGAGTCATATTTAAGTACTGATGTCTTTTCTGCGCTGTGGGTCAGACATCACGCAAAAGTGGGGCAAAATTTTAAAACCAGATTTTGTAAGAGCTCATTGCAGAGCACTTTTAGTTCCTCAGCACTTGCTGAGCGCTAAATGTAACGAGCCTCCTGGTCACAGGGGACCACTGAAGCTGTCCACTTTCACTCTTATTCTCTGCAATTTGTGTGCTTCCTGTCTTCAGATAAGGACTTCAGAAGTGGCTTTGTCCCAGTGCGGGGACGTGTGACTGGGCAGCCAAGCATTCCCTTTCTGGAACAAGCATTTTGTTGTAATAAGCTGGTCTTCTTCCCTGGGCGTACATCAACCGTGCTACTAGCAAGCTATTTGGATGTATATAATTCAGTTTTATTCATATAACATCTATAACAGTCCCAATTGTCTCAAACTGCTTTACAGAATCTGAAACAGAGTCTGAAACTTGGTTTAAATGGAATTTATTATATACTGTATTTGCCCGTTCCGTTGAATGTGAGAGCGGATGAGTGATTGCAGATTGGAATGTGTGTTGTGTTTGCAAGCGTTTGGAAAGCGCAGTCACGGGTCAGCAATCGTCTCAGTCAGTCACACACTGCCCCCCCCCCCCCCCCCCCACCTCCCATCTCGTCAGGAACTGGGCAGCTTGCCTGCAGAGAGTAGTGGTGAGGTTGACAACATCCTCCAAAGAATCACTGCCCTCCTGTCCCACGCTGTCCTTCAATATGTAGCAAGGGCTGTATGATTAACTAATGAGGCAATTTATAGGTATTACTTTTATTGGGGTGGTGTTTCTACATCCATTTTATTGCATAATCAAGCAAAGGTTGAGGCCATAAAGGACATTTTCATCGTGCTGACAGAGGAAGATTGTTTGTTTTTTTTTCCTCCTTGCAATGGGTTTCTCTGGATCCTTCACACATGTATGAAGGTTAAATGTTAGAGTCCCTGTTAGAATATGTATGGTAAATGTGATTTAAAGCTAAGGACACAGGCCATGTGGCCACAGACCCACAGTTTGGCATTCATGTGCATAAGCTCTGTGTGAAAATGGTCAAAAAGATGCTTATTAGGCAACTGGGGAGGGTCAGTAACCTTACTTTAAAGGGCTCAGTCCATCTTTACTTGGCTGCAGTCTTTGTGGTGTGTTTAAGTGCAACTTTTTGGTCCAGACCCAGGTTACGTGCGGTTCTTTGATGTTGGTTTGGTGTGTCTATAGCTTGAAGACTAATAGCACATGGAAATTCAGACTGCTGAGGACACACCTATCTTCTGTCTTCTTGTCTCTGCTCGCAAGATACAAAAGTGTTTTCATAAAATGATTTATTCGCACATATGCACGTTCTTTTTGAACTTAGTGGTATGCTTCTAATAAAAATAGAGTTATCGTGTCGCTCAAGCGCCTCAACTCTTCTACAGTTATGATGCAGGTGTATCATCAGTTACAGCACAACACTCATATAGTGTTCAGTCAACCAAAGGAACAGACCTGAGGCCTAAACAAAACACACAGGTTTTATGTGCTAATTAAATTCCTCCTCCTTGAAATGCTCACTGTCCGTGGGCATGCAAGTAAACCACATTATTAAACCCTTTGCACTCTCAAATTCAGCGGCCGTCTCCTTGAAGGTATTGACGTCAAAAGAACCACGGCTGCGTTTGCTACTGAAATTTTTCTTGGACATATTTGTTTTTGGGCTGTTCGGTGAGGTTGGTAGAGCAGTGAAATATTTTTGGATGAGGAGTTTGCCGAGAGGTAACCAGTGTAAACAGTGTTATCAGGCAGACTGCAGGAGGAAATGTCCATCAACAGCTGAGCGATCCGTCACGCTGGTATTTCCGAGGGCTGGACACTGGACCCTGTTCCTCTGAATGTCGGATATTAAAAAGGTCATGCACTGATGCGTCTTCCTCCACATGCACCCAGATAATTTAATTGTGTCTACTCTAGAGCTGAGGAAAGTTTACAGTTATGGTTTACTTTCAGAGTTTTTAGTTTAGGTTTTAAATGGAACTAGAGAAAATCCATTTAGAAGGCATTTCCATTATGCTTTTCTCATTTTTCTGTCACATCATGATACCAAAGCAGTGCATCAAATGACACTCAAATGAATTTTGTGAATCATTATACGAAGCACTTGAAGCTACTTGTTTTCTCCCCTTTGACCTCTTGAGGTAGCCAGACAGTTTGGATTTAGATGTTCACTTTGTAGCTGGCCGGCTCTGTCCACATGCTAAGGTCATGTGTGACACACGCAGAGCTGCGGGGCTTTTTAGCCTCAGTCAGGGGCCATCAGCTTCAAAAGAGCCCGTGGCCTGTGGCCGACCTTTTATGCCTCACCTACGCAATTATATCTCCGAGCTGGAAGCTGCGTTGGTCTGTCCCTTCATAGCTGGTAAGCTAAAGGCCATCATAGCCACAGAAGAGCTGTTGCGGCTTTGCTGCTTCAACAAATTACCCAAAGGTCATTGAGGTCGCACCTGGCAGGCAGTCTGGCTTCATGACATCAGTTGTGTAGCGTGCGGTGTGTCAGGGTATGTGCAAGGCTGAAACCGAGAGAAGGAGAGGAACTTCTCCGGATTAACGTTATTGAATTGTGGTGCAAGGGATTAATGGAGCAGTGGTTTCATTAAGATCAAGAGCATAAAACTATATCCTCCACTTAGCGGCAAAGGAATACAGTGATTGTATTAAAGCCCCTATATCTTTCCTTCCGTTTTTTTCACGAGTCATATAGCCAGGCTCAAACAAAAGATAGTTTCCATTTTCTCACTTCTAGCTTGAGGAGAAGATGGAACATGAGACAAAAATACAAAAATCCCTTGAGGACAGCATTTACGCAGAGCCTAATATATTAGAGCTCATCTGAGAAAGAAGCAAGGGATAGACACGAAGAGAGACAAAAGAAATACAAGAAGACAAGCAGAAAGAAAAGAGACAGAGAGAAATGGGTAGAAACACAAGACCTCTAAAGCCCAGCGTTCCCCCTCTTTCGTGTGAAGTTATACGTGGCAGAGCTCCAGCCTGCTTTTACACTGATGTCATCGAACATATCTCTGACCTCAGCTAGCATCTCGCCGAGCAACGTAGCACAGAACAGTATGGCAACCAGATGACTGATGTGCAAAACTATCTGCTGTTTTTAGTGTGTGGAAGCTTTCTCACCATACATGGTCACAGCGAATTATGTGTTGCCTACAGATAATAAAGGAGGAACAGAAACCTTTGTGAGTGTAGTTTACACCAGACCCACAAAGGCTATGATTCCATTTCTCATCCTGAGGGATTTCCAATTTACGGTGCCAGCTCACTCAGTGGAGCGCTTTACGTGCAAAATGTGGACAGTGCTATAGTCTTAACAACTTTCCCACAAGAAGTAGTACTTAGTTCAGCAACCTTGAACAACAAATGAGTTCATGGATGAAACAAAAATAGAATGAAACAAAGGATTTAGTGGTTTACGCTGTAGATGTAATTTAAATGTACATGTCCTGAGCAGTCTTAGGACTTCTCATTAGTTTTGATTGGTTGCTTGGTTTGAAAGTTAATTATATACTTTGAATAACTACACAATCGCACATTTAAAAATATATATTTAAATAAACTCCATCTGAAGATTACGATCATATGACGGAGATCTCCAGAGCTGCTACAAAAAGAGAGATTTTGAAACTGTTCCAAGGTCAAGAACGAACTCGTAGAATAAACGGTCGCATGTGGAGTTTCTGTTTATGATGGTGCAGGTGCTTTTACTCTTAAATCCAAGCGTCTGTTGGGGAACAAAGTGCAGCACTGTCAGTGTTTTGTGCTGTAAACAAGAGTATTGTCAGTGTCTGTGTGTGTCTGGCATGCACGTGCAGTCAGGGGTGTGTTGCCTGTGCTGATAGTGGTGCACAGGCCGTGACTTTTGTACCTCGTTTCCTGTTGGAAGTTGACACACTTCAGTCTCTTGTGTTGTGTCTTCTGTCAGTGTGTTTTTATCTGCATGTGTCCTCATTCTTTATGTCATTGTCTTTTACAATACCCCCCCCCCTTCCAGAAATTGTCTCTCAACCTTTTATTTTTCCTCCTTCCTCCTTTGTTCTTTCCACTGCAACTTCTCCTCTGTCCCTTTTTTTTTTGCGCCCCCGTACACAGGACTCACGCTTCCTGCCCTCCCCGCTCTTTGTCCACTCCTATTCAAGTCGAATTTTCCGTTGCACTCAGTGAAAGGAGGCACGGTTTTTCTTCACCTACAGCACACTGGCTGTATCACTGCATCACCAGCCCGTTGGTCCTTATAAGGGAATGATCCTAACAGCTCCGGCCGCCTCAGAGAGATTTTTAGTTGATGATTTATTGTAATGCCCTTTCGGCTATCTCATCTCTGGAGTTTCATTAAGTCTGCACACAGCACACCTTCGTGACCTGAGTCAGCATTTGTGGAGTTGTGCCGAAGATCTGGGCCCAGGTTTATTGGCCGGTGGCTGTCAAACAAAAAAGACTTCAGTGGATCTCTAGCTCCTTTTGTGCTATTATATTGCATTTTATTTAACAACTCGGACAGAGTGAGTGTGGGATAGACAGATGAAGTAATCAAGTCTGCCAGTGAAGCTGTCCAGTCCGTGACCTGAGTCTTAGAGCACATGTTTACATTAGTAATCCTTTGAGCACAATGGATCTGTGTTATCCATGTCACTCATTAGATGTGATCAGTGCGCTGGAGATGAGATAATGCCAGCTGAGTGCCAACAGCCCAGGTTTTAATGGGGTACTGTGCAAGGTAAGCTGCGTGTATTAAGGTTATATCTGCATATCATAAGAATTAAATCTGGGTGGATTAGGATTATATGTTCTATGCATGTATATAACTTGTCTTTATTGTGTGGGTCATGCCTGTGTTATGGTATTTATTCAGTGCATGGTGGTGTGACTGCGTGAATCTACATGGGTCTGTGCAAATGCTTATGGGAACGAAGCGTGTTTGCATGTATGTGTTTTATTGGCTTTAGCTTTCATGCCCACAGGCACATACAGCAGTCATATATGTGCATGTTGAAAGTCTTGTAAAGGGAGCTGCTATTCAGGAGCGGATGGCTCTAAACTAACTTAGCTGGTTTCACTCTGAGCTAGGAGCGGACATGTGTGGATTCCAGGACAAACACGGGGCTTTTGCAGGTTCACAAAACAAACACAGCCTCGCATTGAGTCAATGGATGGCTGTTAGGTGGGGGCTTTTAAAAATGGCACACAGCACTCAAGTACTGTACAAAAAAAAAAAAAAAAAAAGGGAAATGGTTTATGAGTCACAGGGCTACATTAGGATCAGTGCAGGATGTGTTTCTGAAGGGGAATCCAAGCCTGAAACAAAGGATTAAGGCCTCTTATTTGTGTGTTTTAGAGAAGGCGAGAGAATGGACATGTGCGTTTTAACGCAGCCCGTCATTAGTGTGGAGGTATGGGCAGATGTGGCCAGAGGGGGAATTGGAGGATTGTCCATTAGTGGAAAGACCTCAGCTGTGTTACACGTCACAAATCATTGATTAAACTACATATTATTTTACTAAATAGACCAAACAATCAGCGCACATTTACATTCCATGTTAGTGTTGCCTGTGTATCATAACCAAATATTCTCATTACGTAGAGTAGTTCTGGTTATTTTATGTGGTATGTTTAAGTTTTGGGATCCGTATAATAATTGCTGCTTGTGGGTAGAAACACAAGACCTCTAAAGCTGCCTGTGTGGTCCTGCTGTCCCTGGGACATGACCGCCGACGCTGTTCTGTAGTGTTCATTTCATATTCTGCAGCTTTGTCTCCCTGTCACCTGGTAAATAGCATGTGCAAACAGGCAAGTGGGTTTACCTGTGTGTACGTGTGTATTAACCGGTTTGTTTACCTTTCCCACCATGTGTTTAGTGTGCAAGTGAGCAGGTTGTCAAAGGAGAAGACATTTGTGAAGGCATTTTCCACTGTGTGCGTCTGTGTGTGTGAGCGAGAGAGAGAGAGAGAGAGAGAGAGAGAGATAGCCAATGGGACAGGTGTCAGGTGGACTGGCAGGTGGCAGCTCGGAAATCGGTGTATTTCCTCCTTTTAGCAACGGCTGGTTAACTCCCATGTCTTGCACCATCAGTTCACCTAGACTATAGATTTTAAATAAGGCTGCACAATTAACCTTGCTACTCTGAGATTTAGTTTCTGGAGTCAATAATTACAGAAAATATCTCAAGCAAGTCTTAAAAAGGCTGACGTATTTGAGGAGTCAAATTCAATGCCATATAAATCGTTAAGAATATAATTTGAGGGTTAGGGTCACTTGTTAAGCTGTAGTTTAAGACATGTAGTGGAGTGTATATTATTTAGACGACCACTAGTCGAGCAGGGGAAGACAGACAGATAATAAAAGAGAGAAGGAAAAGGTGTAATGAATGGTTAAAATAAGCTTACAGGCAGAGGGAGGGTGCAAAGGCAGCACATTGGTTTGTTTTCTACGTCAGTCCTGGCTAAAGGGATTGCCCCGTAGGAAAAGACTCTTTTTTTTTTTTTTTAGGTTTTTTTTGTAATTGTAAACTTATTTTGGCTGTTTTCTATCATTATTGATAGATTGCAAGGGTTAGATTTCAGTTTCTGATCAGATCTTATTCACTTAGATCAGTTTCACCTCAAGGTGTGATATTGTTCGTACAAAAAAAAGGCTTTCCATTATTCCTTTTCGTCTTTCATTTTATGCCCAAGCACACACACATATGCACTCTCCCTTTCTTCTCTTGTTATGTTGACCCAGAGTCAATCAGGGTCACTTGACCTCCCATCACCCCCTCAGATTAGTTGCTCTTATTACCACACTCCATTAAACTGCCATGAACAGTGGAGATGGCCAAGAAGTCAAGGGGCCCAGCTGCCTCCTCTATAGTCTAATCTTCGGCTCCTCGTAATCCTCGTGTTCTGCCTCAGGTCACAATACAGACACATGCAGTGATATACACACGCACGCACATGCGAACGTGCACAAGGTCATCCTGCCTCCAGCTTCGTGTTTGTTCTTGAAAGTAACACAGTAGGCCTAGATGTGTACACATGAGTGCACAATGAGTGTACCACGGCTGTGTTTGAGCCTTGAGTAGGCCTATGGCTGCTTCAGTAAAAGAAAAGAATGTCAATGAACAAATCTGTAAACACTGATCAATAACACAAGCTCTTATAACATAGCATTTAGTCGCTGAAGGAAAACTCACATCAAAACATCTCAGTCAGCCTCAGCTTTACTTTGTATTTTGCGTATTTTAGATTTTTCCTGATACACATCAGTATAGTGGCAAAGTCAGTTTTGGCACGTTAGCATGTTGACGTTAGCATTTAAATAAAAACAAAAGTCACGGAAACAGCTATGCATTAACACAGCAGCTGATTTATGAGCTGATCCCATGCCTGCGGTGACATAGTGAAACTAAACATATTTACAGGGATAGTGAAAGCAGAGATGCTTGGGTTAATCCTGGTCAGCTGTGCCCGCTCCGATGGATGGAAAGAGTCGGTGTGTATGTGGAAGTTATTCAGTGGAAACGCACAGAAATTGGTTGTGACCCCTGAAATTTACAAATAAGTTGGACTCACCGCTCTGACCACGCTTTCCAGACTGGTCCAAGTGTGTTTAGTCAACTTTTATTGAACCCAGTAGGAACTGACCCTTTGTTGACTTTCTGATTGGTTGCTGACCCACCAATGAGTGGGCTT
Organism: Chelon labrosus; assembly: GCF_963514085.1. Lineage (NCBI taxonomy): Eukaryota > Metazoa > Chordata > Actinopteri > Mugiliformes > Mugilidae > Chelon > Chelon labrosus. The sequence goes on from NC_140341.1 coordinate 19,481,743, forward strand.
CTACCCATGGTTACCATGGCAACCTCCAGTTAGACAAACAAATTGAGTGGGTAAACTTTTTTGTCAAAGCAGAGTGAAGAGCTAAAACAGGGAAATGATAACAGTCGGGTACTTGTAACAGCGACTCAAGATACCCACAACACTCGAGTGGTTTTTATTCCGTTTCCTGAACTAAAAATAAATGTCAACACTGGATTCAGCCAGTGTTGACATAACCAGCGCTTAAGTACTAGCGCAAGAATTCAGAAATCAAAACAATATCTTCCAAGAGGAAGCGTCAGGATAACACGTATTCTGTGCTATAACAACATCATACAATATTGTTCCAGGAAGAAGGTGAGACCGCTAATGTTAGCAACTGTGCTAACTCGGCAGACTCTAGAAAGAAATGGCTATTTCTCTTCACCAGTTTTCAGTTCCTATGTATGGTTATTTGTCAACTGTACGTTTTTGAATAATCACAACTACTCGTTGCTATTGTTTGTCTGACCTAGCAACAGTAACAAAGGAACTAGGGAATTGATAAAAGGGTTAATTACTTTGTACTTCTTCATTCAAAATGTCTCTTTTGCAAGTTTCTTGCTAAAACACCTAAATAACCAGATTGTTGTGCATATATTACAATGTTAGTTATATGTGGTTCAACTAGAGTAATGGAAGCTCTGTCTACCTTTGCAGACAATCCATATTTGTCCATATAGCCTTGCTTGTTCACATGGCTAGTGTTGCTATAAAACTCACTAAATGGTATATTTATTAGTGGGAGAAATATCCACAGCAGCTATTGTCTGATAGATTGAAGTATTTTCCAGATGAATTGGTCATTTCAATAAAAAAAAAAAAAATAAACTTAAGTATATCAATTTTTTCCATGTTTCTAAATTTTTGGTTTAATTCTTATTTCATGACTGCTGTTTTAGCCCCTGGGAAAACTTGCTGGAGGCGCACCCTCTTGTCTTGAAATCGTATTTACAACTTCTTGCTTCTGTCCGTGTGTCCTCCATTATTCTAATTGGTGCTCTGAGACGTGACAGATCGTCGAACCCGCGGTGACATCTGACAGCACCGCACAACAGTGCAGGTTTCCTCTCGCCGCCTCTTACCTCCTCTCTTTCTTTTCATTTTTACCCTCTGAGAACTTTCTACGGAGACAGACACACACTCCCACCGTGCTCTGCCAGCCTTGTGAAACGAGGGTCTGATTGGATGATGCCAGGCTGTCGTTACTCTGCTCCCCTTAAATCAATCTTTCCAGCAGCTGCTCTCTCACTCGCCTCCCAGCTCCTTTCCCCTCGTTCCATTCCTTTCCTCTCTGACACGTCTGACCAGTGGAACTAGTTTCTGTGGGTGTTAGTAGCAGCACGTTGGCCTCTCTCTCTCTCTCTGTTTCTCTCTGTGCTCTATTGTTTAACATTTTAAAAAATGATGGTAGACGTTGTGTCTGAAAATGCCAGTGCAAATTTGAATGTTATTTGTCAATGCAAAACCAAAGAGAGGTAGGTGCAGTTGAGAGCAAAGCGTTTATTATTATAATGAACATGTGTCAGTGGTGAAGAACAGCGTTCATAATGAAATAGTACAGCTAGATGAATTCCTAGATATTAATGGTACAGTAGAATAAAGGCATGAGTTGGCTTGCAGCCTTGCTGCTTCTCCGTTTTGACATGTTCTCACTGTGCTGATTGTTGACAGATTTCACTACAAACAGTGTTTGAGACCATAAACTGAGTGTTTTCCATTTCTAATTTCTGAATTTGTGACATTTGAGTGATATGTATGACACTTTATCAGAAGCTGCCGGTGACGTTGTTAACGCTCAATGAGGAAAGAATGGGTTTCTTTTTTTGAGCTCAACTTCACCGTGCCCTTTGTTGTAATAACACAATAAAAGATCTGAAGCCATAAACTTAACGGTTAGTCTTTTCCGTGGGGCGCTGCGATAAATTCCCTCTTCTCTTGGGAGTCAGTCACGCACGGCAGATTAAGCAGACGATGGATGAGATATTTCAAGCCAAAAGGAGCTCCACATTTCCAGAGGCTATTGCGTGGGGGCGTGAATCAATAAAGAGAGGTAAATAGAGTTGGCTGACATGACATATGTTGAAGCTGAGAGCCTGCCATTGATGATTTGTCCCGTTCCCAGATGAGTCATGAAACTGATCAGTTTAATTGGCGAGGATCAGGTGTCTAATCAGATGAGATTTAAAATTTGGCATGCGTGTTAAATGACGTCTGTATATTTGGTATCTGGTTTCACTCCATCTGCGCGTCTGGAGAGTCCAGCCTCCTCCTGTTTGTTGGCATCACGCTCTCCTTTCATTTTAAAGCACAGCCCCACACTCTGGTGCTGGTGCGTGTGTGTGTGTGTGTGTGTGTGTGTTTTTAAAGCTCCTTCCTGGTTACTTGCATACACAGCCTGTGTTGTCCTTCCCTCCCAGATCCACACACACACTTTCCTCTCCTCACTGTGCTCGACACCAACAGGAAGGAGAAAGGAAACAAAGAGCCCACTTCCTGTACGTACAGCCAGCGATCTACACAATGGAGCAGGAAGTGCCTGGCAACTGTAAAGGAGGCCACGGAGTGTGAAGGAAAGATAAAGTGGTCTCTCTTTCCTATTAACTGCTCTTTCTTTCCCTGCCCCTCCTCTCGTGTCATTTTCCATAGCCCCTATCAGTCAGGGCTCGACCTGCGTCTGTTTATTTGCTCTTTATGTCATCCTCTAAGACGGTTTTTTCACTTCCTCTTTATCCCATATTTACAGAGTCCTAGTGTTTACAGATTTCATATTTGAGTTTTGCATTGTAAATTCGCAGCCTGGTTTTCCCTGTTTTTCTGTTTGTTTGGTCTCGTTTTCTCAGTGAAAGTTGAACAATCAGTCACTTTCTCTGCGTCTGACGACCCAAGAGAGCGCTGCCACTGTCACCATGGTGACCTTTACTTAGGACGGACAATGTTGGACAGCAGGACGCCCTGGACTGTTGCTGCAGATGCTGGAAGCCTTGCTTTAAATCACCACTCCTGGCCTGGCTGAATCAGACTGAGAGACTTAGTTGCTGCCAAATAACAAAAGAACGTACTATTAATGCAGATGGTCAAGCAGCTGATTGGCAGAAAACACATTAAAGAAGAAATATGTTCGGCTCTCTTCTTCCCCCGCTCGTCTGTTTTGTGTCGTTTGATAGAAACAAACAAAAAGACGGAGAATAAGAGCGGCCCACTAGTTCTTACCCAACATTGTGATTCATCATCTTTCTCTTTCGATCCACCCTTTTTGACTGCAGGCTCCAAACCTCCCCTGGCGTTACTCTGGGGACGGTGGTCTTTGCAGGGCTCTTAACTTCAAAGTACATGCCCCCTCCTCTTTTTCCTGTCTACCTAGTAAATCCCTCTCTTCCTTTATTTGTGTTCTCTCTCTTTCTTCTTTCCATTGTCCAATCAATATCTTTCCCTCTTTCTGCCCGTTTCCTCTCTGTCTTCCTCGATCTTTCACCACCTTATCCTTTGCTTGCTCCCTCCCTGTTTTTCTTCACCCCCATCTCTCTTTGAGCGAATCCCACCAGTCCAGAGACTTCAAAGGCACGTCTCCCCCTCTTGTAGCAGTCATCCAGCCAGGCGGGCAGACAGGTTTCATGCCAAGGCCAGGTACCCTCAGGGGAGGATCCAGACCAGCGTGGAAACACACCGCACTATATCTGGCAGAGCGGTTGTGGAAAAAGTAAAAGCCCATATAAGGAACTATGTCATACTTGGAGGAATGTATGGATACATGGTGGTAAGATGTGGACGAGGCATTGTTAACAAGAGAATGAGAAGGCGAAGAAAAGCTCTGCCCAACTACTAAGGACAAGGCTATAATTTAGAATGACAAACCTTTTTATTTTCTGTTTCCATCTTCACAACTATTTTTAGAGGCACTTCCTATCTTCCAGGAAAAGCTCTAAAAGGCAGTTGTCAAAGCACAAAATATATACAATAGAGGCTCTCTGTGCCATCTACTTTTACAGCCACTGAACTTTGTACCACGTATTATCTTCCTTCTCTTCCTTCTCTTCCTTCTCTTAGTATGTAAGCTAAACCGTTGGTATTTACAGTGACATGCCGCTATTATCAAACTTCTTAACTTGATTGTAAGCAAGAGACAAGTTTGGAAGTCCTGCTTTTAAAGCTGTGTTCTTTTTAATTCAATTTGTTTGAAGTAATGCTTAAAATAGGCTATACACCGGTGGATGTATTCTACCAAAGTAGTTGCATACTTTTACACTAAACTTTTGTCTGTTAGTCTGAACACACAGAAGTACATATAGAGGAGAAAAAGATCCTTGTCCCTGCTCAGTCAGTGGTGACCTTCAGTCACAAGGTGGAAAAGGAAGCGTCCGGTGTCCCGCGCAGATTAAGTCAGCGTGGAGGGATCTGCGCAATTCCTTTGACAATAGTTCACTGGCTGGCATCGCTCCTACGAAGGTACGGGAAAGAGCAGACATCTGTCACTCACCCTTGCATCTCTCCCTCCCTACTTGTTGCAAACTCTCCAACCTCCTCACCTCCCTCCCTCCCTCATGTCTGCACTGGACCATATCTGCATTCTCAGCACTCTAGCCGCGCATAACGAGACATGGCTCATTTCTAGGCAAGTGCTTAACTGCTATCAGTAGCTGCTCCTTTGTTCAAAGGCGTCCTGTGTTATAGTGAATGTCGTGCTTGCACTCTCATTATCAAAACACGGGTATAAACACTCCATATATTTAGACCAGTGATCAGTTTAAATATTGGCATATATCTAATAATGTAACATTTACTACACCTGTTTATTTGTCCTGACATTTAGTTGGCATGCTATAAAACATTGGTGAAAAAACAAACCGTGGTCCAAAAAACAAATAAAAAGGTTGATTTTAACTACATCCAGATACAGTTGTTACTTTTCCTGAGCATTATCTGGTGTTTCAGCAAGCGTTTTCGAGGCTTGTGCAGCTTCACAAAGGTATCTGCTCTCCACCCGCTGCAGATTACCCATACATTAATAGATTATAGCTCTCAATATAATCGAGATTATCATTCCAGGACTGAAAGTGCAGCTGTAAACACAGAGATGATGGGGGCTACTCGTGCTTGCTGGGTCAAGAGCTTGCTGTTTAACGCAAGAGTAGCTCTTTGCTTGTGTTGCTGAGGTAAAAGTGATTGCTTTTTTATTGCTTGGCCTTTGTTGAAGGGGGTCTGATCACACAGAACCCAGCTTCATTAAGATCACACTCATTAGAAAGCACACACAAACACAGTGATAGATGAGCACCGGCAATCGAATTGCATGCGATACACATTCTGAAGCCAGGTTTACTTATACACTATGAAGAAGACAGCGTTGGGTGGTGTCTGCAAGCTGCTTGCCTTCAGATACAGTGTATCTCGCGTGCACTCATTACAGAGCCGAGAGTTGCCCCAGGCCATGGTGGAATTATGCTGTTAATAGTCAGGAATATTGGTATAATGGGATGCTGTTGCTGAGAGTTTCACCGTTATACTCCAGTAAGTGAAAAATGAGTCCAATTTTTAAGTGGCTTCCGGTTGAACAACTCTGTTCCTCATGATGACAAAATTGAAATAATGAACACATAAAGACAAACATAGCCATAGAGAAAATGCATCCAGATGATCCTATGAATATCCATGTGCAGTGCGTCAATAGACTAGAAAGAAGAAGAGGAGAGAAAGGGAGAGAGAGGAGGATGAGGATACAAGGCTAATTGAGGTGAAGAGACTGAGGGGAGAGCAGTGCTATCAGCTACACATCGCTCTAGCACCCTCTGTTGGACAGATTAGACAGAAGCCCACTACTATTTACTATGTCAGTCAGTGTTCACTCTGGTGGGGACTGACAAGATGCTATTGGGTAACACATAAAGCTAGTTTGACACTTTCCCCATTGCTATCCAGTTGTTCCCAGCTAAATGGATGTTGATGTCGGTCTGATAGCAGCTCGGGGCCAGTGGTAGCGAAGCAGTAACATATGTTTAGAAGTGTGTGCACATTGTTGATTGTATATTTGTGGGTAGTTACGTCTGCCTGTGTGTGTGGTAGCAGTTGTGGCTGCTGTGCCACTGACTAATGAACTCATTAGAACAGGAGCTCTGCACATGTGCTCCAGCTAGACCGTCTCTTCATACCCCCCCCCCCCCCCTTGCTCGCTCTCATTAATGTACTGCTCACTGTGTGTGTAGGTGACTGGGTGTCTGTGTATACTGTATAGATCCTGTATATATGTGGGCCGTTCTTGTCTGAACGAAGATCTATAGTAATCCGTGTCTGACCGAGGATGTATGTACAGCAGTACTAAACAGAAACCTGCACACACTGCTGTTTATACTAAACTTTGCTGGCCCTCACTTTATGTACAGCAAATTTTGTTCTTCTCCTCCAGTAATAAATATCTTGTCTGAGGGCGACCAGATGTTCTAGGCGGCCCCCGGTCTTGTTAACCGGGGCCGGGACAGCGCTGAGACGCGGTGTTAAAATTTAAAAGGCTTAAGTCTGGCTTTGAGAGCGCCATCACTGCTCCACTTAATTGCTTGTATGTGACAGGAGGAGCGCAGTTCAGTCGGAGAAAGCGAAAGCGCCACACTGCTGAATTATAGAGGAGCAATCACATCGCATACAAGAGCTGCAGAGTGTGTGTAACATCACCCTACACGAGCGTATGTCAGGATAAAAGTTTTTTAGGGCTCTGTAGCTTGATTCTCAAGAGCAGCAAGAACATTTGAATAAAAAAAATTAAAAGTTCACATTTGTATTTCAGTATTATCCTTTAATGTTTCAGGTTTTACGTCGTGGATGAGCCTGTGTAGGTGGTAGTATGAAATGTTGGAAACCAGGCTGATGTTGGATTCTGATCATCTGCTCGGTGTAGGAATAGAAAGCTGAAATGTAAAAACAAACACGGCAAGGTGCGAAGTGTGAATATAAAGACGATGTCTGCAGAGCAGGAAAGAAGAGTGTTTCTGACACCTCGACTGTATATTTTTAGGTGCTGGAACAGTGGGATTGTGATATAGAGAGGACAGGAAATGGCAAGAGAGGAACAGATGGTGTTTGACAGGAGGTGAAGCTTGTGGTCATCCCGTGGAGCGCCTCGACGTGTTTGTTTATGTTGGAAAGAGAGAGTGCATCTGTAAGCAGTAAGGCACTCCGCTGTCTAAACGTGATCTGTGTCATTAAGTAAATACATTATACCTTTGTTATTGCTGAAATGGCTATTTGATTAATCATTTCCCGTGATCAGACCTAGTCATAACATACGTCCTCCTGAGTAATCAGATTGCAACTGGCCAGCTGTAAGTACATGTGTTCACATCTGGCATTAAGATGCGTCTCCAAATGCATCTGGAGCTACCACTTGATATCTAGTCTCAGTTTTGTGCTCCGTATGAAAATAAATACCAACATCTTTTGAGGCACAGTCGAATATTGGGCAAACTACTGCTATATCGAAACAATGGATCTCAACCTATCGCTGGTTCAGAACCGCATGTGGGTCCAGACTAGGGGTTGAACGACTTCGGATTTTTAAAGTCGATGTCGTCACACACAGTAGGAAGTAATGCTTTGCACCACTGAAATCTAGATTCTTGACCTGAATACATATTGTAGCGTCTCACGCACAGGAGGCTATGGAGGCTTTTTTGCAAGGTAACTGAGGCTTGAACACAGGCTACTGTTGGCCGTAGCACACGTCAACACTGTCAGTCTGACAGAGCAGCTCTCGCTCTGCAAACTCTCAGCTCTGTCATAACTCCCGTCTCTCGCGTGGTACGTAAACTGACATCAAGGACAAAAAAACATGCTCTACAACCACAGCAACAATGACAACGAATAGAACACAACAGAACTACATGCGCTTATCAATACTGTGCGCTACTGATATGTATAGAGTATATAAATCGGCATCGTAAATAGCATTTAATAGTACATCATAGTTGTAAGATAGGTTAATGTAGCCAGGATAAAAAATTGCGGTATATCTCTGAATCCTTTTCTGCGTATAACAGCTAAAGATCTAATAACGTTAGATAATGAAGTTCACCAACAAATTGTTGATTAGCAGCCTCTCGTCTCTCGGCTACCGCAGGACGTTTGGTGAAGTTGTTAATTGACTGCCGTCCAGAGGATTTGGATCGTTCCTTGGCTAGCGTTAATGGATGCCTTTTCAGATGAGTGCGCATTGCAGTAGTACATTTGTTGTATTTCAGGACTGAATTACATATTCTTTTTTTTTTTTTTTTTTACTTTCTTTTTATTGAGTTTTCAGTTCTTTTTAACAACACAAACAAAGTAAGACAGAAAATATAAGTGAACAGACAGGTTGACAGAGCTGACACAGACCATTTGTTAGCGCAAACTGGAGTGATCAATCACACAGACAATGAGTTACACATAAATTATTATGAAGTCCACCTTTCCCTGTATTTTGTATACTGTTCAGCCCGTAATATTAGAGAGAAGGTCAGTTTTTCCGTGCATTGTATTTCGTTAACAATGGTGATCCAGTCATTCCTTTAAGGCAGAGACTTACATATCCTGCATGTCACAGTAGAAGGGGCTTCATCTTTTTGTCAAAATCATTTATTGAGCAAAAAACCGAATAGCTGGCTTATTAACTGTGAGGATTTGTTTGAGTTTTGTAGTTTAACCCACACAGGAACTGGGTTTCTATTTAACTGCTGATGTGAGCCACATAGTTGTGTTTGAGCATCCTTGCCCAGCATCGCGTGTCCACCTGCTTGACCTGCACTGAATCCGTGTTGATCTCCTCTCACATGGATAGCCCTGATCGATCCTCTGTAAAGAGCTATGTTTATTTGGACACGTACTATTTCTCATCCGCCGTGATGACAGGAAATAGCAGGCCAATGGTACGTTTCTTTGTTAAAAAAGCGTAAACACAGGCACATACTCACTTTCGTGCAATCACACTCTGATGCTGGGCTTCCCACCAAGACCCCGTCATGAATCATGGGCTACTAACAAAAGACTTGTTAGACTTGGGCCGGGGCTAGTTAGCTCTGGCCCCTGACGTGTAGATATGGATGCACAAACACACAGTCGTGCCTTCATATCTAACACCACCGAGTGCATCTGTGTGTGCACCCTTTAATTGGATTGCCACGGTGCCCATGTGTAGCTATTGAGAGTTTTTTGTGTGTTGGTACAAAAACACCCAGCGCTCTCCCACCCCGCTAACCCCTCGCTATAGCAAAAGTGTTTACGTGTGTGTGTGTGTGTATATATGCAAGGAGCTTAATGGCTAAGCCTGTGTCAAGCCAGTGAAACATGGCCATTCATATGGTAATAACCAGGCGAAGAAGAAGACAATAAATCTCACATCCTCTGAGGCTGTACAGAGAAAGTTAGCAGAACCAACAGCGCTGGGATCTTTAGATGGGACGCAGTCTGACTCATATCGCCGACACCGGAGGTGTCGTCGCACAAAGGTGGATGCTGGAATTGCTGTAAGCTGCATATCACACAACATTCATCGAAAAAAATCGCTCCTATTTTAATCATAGCCTCGGTTTAAAAATATATTTTTTTCCTCTGTTTATTTAAATTGTCCCTTGAGGAATGTTAGTCAGACTGCATGCTCCATATATCGCACTGCATCAATAGCAGTAGATTTTCTATTATAAGGAAGGCAATTCTGTCTTTTGCGCCTCTGAACTGAGACAAACTAGACTGTTAAGTTTTTAGAATACAGCGGTGATTACCTGAATGGAGGATGTTGGTTTAAATGAGCTTGACTTGATTTTTTTCCCTCTTAAAATTGCACACAGCGAGGAACTTAACTCTGCATGGTGTAGTTTCAGCCTTCTACCCAGCTCATTTAACAGTGGGGGTCATCTGGTGCATTAAGGCTGCTTCCAGTAATAAAGGCTGGATATTTCAGTCATTTTCTGCGAGAGCTGTAATAAACGCTCACAATTTCAGCTGGTTGACGCTCGAGATAGTTGGGCACTGCTCCACGAGCTCGGATACGTTGGCCAGATAACGGTAGTGCGCATGGCTTTCTGCAGCTGGAGAGAGACCTGGCAGCTGTCACCACTTGCACAGCTGATTTATTAGAGTTCAGTAAGGCTGACACTTCTGGACTACACATGTAAAGTTACATGTACAGTTAGTCCATCAGAGTGGCGCTTGTTGGCTGTGAACTTATTCTTTCAGGGTCTTAACTCCGAGGCTCCCACACCGGTCACGCTTGTCACACTGATATCTCGCTCTACAAATCACACACATCGAGTTACACACACACTAACACGCAGGCGACATGAAAGCACATAGACAATGAGACAGTCTGATCTTTTTGTTTTGATGGCATCACTCGGTTTTAGAAGATTTAATCATAAAACAATCTGTGTATCTTAACAGGATTACAGATCAGACTGATTGTTTTCTTGTACTAATGCAGATGCTGTAGTACTGAGTCGTCTTTGGTCGGGGTGGTTGCATTCAGCTGTATGTACAGTCGGGATGTGTGATGTTGATAAGACAGTTTGCAGGTGAAACATGTTAACACGACGGGTGCGACAACACATGTACCTCAGTTCTTTGGTCACAGTTTGTGGTTTGGTTTCTGGTATTAAGAACAGTAAGGGTTGAGGTTCTATTGTATCATAAAAATAAGTAAACAGTTTAGAAAAAGTGCGTCTTAGCCCTGGAAGCTCAGAGTTGCCGGTAGCCCACATACAAACTCCTCTGCAAACACATCCCCTCTGTCCTTATTACTTTTCTGTGTCTCTCTGAGCCACTGGAGGTATGTATGATGGAAGGCATTAGCGAGGGACTGCTGATTTTTGGATGCTGGTGCTACCTGCACATTTCAAATGTGACGGTGCCCTCAGCTTTAGTGTCTGGGGGTTTCCTCATCCCAGAGCTGAGACTCTCAGGCGTCCAGATACATTGTGTAGATATATATAAGTTATGGAAACTAATCACATACCGTTCCGTTCAATATTACGTTGAGATTTGTGGCATCCCTAGTTTACACATCATGAAACTCTGCCTCAAAGCCAGAATAGCAGCACATCGCTCTGTCAGTGTGCATCCCTGTCCACCCTGTGAATCATGTGTCTGAATAAAGCTGAGATGAATACGTTTGGACTGTAGCCAGGTCATTTCCTGGGTCCTGCTCTCACAAACACACATTTAAATACTTGCACGTTGACACAGTATATTCCCCGGCCTGCTTCAGTATTTGCTCTTGAGTCGATCTGCATCTGTGTCTTTGTGAGACCTTGTGCAAGCATCGTGTGTGTGTGTGTGTATATGTTCCTTTGATGTGTGAGCCTATACTATCAGTGTTTATTTGTGACTGTTAATTATGGCCCCCCTCTTGTCTGCTCCCCAAATCAGTGCACAGCTGCGGGGCCCCCTGTGTAAGGCAGCGCTGAATCTAATGTCTTATTATTCACGGTGTCTGTCTGCTCACCAGCCATACAGAGCCTGGGGGATGGAGGGGGATTTTTGGGCTGTGTGTGTGCGCGCGCTTGGAATGTGGGGGTTATGTATTAACAAAGTGGTAATGGAGGGTTCGTTCAGTCTCCTAATTCGTTGGCACTACTTAATTAGAAGCGATACGACAGTGTGATTTGAACCGTTGATGGATGGAGACTGAGAGACGCCCAGGCGCTTTAGGATGAGGTTTATCAGAGCGTGTGTGTCTGTGTGTGTGTGTGTGTGTGAGAGCATGTGTGTCTAGTGAAAGGAAGAGGAAGTCATTACCTTTTAATCATATCCTCTGTTATTCCTCTTTTTTTCCTCTTCCCTCTTTTTCTCCTCACACCCCCCCACCCTACTCTTTCGGTCTCTAAATTCTCCCTAAAGCCTCCCCCAGTTAGTCCCTCCCCCCCCTACGTTTCTCCAGCTGGCTTTCAGTTTCAAGCTCCTTGTCATCTTCAATCAACCCCTCTTTTCTGCAACACTTAGCCTTCTTCCTTCCGACCCTGGCTGTCTTTAACCTTCCAGTAGGATGAGTGTCACACAGGCGGTCCTACGCTGAGCGTTCACGTCATTCACTGTGAACTGAGCTGCACGAGAGAGTAGATTCTTCATCGTATATTTCATATAGCCCTGAGGTTACAAGAATGTCTTATTGAACGGTGCAACAGTCGCATCCAGTAGAAAGAAATTATTTCAGAGCTGCTGTAAAACAGATATGCCGTGGTATTGAACAGAACACTGACATTTACACACGTATTAGTTCTACATGTTTTACCTTTCTATTCACCAAATAAATTTAGTTATAAGGGTCCAAGGACAAAATATCAATAACATCAATATTAGGACTGGATATTTCCTGAATCAATTTGTGTGCCATTTCAATTCAGTATTGATTCTTTTAGATATATTTCAGTTTTAAAACAACTTAGCTTGGTTATGAAAGAAAATTTCAGAAGACCTGCGTTGGCTTTGGTTTCAGAGATTTGTGGTATTTCCACAGTACAGTACCTTAGCCCTTGCTGGCAGATCTTGAATATGGCTTTCCTTTTGTCCAGCTCTTCTTTGCCGTCATACTTTTTAAATCTAAAATGATGCCACACATCGGCTTTCAGTCCTAGAGTTGTAGTTCCAGTGTTTTGGATTTCTTTCACACGTGGACTCACCTCGTTGCATGTTCCAGCGAGTCCACTCTTGTGAGACCGCAGCGAGATTTCTGTCGACAGGATGTTATAAATCAATGTTGGATCTTTCAAATGAAGGGCGATTTGGATCAGAATGATTTCTTTTAAACCCAGCTGTAACCAGTATGTCACAGTATTGCAGTGCAGTATAAAGCATTGAACATTATCTCTTTCTACTAGCCAAATACAGTAGGGATGGAGCAGATCTGCAAATTACTTTTAACTAATTACTACATTTTATCTCTTAAATAAAATAGTGAAAAATGCCTGTTATATTTTCCCAGAGAGGCAGTATTCAAATTATTAACAACTTTTCTAATAAACACTTTTGACTTGGAGAAACAACTGAAATGATTACTCAATTATCCGGCTGAATGTAGTCGCAGATTAAGTTTTTTGTAGCTGAACTTATTCATGAATTGATTTAAGATCTAATCGTTTCATTCAAGTTCTGCAAAAGTAGAGCTTTTTTACTCTGACTTTATTACATTGTATTTGGGTTTTTCTTTGCCCCATTCATTAATTTCATCATGTGCGTTTAACCCAAATATATAAAAGGTGACTGACTTACTGGTCCAAGGTGACACGTAGTTCATCTCAGTCTATAAAAACAGACGAGATGATCTATTGTTCCTTGGAGTTTGTGCAGGTTCATTAGTGTGTGTCCTCCCAAGCAATTATTATCTTAATTATATGCAGGTATTCATTGAAGCTCACTGCCGTCGGGTGACTAGGTCACTAATTTCTGTGATAAGCCCAGTGGGACTTCTGTAGTACTCTAACTCCAGCCGCTCTTAATACGAGGCAGTGTTTTTCTTTACATCAAAGGTAAGACTAATCCTACACCAGTGTAGCTGCTGCTTCTCTTTAACATAAAGGCTACAGTTTTCACAAAGCGATTTTGTGATAGAAACTGCAGCAGACTTACGAACATCTGAGGTTCTGAGACAGTTTGTCAGGCAGGTGTTATCTGGCTCTCTGTGTGGTTGTCTGGTCACATCCATCAGCTGTGGTTAAAGTTGTCTGGATCAGTATTAAGCCTTTTTCCTGCACAGTGAAACAAGGTTTACATGTTCTGTAACTGGACCTGTGTGAACGTGTTGTGACAGGGTAACGAACCCTCTTCATAGTACAGTGTGCGCAGTGTGTGAGATCGGTATGTGGGAGGGTTGGGGGCAGGGGTCTGCTTTGACACCCTAATCCTGCAGCCTGGCCTGGCTTTGTAGAGACCTTAGCTGGGAGGAGAGAGAGGAAGGAATGGAGTGAGTGAGAGAGAGAGAGAGACTGAGAGGGAAAAAGGGGGGTCTTCAGGGGTAGCCGATTGAAGAGGGTGGGGGCGTCGGGAGTGTGGGGTTTGAGGGAGGGGTGTGCTAGGAAGGCAGAATGAGGGAGATGGGGTTTGTTCATTCTCCTGTTCTCACTGTGAAAAGAAACAAAGGATGCTGAACGGTCTGACTTATGACAGCAGGACTTCTTAGACTTTTCCCGTTAGCCTGCATTAGCTGGTTAGCCTGCGCTGACCTGCTTTCCACCGCTCTCCTCTTCCTCTGCTGTCCCTCCATCCCTCCGTCTGCCCTCTCTGTCTGTGCTGAAGACGTCTCATCGATGCTCTGCATGCTCCTCTGGCTTCTGCATGTGAGTGACTCTTCCTGTCTGTGTGTGTTGAAATGATTTAATAAGGGTCTGCTATGCCCACTCCACACTATCCTTTTACCATACTTCTTTCTGCAGCATGCTCTGTGTTTTTTCAGCAGATTAATAAGACATGTGGTTGAGTCTGTGGAGAGGTGCTTTTTCTCCATCTGTCCTTCTTTTTTTCTCTCTGCAGTAAAAGTTGTGCTTTTAAAAGATGTATAAAGCGCTGGTAGTTTATGCCCTTTTCTCGGCTCAAGTCTGATAATGAGGGGAATCTTTCCTCAAATACTGCACACGTGGAGTGGAAATATTACAAGATTTAAACGTCTGTTTACAGTGAAGCCTAATCCAAATGTGTAAAACTGACATTTGTTTGCCGGCGCGCTAACGCTAAATGACAGCTGGCCGCATCCACTTTTGCTGGAAACGACGCATAAGCCAAGAGAGCCACTGCTGCCATGCCTAAGTATTTAGTTGAGGTTTTCGGTGGCTGAAGGGCAGACGGCTTGATTTTTGGCTTGGCAGGAGCGTTGGCACTTTGTGGGTCAGACTGGCACAGGAACTGACATTATGGATGGGTGGGGCCGCCTCTTTGGCCACTTACAGAAGAAAGAGAGGTTGGCCATGTGGTGCAGACACGAGAGGTTTTATTTCAGGGAAAGAATCTGACTATTGGTTTGGAAATATGGACAAATTAATTTTGCAGTAATCGTCACAGCATATGCATATTCATTTCTTTGACGTTTTTCTGACATTCATAGACCAAATGATTTATTGATAAACTGAGAATTAACTGATATTTGAATAATTAGTTGCATGGCTTAATAATTGAAAAATACAACTCATATAGATGTGATATCTTAACATGAGTGCTTGACACAGTACAATCACAAATAATGTCGAATGCTCATCCAGATCTATTGTTGCTTATAGCCTCATAGTGACGCCGACTCAGACAATTTGCTGTCAATTTAAACCTTGACACTGTTGTAGTGCGATTCTCCAGATCTCACTACAGCTACTCGTGTGTGTGTGTGCATTTGTGTTTATGTGCACGTGATGCCATGAGACAGAGTCGGGTGCAATAGTTCCCTCTTGTCTAAAATGAAGAAATACAATATGTGAGCATGTGACTGATACACATTGTAAGTACACTTAATGTAACGCCACAGTCACTATTTCCATTCAGACTTTCATTACCTGTTCTTTATGCGTTTGCACTGGCTTGTTGAGGAATGTGCTGTGTTTCAGTACCCCCCCCCCCCCCCCGATTGAAGAGCTCCGTCTGGGGAGATGCAAGGTAATTCTCTGACGGGCCTCATCGGAAGAAAAGCTCCAGTCAGTAGCCAGCAGTCAATTACGCTCAATAGCCATCAGTCAATTATAGTCAATAAGACAAAGCAGAGGAAAGCAGGTTTTCTAGCTGTCACTGTTCAGAGTGTCACAAGATTGACCATCTCTTTTTTTTTTTTCGAAATTGGATTCAGGGCAGGATGAGAGGAATGTTTACGGTAACAAGATTGGATAATGTGCCAGGAAAAGAAAAAAAGCCCTGCGGTCTGCGGTAAATAACATATTGTCACTTCAGATGGATGGAAGCTGGTGTCACAAGACCAGTGTTAAAAATGTGCACAGTAGACACGATATCATACCCCTCTGTTGGTTTTATTTTTCTCCTCAGCGAGAAGGTAATTGAAAAGTATCTTGAGGTCAGAAGATGACAGGAATGCTTACTATGTGAGGACAGTGAGTCCTTAGTGGTTGGAGGTGAAGAGGTTAGGGTGGAGGGATGGAGTGAACAAAAGAGCAGGGTTTTGATGAAGCTGGATGCTGGCTGAGAACCAGCTGAGCCCCTATTATGAGAACTGCCTCCTCTGTCTCTCTAAGATCTCCCTCGTATCCGTTTATTTCCATTTTTTGACACGTTCATTCTCAGTTCACTCTGTCTCCACCCAAGTGTGTTTGGAGACGTTCTCATTTCTTTACAGTTTATTTACAGCTCAGTTACCACCTCATACTGTAGCCAGTGCAGAAGGTTGAATGGGATCAAATGAAGTGTTTCCCAGTCTGCTGTAAATATACTGCAAGCTACATCTCATCCATTGTGACAGTGCAATTTAGCATAGATGTTAGGCCTCCCTCTATCCATCTTTCCATCTGTCTCCTCCACTCCATCCCTTTATCCTCTCCCCCACCTCTGTTATTCCCCCGGCAGCAGGCCGCATATTGACCTTTGAATCCTGCCATTTTTCTCTTATGGAGGCACTCAAAGATCAAACACGGAGGGGAAATAGGGTCTCTGTCTGTGAATAATACACACAGTATGTGCAAACATATGCATATTCAAACACACTTGCACAGGAGATATTGTAATCTTATGTTGCCTCAGACTTTATTGTTTTGTTGTCTTAGATTTGGGTTAAGGGTAATTGTGTACCGTTGAATGGTTGAGTCCATTCCTCCATATTTAATGACTAAGCTGTTTGTTCTCAGATCAAAAGATTAGCTTCACTGAGACATAACTTGATGGATCAGTGTGTGCTAGGGGCTGCTTGGCCGCTGAGGCCGCTAGCCAGAATTTGGAGCCGCCGCAGAGAATAGCCCTCTATTGTGCGGTTGTCAAGCCGGTTGGCTGCTGTGGTGTGCAAACTCAGACGCGCTGGCCCGCACACAGACACGTACTGATGTACACACAAACACACTCACACAAACAGAACCAGAAAGAGTCAGTGTCAGGTCAGCCGGCTCGGACTGTGGACAGCGATGTATTGTTGCTAGCCTCCATCTCTCCTGGATATTTAACAGTGAAGGCATTCATTTGTTACTGGTGACTCAGGACCAGCGGGCAGCGCGGCAACCAGCGAGGCCAACAACACCTGCCTTCACACTACCACACTGTTGTGTTCAAGAGGCTTGAAGAGCAGAGAAAAGGCAAGGACAGTTACATGAAGGTTTTGTTCCAAAACACTGAAAAAATATATGATCAAGAATTGTGTAAAGTAAAACTTGTACACTGTATAACTGGGTAAAGAGAAAACAAGAAGTTAAGTTAAAGACTGTATTGTGTACCTTTGAGAAATTAACACCACACGAAGGAGCAAGAAAATAAAGAATTCCCCAAGGCAGCGTAAAGGAATGAAATCACATGGGGAGACATTTAATCAACTTGTGTTCAGAGAGCCTTATTGAACACTATTGCTTTTTCACTTGACCTCCATCCTCACAACCCCCACTAAGAGCGTGAAGAGACAGTAAAGAGAGAGTAAAGAGAGCACACCGTGATCTCTATTCAAGTGTCAGCATCCTGTGGAAACTGACACACATCTTGTGTTGACTTCTCTGAGCATGTCTTGCCTCCCTCAACAACAACGTACTGCATACTGTATGTTATGTGAAGTGGCTGTTTGACTCCTGACAGCCCTGGCATCCGTCTCGCATAGTTTCCACACGGCCCCTCGTCTGTCACGGCTTTGTTGCCACTTCTGTTTGTTTACATCCACATTTAGAGGTGTTAGAGCTTGTTAGGGAGGTTACGTGGGAGCGTAGTTGTGTGCTCGTGGTTTGTGTCCGAGACGGTTCTGTCAGTGAATCAATACGTCTTTTGTCAACAAAAAACTCTCCACCCCTCCTCTGTCTTCTGAACAGAGGAGTAGGGCATAGTGAGTGCATAGTGCAGTATTCTTGGCGTTGTGTTGATGCTGTGATGAGTTTCTTTCTTATAAGCTACAAAGATGATGTATTTTGCGCAGTGGCAACAGTGATGACGATGATGGAATTATGGAATTTGTTAACCCTCTTTGATATCTAACAAATTACCCCTACAGATAATATGCCATTGTCATTTTTTTGGTTTAATAGTTACTTTAAGATAAGATGAGATAATCCTTGTCCTCTAAAACAGTCTAAAATACACCTTGCCTAGTGTAGTGACAGACAGCATGGATGTCTTAGTTGCTGTAGATGTTTAGATCCATCTCACAGTATCATCAAGGAGGCATATTATCTTTCTCTAATCTATTCTGCAGCAGCATGACAGCGTCTATGCTTTCATGGACAATATTTCTTAAAAAGCCACTCCAATCTAAATGTGTAAATGGACACGAATAACACCGTGTAGCATCAAATCTGCTGGAAATATAGCAAAAGATGATTATGAGTACAGATTTGTGCATCTTTTCAAACAATTCGAACAACTGGTTGTTTCTCCACAACCATATTACTCCTGGGAGCTCATCTCTAATGTATTCCCCACGCAAACATGTGCAGAAAGAGTGTATTTATTCCAACCAGAGAGAAACGATTGGATCGAGGGTTTATGTGGTTATTTGGTCACAATATTTTTCTGTTGCACAGATTATCAGCAGGTTGCACCATCCCTCACAGTCTGATTGAAAATAGCTCCCATCGGTCTAAGTCTGATCCAACTGATGAAGCATTTTGATTCCGATTGGGCTTTCATGTTAGAACAATACTAGTGTCCTCATGAAGTCTACGTCCATCCACGTGAAGAATAAAGACTTTACATCAAGAGACAGAAGTCATTATCAGCCTAAATGGCAAACAGGATGCTTGGAGCAACTTCCCTGACAAGTACTACTGCAGAACTGTCTGTGTGTGTACCTGGATGAACTGGTGTTTTATCGCTGCTATTTTTAACTATTCATGGTATTTTTAAAGCATCCTTACTGTAGATTTTGTACATAAAATCTTCGCACAGTACAGTAATATGTTTCCCATGCTCCATTAACAGAACCAAAATATTACTTCTCCTTTGAATTTCATCCTCTCCGTCTCCATCTGTCTGCATCCTTATCTCACCGTCTCCCCCTGCCCCCATTTTTCTCTCTCTTCGTTTATTGTACTTAAACGCCAGACATGGAAAAGTGTTGCTCTTCCTTTCAAATATGACTATTAAAATAACATGCGGCCCGATCTCATTTAACATACTGCTTTTTAATTATGTGCGGGAAGACGGAGGCGGATTCAATTTATGCTGACAGCGGTGTTTTTACTTTTGGTGAAAATACGGAGGGGGGAAAATATTCCAGGCGCACCAGACAAATGGTCTTTTAAACATCTCTTGCTCGGCTGATGCCATCGTTCAAGTATTCCGAGGAAATTCTGCGCACAATCATATCTTTTTCTTTCATGCTGGTGAGGTGTACAGTTGCAGTGTCGCTTCCTGTGTGTGTGTGTGTGTGTGTGTGTGTGTGTGTGTGTGTGTGTGTGTGTGTGTGTGTGTGTGTGTGACCGATAGAGACATCTACTTGGTTGGAGCTGGTCATCTGCTAACTCAACCTGTGTTTTGGTGCCCCGTGGTGCCAGTGTAACCAGCCTGGCAGCGCGATCCTGGGGCAGTTGTGCGCACACAGACACACACATAACACTAAGGCACGGCCGAGCTAATGACTCATCTCTCTGCCTCCCCCCTCTCTTTCTCTCTCTCTCTCTCGCTCTCTCTCTCTCTGTCTGATCCTCTATTTCTCTGTCTCTGTCTGTTCAGGGGACATCACTCAGAAGGGCTATGAGAAGAAAAGAGGCAAGCTGTTGGCACCGTACATCCCACAGATTCAAGGTAAGGCACGGAGGCCTGGAGGGAATTTGCTGCCCACATCAGGTTCATATGAGCTCTGACTGCTTGTTAGCTTAGCAGTTAGCATAGCATCATTAGAGGTGCAGACAAAATGAGAAAAAACTTCTTGTAAATTTAATAATGATGCTTACAGGAGTAGCTTTATATTACAGTTTTTACTTGTAATAAAACAACCCTCATTAAGTATTCAAAAACACATTTAAAAAAAAAAGAAAACATATTCAAAAACAGATTATCGAATAGTATGAAAACTATTTCTGAAGATGGGTATCTTGAGTTGAATAAATAAACATTTTCCAAGATACAGGAGGGACTGTCACATGGGCGAAAAGTTTTCTGTGGTGCATTTTGACACATAACTGGTCATTGTGTCTGTGTTTAACACCGCAGTCCTCCATCACACGTCTTACTTTATGTTCTAAAAATTAAAATAAGAAACCAAGGGAAAAAAAGACATGACGGAGATTAAGAATGTTAATCTGTGCTTGAATGATAATTGCTCTACATTTGGAACACAGGGGGATCTTAATATATTTTCAAACGCTTTTTATGCTGCTTTCGTAATGCAAATGCTAAGCTCTTGATAGGAAGTGATTATACTTTTTACCCCGGCTTACAAAATGCTAATTATTTAGAAGGGTGTTATTTTTTGTCCCAGGCTGCTTATTTATCCTTGCAATCCTGAGTTGGGCTGTGGGTGTTTCCAAAGAGAGGCATTCATTCTGAAAAACAGGGAGGCATGAAGTTTGTCGATGGTGTTTGTATAGGGGCCGTACATACTGTATATTTCTATATCTATTCTATATCTAAGTGTATTTATAACCCCAGTTGTGCAGTCAGTCTGACCTAGCTTCTTCTGGCAGCCTATAAATCAAATTTGACTTGTGGTGAATGAATGCTTCGTGCTTCTCCGTCCTCTATCTGGTGGACCAAAGTCCATAGCAGTCTTTGGTTTGGCCTGCTCTCAGAACACCAAATGGAAACCAAGAGTCTAGTGTGGGCTGCTCGCTCAGGGCTTTCCACTGGAGTTAGCAGGGCTGTTATTTAGCTTGGACGGATCATTTCATTCATTCTCTTGTGTCGCTCATTGTTTGATCCACTTGAGTCTGGATCCTTAGCCCTAAATAAAGCGAAGCCTTAGATGGAGAGCAGAAATGGAAAGTCCTTGGAGAGGATGAGATTCTTCCTATACAACACATGCTTCCAGTAGAATGAATGCATGTGTTGGGATTTAATGACACATCCATCCGGCACGATGAATCAGTGGGTTAGGGTTTAACAGCTGAAGGTTAAAATAGTCCAATAGATTGTTGGCCTTTCCTGACCTCCAATCCAATATTTCATAAGCTGTTTTACTGCCTTATATTTCACATTTGTCATCTTCTGTTTGTATGTCCATGTTTGGCCTTCGCTTCAAATAATCTTTAGTGTTGCCTTAACATGAGAGACTAATAAAATCAGATGCATCACAGTAAGTCTTCTTTTGAGGATTTTTTGTACTTCTTCAGTGAGAATACATGAATATAATTTGTACATCTGAAATCCCAGCTCTTAAAATTTCATTAGAGGCAATATTTATGTTCCCAGTCCTTGTATACATCTGTTAACTTGATGCATGTCAGTAGCCAAGTGTGTTTGCTTTCTAGGAAGTGATAACAAACGTGTAATCAACCACCATGCCACTAAACGCTGGCATCAGACAGGTGGTAAAGAATCATCAGGGCCCGCCGTGAACCAATAACCAAGTGTTCTGTGACAGAGCACGCCTCTGATTGGCTCAGTGTGGTGTGTCTCTGAAGCGTGTTCTGCCCAGCAACCTGGTCTGGTGTCCTGGCTTGTTTTATAGACCTGTTTCCTCCGGGAGCTGAGGATTGGCCACCGTTGTGTGACTAGGCTGTCAGAGCGATATAAGGAACCAGCATATATTAGTGTGTGTGTCCATGCTCAGGGGATGCGACGTGTGTGTGTGTGTCAGACTGCATGCTCTGTGTGTCCTCAAATGTCCCCGGGCCTTATTTTACCATGTGCAATATTTGAAACTCGTGTTGTTGATTTAGTTGAAGTGTTGCAGTGTGTGAGCTGCTTCTGTCTGAGATTTGCTGACTGCGTGGAGCTCACTGATCCTCACTAAGCTGCCACTGAAAAACCGGACGGCCTGATGGCTGGCTGGCTGGCCGGGTGTCTGACGGGGCCAGCCAGCTAGATCCAGCATCTAGCTGGCTGTTTGTTGTGGCAGGACTCTGTTCCCAACAAACAAGAGCAGCCACTCTGTGTGGTTCATTGAGTCATGTCAAAAGAGACAAAAACACCAGAATCAACCCAGGATTTGTACTCATGCTATTATGCCACTAAATGACTGTACTTATGACTAGACACATTTAACAAGTTTCTGCTTGCTTGTCTTACCTATCTGTTAATATTGTGCCACCAAATCTGATACAACTACTATAGTGACATATAGTATGTTTAACTTGTTTATATTCATATAACAGTTCATCAATATCCTGGCAGCCAGACCAAACTTCCCCCGCAGACAAAATGTTTATAGGGAAATGTTGATCTGGAGTCACTCCATTGGGAACTGATTAAGCGACAGCTAAGATCAGCTGTGCCAATCAAATTATTTTGATACGGCTTTATGAAGCGATGGACAGAAGAGTAACAACGACATAGTCATACATTTCATCTGAGTGCCTAAGTGATTTTGTTTACAACAAAATGGCTCTGATTGGTTGTAGGACCATTGAATTGCTGGTCAGTGACTCCTTCTTGTTTTGTCAAAGACAGCAGACTTGAAAATGGTATTCCAGGTGCTGGTGCATTCTGTAGTTGTCTTCAGTGTTTTTTAAGACATGTTCATGTCTCATGTATTTAAAGTTTTAAGGTGCTATGGCAGGATCATTTTATTTCAATAGTTTGTTGAACCTGCCTGTTCCTCAATGTCAAGAGACTCAACAAGATTAAAGTTGTTGTACAGTGAAATGACTTTCATCTAATTGGGTGACATTTTACGAACAAGTCAGAATTCATTCTGACCCATCAGAATTCATTCATTCATCTTCTGTAACCACTTGTTGCTGTCATCGGGGGAGAGGCGGGGTACACCTTGGACAGGTCACCAGTCTATCGCAGGGCTAACACAGAGAGACAGACAACCATTCACACCTAACAAGCATGTCTTTGGACGGTGGGAGGAAGCTGGAGTACCTGGAGAGAACCCACACAGACACAGGGAGAACATGCAAACTCCACACAGAAAGGCCCAGTAGGCCCATGGATTCGAACCCGGGACCTTCTCTCTGTGAGGCATCAGTGCTAACCACCTCGCCACTGTGCCGCCTCATCAGAATTCATTCTTGAATTTCTCCCGAGTGTTTATCCTTTGAGGTTGACCAGAAGAAACAAAGCCATTGATTGGAGGATTTTCGTTTAACGGAGCTTGCATCAAGACCTTGGGTTTCCCCTCTGTTCCTAACCGCTAGGCAGTCAATGAAGCTCAAATGAGTATTGCATAAGCCAAAGGATGAATCGCTGTCTGCGTCATGCAGTACACAAGGAAGTTGACAAGTTTGAGAGTTGGATAATTTTAGAGCGCTCCAGTTAGAAGATGTTGTCTTTTTGACATTCATGGTGCTTAATCACCTCCTTTCAGTTCCGCCTGTGTAATTTGCATTTGCTTCTCTTGGAACGTTTGGAGGCAGCAGGAAAGCTGTGAGAGAGGCTGGATTAATTAGTGAATACTTTCTCAACTCCAAGATACTGTACTCAAAGAAAGCAGCCTAAATAGGGATTACCATTAAGCTTGTGGATACTTGATCTAGTTGAGCAATATTCGGTACCACTGGTTTATGTCCAAGGCACAATCTGCAAAATGTTTCTGATACTGATATTGTTGTTTTTGAGCACTAGAGAAGGATATACTTGCTGTTCATGTCATAAACTGGCGTCTCCCTGCCTTGGTCTTGTTTCTGTGCAGGTGTAGATCCATCTCTGCAAATTGATAACAGGATCCAAGCCTCCTCCCAAGCTGCTCTTCCAGGTTCAAAACACAACAAATCCCGGGCTGCCAATACCCGGGATGAGCGCTTCAGATCTGGTAATCACATGTCCATACTGCCAAAAGGTTTTAAATGTCTGGTGTTCATCTTTTATGCTGAACTGTATTGATGTGTTCTTTTTTTAGATCTGCACACAGAAGCCGTCCAAGCAGCTTTGGCCAAGTACAAAGAGAGGAAGATGCCCATGCCCTCCAAGAGACGATCAGTGCTAGTTCAGTCTTCTGTCGAGGCATGCACCCCACCAGGTGAGACCTCGGCTCCTTTAAATCGACTGTCTGCTGATGTCAGAGTGTGTGCTGTGTGGACACAATCTTGGTTTATGTGTTCACTGCATTGGTGTGTAGGATGTTGTGTACAAAGATCGAAAATGATGTTGCCAAGCATTTGCTACTGGAAAGAAAATGTGGAGTTTGATGAATGTATCCATTCTTTGTGACCATAAAGGACTCCGTTCTCACCGTTGTGTTCCCAGGCAGACCTTCCCACACGAGTTGCATAATGGATGCGTAATCAGATTTTTAACGTCGTCTCAAAATGTCGACCTTTTGCCTGCATTTATAACAGTTTGTACTGCGTGGGCCAGCTCTTTTGAAACTTTTGTTATTTTACTACATTTTGCAGCTTTTTCTTTCATGAGTTTCAAGGTCCAAAAGCCCTTTTCTATTTCTTTCAGTCTTGCGTAAAGTAAACTGTGTAGGATTTGATAACAGTCTTTCAAGCAGTGCTGTGACTTTATCATTGGTGCATAAGGTGGGGGGCCTTAAAGCCTCAAGTCTTGGATGAAGAGAGAGGACACAGCAGTGGAGCAAGTAACCGGATTAAGGGCTCAGACACTGGGGTTTGAATAGGAGTAAGAGAGGGACTCTTCATGGTTGTTTTGGGTTTCTCTGAGTGATCTGCTGTAATCTGCTTGGATGAGGTGCATAGGTATGTTTTTTGACGGACCGCAAACATCGTACAGTGCAAACTAGATGATCTGGAGCTCTGCTGCTATTTAAGGTTAATGGCAGCTGTTGTTGTCATTCTCATTAGGTGTTTTCTGTTGTGTAAATGTCTGTAAATCAAGAAGAACCAGTAGTAATCTCTATGAAAATACTCTACGTCCATATCTGTTATACAATGTGTGGTTGGTAGGAACCTTTTGTTTAATATATATATATTTGCATTTATCAGACATTCAGCAGTGAAGAGCCAACCAGAAAACATGCTACTGTATGCTACTGTATGTACTACATTGAAATATCACCACACACACACCATGGAATTTGGTACACACATTTATATCCCACTCAAAATAAATTGCAATGACTTTGGCGATCCCCTGATTTAACATCTAGCACCATCATCAGGTTGGTATTTCAACGTTTCCATTACGTTGTTATCTGCAAAACTAAAGACATCTCTATCATCCTCTCCTGCACTTTGTTTTTAGTGCTCATTATTAAATGTTAGCATGCTGACACACTAAACCAAGGAGGTGAACATGATAAATATCATATTTGCTAATTATCAGCATGTTAACACTGTTGTAGACATGTTAGTGTGCTGATATTAGCATTTAGCTCAAATACTGTTTCGCACCAGTACCAGTCAACAACTTTGTAATCAGTGAAAGTGATGGAACATGTATTAGATGGACTTGGTTGCTCTGATAGTCATCGTAGTCATTTAGGCAGTCAGCATTGTGATGTTGCTTCAGTCAGTAGGATTGAATTTATTTTTTACAGACACAAGCTGTTGAAAACCAGGTCAGGCTCTGAAGTGCTGAACCGAAGCTTGATTAATATACCTGGTGTATGAGATCTCAGTAGATCTGCTTCTATAACTGCCTGCCTTTCTCTGGCTCCCTCTTCACTATCTGTTCTTGCTTTTTGTCTGTCTTTTCTATAACAGATACCTCTGTTTTTTCTGCTCCAGTATCTTTCCTGCTTCTTTTCACTTCTCAGTTTCTACTTGATATTTGTTCTCTGACCCTCCTTTTCCCTCTCCCACCGTGCAGCCTTGTCAAGGCTACTGAGATGGGGGAGAAGGATTGAAGAGAGGCACAGGAATAACAAAACAAAATCATAAACGTGAGATAACCCCCACGTGTCCACTGGTTGCAGAGACATTAAATTGGTTTGTTATAATTGCACGTCGGCCTTCCTCTGCCTTCCTCTGCAAGGCCAAGAGAAAGCTTTAGGGAAGGAACAGTGATTTTAATAGTGTCTCAATTGCTGGACTTTACTTAACTGCATACTGTGTGTGATTAGTAGGATTAATTACACAAAGGCTCATTAGCTTACAGAACATCCATCAGACACGTGCAGTTCATACACACACACGCAGGCACACACACAGTCTTGATTTCTTGTTTTCTAAAGCTCTCCGTTTTCTGAATCTCTAACTCTCAGTGGACCTTGGATAGGTTTTTCACTTTATTAAACCTTTGTTTGGTACAATCTGCTCAAAGGCTTTAGTGAAACAGCTTGAGATGTGTGAATGAATTTGTGGTTGTCTTGGGAGCTGCTGACTGGGTGCCGCTGTTTACGTGGTCAGTGATGAATAATGTGAAAAGATGTGACCTTTGTCGGTGATTTTGAAAACCGTTGTTCTCAACTCGAACATTTCATTCTCTGGAACGGGAGATGGCTGAGCGCTTTTAGCCCTGCTCTCAGTTCTCTGCATACTGATGTAACTCACTCGCTGTTGTGTAACTTAAATGGCTTTTTCTTTTCTGGGATGTCGGCAGATGAAGTGCACTGTGTTCATTTTGAGTGACCTAATATTGCTTTAAGTTTCTGTTTGGGCAGTCTTTGATGAGACCAACTGCTCCCCGTTGCCCCAAGTGGTGTTAAACTCATTAGTGGCTGAGTTGGAGTCCAAATAATAGTGCACTACATTATTTATTTATTTTTTCCACAATTCTCTTTTAGGCTACTGCTGTTTGTGTCTTCATATTATGTGCAAGTACAGTGTGTAGCTATTTTTCTTGAAGCAGAACCACCAGTATAAGTTAGGTAATGTTCTTAAAATCTTTGAACATGACAGCAGCTCAACATACAAGACCTAATTTATCTTCCCTTCACATCTACAAACACTATCATATAATATAATACATGTATACCTGTAGTGTCATAGTGTGGCTGTTTTTCCAGACAGTTAAATATCAGTCACTTAAAAACAAACATCCATCAGTCTGTTAACTTCCATTTCCATCAAAATCATGTCGTCATTCCACTGGCTTATATGTACTTTGTCCAGTATGTATAAGTAGAATAATGTATCATCTGCATATCATCTAAACCCTGCAGGAGTGTTTCACTGCTCGCACTCCCATCCTGTTTTTGTTTTGGGGTCACTGTTATGACGCTGCCCTGTCTTGACCTGTCAAACGCAGACACCTCCTCAGCGTCAGAAGACGAGGGCTCGCTACGCCGGCAGGGACGTCTGGCCACCTCCACGCCCTACCAGGGCCACGGCCACCCCGCCGTCGAGCACTGGTTTAACCGTGTCATCCAGGGTTCGTCCACCTCATCCTCCGCGTCATCCACCTCATCCCACCCGGGAGGGAGATCCGTCACCAACACCACTGCCCACGCAGCCCTCAACGCCAACGCCGCGGCTACCGCACTTGCCGACCTCATGGCACACACCCAGCTCGGTCAGTGACACACACAGCCTCACACGGCTTCACAGATAGTTTGGCCGATGTTACTGTTTTCTTTCTTTCAACTAGTTACCTCAGTGCTGTCTGAGGTTCGGGTTATAATCTTGACATTCACAAAACAATTAACTTCAGACGCAGTTGTTGAGCCTGCAGAACCCCTTTCTTAGCTGCACAGATATTAATTTTTACATCCACTGTATATAGATTCTTACATGAACTCTGAAATATACATAGAGAATCAATCACATGAATTCTGAAGACCGATTTTTAGACTTTTTCCATTGTCTTCCATTTGCTGATTTCAGCAGAGGTTTGGTGAATATGATAACTGCTAGCCAGTCAGATTTTCTGTCATATCAAAGGGAACATCTTAACCTGTATTATGTCGTGCAGACTGTTTTCCTGATGCTATAGCGTAATCGCAGACAGACAGCATTGTCCTTCGCATGTGTTACTTCGGAGGCCTTATCTTCCTCCAGATACACTAAAGCGCTTGATGACGGCAAGACAAAGGCAGCCAGCTAAGGAGTTTTACTTCATGTCTTTCTAATTAGTTGTCGCCGTCTGCCATCTCACTGTCATTCATTCATGTGAAAAAGCTCGCAGCCTCATCTCTGTCAAAACCGCTCGCTCCGTGTTGCCATGTGAGTGTCACAAGCTAGTTAATAAGATTCAGTGGATTTATCACCATCAGTCTGTCTGCGGCAGCAACGTGAGATGGTGTCTTGCTTACTTATGTGCGTTCAAGTGTGCAAGTATGTGTTGCTTCCACAACGATAGGAGGGAGGTGTCTGTATTTATTTATTTATTTATTTATTTATTTATCCCAGCTCGTCTCCCCTCAAGGTTGCTATCGTAAAGTAGGAGCAGTGACTGGTGCTGAATGAAGCTGTAAATAAATCTCACATGTTACCCTGTTCCCCACAAAAAGCTAGACGGTGACAACAAGTATCATGCACAAACATTTTAGCTTTGGATTTAAAATCACACATTTGTGCTGTAGTAGTTGGTGAACCCACAGTTCTCAAAGTGAGCTGGCCATGATTGTGTTGGTTCTAATAAAAGTTGCTTTCCACTTTAGCATCTACCAGTTTAGACTCGAGTTCCCACTGCTCCATACCATCACTTCTCAAGGATGACGTGCTGTCGAGTACTGCAGCTCGGCCATAAAATCTGAGTTTCTAAAAATTATACGGTTCAGTTTTATTGATCCTGCTACAGAGTATGAATGGGGCTACATAATTCAGGATATTTTAATTAATTAACATCCCTCTCACACTGTCACCAAAAACTAACCACTATAGTCTTAAATAAATACCGAGCTGTTGCATTGGATATCCCATGGAGATCATAACAAGGATTTGGTTCAGTCTTGGCATCATTTTATCAACGAAAGCTAAAAATTCAGGACAAATAAAATCTATCACCATCTAGTCAAGACAGACAGATTTGTTAGTCACTGAGGAGAGTGTGTCTGATGAAGATATATTCATTCATTATGGTGGCAGGGAGTTAGGATGGAGGTGAAATGTGAAATTTGTCTCTTCTGCAGTTAACATTAGTCATTCCAGATGACATTAAGGTTCTCGGGCTCTCAGTCAAGTCCCTAAGCTGTTGAGCAGTTTGTTTGCTAACCCATGAAGTAGAGTTTCAAATACTTTAGTTGCAACAGCCCAAACTAAGCTTGGCGTTTGACATCTTAACCCCCGACACCCCACTCATCACAGATAACCACTCAGCGCCCCCAGACGTGACGGGGCTGTCGGAGCGCTCCTCGCTTCATGCGGAGCGGCCCCAGGTGGCCTCGATGCGAGGCATGTCCCGCAGCTACAACCACCACACCAGCGTCATGGAGACCGCAGATGGTGAGTTTCCTACTCGCGCACACATTTCCACAAAGACACACAGAAAGTCACCTCCCCTCTCCTTTCTCCCCTGCTGTCTGTCCCTCTGTCTTCCCCTTAGTCAGTCGGCCTGTCTGACTGGCACGAGCTACTGACTACTGACCCTCTCACATGGTCACAGCACACTTCTCCAATCCCCCTGAAAAATCAGCTCCATTTCTAACTGATTTCAGATTATACGGGCCGATTTTTTTGCCTCCTTCTCACCATGTAGTTGAAAATATGAAATTTGAACAGCATCCAAACACAATTCAGACGTTGCCTAGTCTTGTATGCATCCAGCCACCAGTGTGAATAAATACCACGTGAGGTATAACGAGGTAGGTAGGAAAATAACCCAACGAGGATGGTGTCAATATGCTGCATAAAATATCAGTTTACCAGCAGTTTACGAGGTGCTTTACTCCTAAAATTAAGGCTTTTTTAATAAGATTATTGCTTACAGGCATTTGTTACAGATGAGAATCAGGTTCTCCAGCACATAAAAGCAGCTCCACTGTCATCCTGTCATCCTTCCATCTTCATTCATTCAGCAGAATTCATATACTCTAAACCGGCCGACCTGGCTGACACACAAATGTGAAGACAGTTGTTAAATCTATGGACTTTTAAAAGATGTCGCTTTTGTCCCTGCATAGTATTCAAGATGTTTCAAACACACAACTCATATGCAAGTTGTCCTAGATGGTTAATTAAAAAGTGACAAAAAAAACAAGATCGGAAAAAGTCGTGGTGCAGCAACAGTCTGCGCTCTTCACAAGTCGACCCTCACCTACATGTGGCAGCTGGTAGATTTCTCACACGTTCACACGCACAGAAAGTTCGGAGGCTTGTTTCATTGACATCCTGATGTGTCTCTCCTCTAGGCTGTGAGTGGAGAGGTGAAGGATCCCTCACTTTAATTGATGGTATTTATAACTGTTCCTCCAACTCTATGGCAGTCTGCTATATGTGCACTCTGCTGCGTGTGCATTCGTGTCAGTGTGTGTTTGTGTTTTCTGCCTCCGCCTCCACTGTCGGGTCTCGCACTTGTCCAGAGTGTGTTTTTTACATAAGATAAAAGCAAAGCTACACTGATTTCAGTCACACGGTGTCGTGTGTGTGTGTGCGTTTGTGGAGCTGAGTGTGTCGCGGAGGCCTTACCACGTGTAGCGACTTCAAGCGACGTCTGACCAGAATGTTCTCAGGATGGTTTGTGTCGAGTCAGATTGTGTGAAGGTCTTTTCCCTGACAGGTGCGACTGTTTGCTTGGGCTTGTGAATAATTAGCATGCATTCTTATCTCAGACTGGGAAACCTGTCAGTTTATGTTCCTCACTGCATCTCGTGACACCAGATGTTAGCCTGCAGCCGCACAGCAGCTTCTTCGATTGCAGACGCCTGGCACTGTTGGCATTTTAATATCAACACATGAACTGACGCTGTGTTTGTTTGTCTTGATCACTCTTGTTAAACACAAATTCTATTTTTTTTTTTTTGCAACATCTCCTATGTAAAGACCAAAACAAAGTGCACATTAATCCTACTGAGTATTCTGTGTATCTGAAGCCTACTAAAACATCTTCCTCTGTGTCACTGACTTCCATTGTTGTCTACAGACGTTTGTCAAAAGGTCCAGACTGTAGCAATGGGTGACATGCTCCCTCATTATGATCATGACCAGGGGCACTATAATTTATTTCAGTCTCACGTCGCCTCCTGCTTAATTAATATATGTTAATACATGGCTGAAAATAGTCCCAAATAAATACACCTATGCAAATATATACTCTTTAAATGAGGCCTGCTACAGTTTTCATATTCATGAATTTATTTGTCTTAAGTGAATAAAATATAGAATGACACTAGCCTTATTGTTTAACTCCATCTTTGTTATGGTCTTAGTTTATGAGTAAATGCTGTTCATTGAAGCCACAGCCAGTGTTTGCTCTAGTAATTGAATGCTGTAGATGTATAAATTAAACAATCATGAAACTGTTAATTATAGTCATTTTAATAGGCGGGTGTACTTGGCTGTGAAACCGGTGAATGGGTGGGGTTCAGAGCCCGTGTGTCGACGGGGGCTTTCTAATTGGCCCATCAGGTGCTGCACTGACCCCCACGCGTCTACTCCCAGTACATCTGTCCCTACATGAGGAGGCAGAGTCTGTCTCGGCCAGGCTTATTATAGTAAGATGGATCAGGCTAGCTGTGTGCAGCTGTGGCCTTCAACTCCTGTGGCTGTCTGGAATGTCTAGCCCCCCCTCCAAATATGAAGTCATTGGTGGAAGTTATGTCTGATGATTATTTTAGTCTGAATTCATATCTGAAATGTGACGGATGTCTAACTGGACAACTCATCTAGTGTGTTTTTTCTCATTCTGTCTCCTCCTGCTCTGTTGTTCAACTTCTGTTGTCTTGGCAATGGTCCATGTCTCTGAGATTATGCTTTTTGAGGATCTCATGATTTAGATACGCTTGGACCTGACTGATAATGAGCTGATGCTAGCCTCTCATCTGAATTTTTGTGGAACATACACATTTTAAGGCAATCACTTGCTGCAGAGGGGACATCTGTGTTGCTAGGCAGCAGGCGAGGCAGCTCAGTTTCCTGATTTTTTATCCTGTGAGGATTGTCAGTGATTCGAGACAGAAAGACTGTGACCTCCAGGTGACTGTAGAGGTCCTTCCGGTCCACTGTTTTGTTGCCTTGCCACAGCATGAGTGACAGCTGGTTGTCCTCTGTGTCTCATTAGAACACCACACTGACCTCTTCTCTTTTCTTATCTGTCCTCCTCTTATCCATCCCCTTCTCCTTTAACTCATCAATCTCTCAATCAATCTGCCTACACACGCCTTTCTCCCACATGCTCCATTGCATCTGTCTTCCACTCTGATATCCTTCTTTTTCATGTCTGTGTTTCTCTTCTCCCCATCTTTGTCTCGCCATGTTTATTTCGCCCAACGTTTTTCTTTTCACCCCTTTCAAACTCATTTTGTAGGTGTTCCAGTCAACAGTCGGGTCTCCAACAAAATCCAGCAGCTGCTCAACACACTGAAGAGACCAAAGCGTCCGCCACTGCGCGAGTTCTTCGTCGACGACTTTGAGGAGCTTATGGACGGTAAGCTGGCCCGAAAATACTTTCATTACTTCTACTGAATCAATAAGCCAATTTCAGCATGCTGATCAGAGATTTTAGTGGTTAAATGCTGAACTTGACAAAAATGCCTCTGACCCTTGAGCATAAAGGAAATCGCTTTTAAGATTCCTGTAGTTTCTGGACAAGGTTCCTAACTCCAGCGTTGCTTATTTGTCTAATTTATGTTCCGACCAAGATAAAACTGTGGCAGTGACCTTACCAGACCTCAACAACAGTTAAGATACACTTTTAGATCAGTGGTGGTCATTTCTCTCTGTGGAGCTGAGACCACCAGGTGTTAAAGAATGCTGAGTACACACGCCCAGAGGACCAGCCCTGTACAGCCATTTCCTCTACCGTCGTGGGTTTTGGGTGGTACTCTGCCACTCTGAAAAAACATCACCCAAGTGAGAATGTGGCAGGAATAGTCATACATCAGCAGGTCATATTAAACCCTCGTAGATTTCTGCACAGAGGCTGTGGTATGGCAGCCGTTGGTGGTCTGCTTGGTGTGAGCAGAAAAACACTCAAAGGTGAAATGACAGCTGGCCAAATGCAATCTGTTCATGTTGTATTTGGCGAGGATACAGCTTGGCAGCTCAGTTAAACAGCTCTGAATTCCACTTATCAGAGAGAGAGAGAGAGTTCAGAGTGTGTGAAATAAGAATAGTGATGGAGGCAAGGACGTTAAATCAAAAAGCAAGTAGGGTGCTTGGAGGCCTGAGCTTTTCATTGAGCAGTGGTTCAAAGTTTACACAGGAACAGGTATTGTGGGCCAAATGAGAGGACAGAGCTCACCTTTAATCCTCAATTCCCTTCTTTTAATGTCACACTTCCTATATTATCATACCTTGCTTTAAGAGTGTTGTTTAATTCACAAATTTCACTAAACTCAACAGGCACACAAGTCCTCTTTCTCAGCTCAGGAGCCAATTCTACTTTAATCCTATTCTTTACAAAGATGTCCTGTTCTCTCTCCATGTATTTAGTCCAGCAGCCAGATCCCAACCAGCCAAAGCCAGAAGGCCAGCAGATGAGTCCTCTGGAAGGAGAGCCTCTCGGGGTTGTCACCAACTGGCCTCCGTCTTTGCCAGCAGCCTTACAAAGGTGGGGCACCACTCAGCCCAAGAGCCCCTGTCTGACAGCACTCGACAATGCTGGCAAGCCCGTCTACACACTCACCTATGGTAGGTGTCAACCTGTGGTTCACTAGCCCAGAATCCAGTACCGCCTCGTCATCCATTATTTATGTCTGCATATGTTTTTGTGATCTGACGTCAGACAGAGCTGTGCTGTGGGTTTAAAATACTGATTTGCTGATTCAAAGGAAATGCTCGACACTATGTATTAACTTTTGTAGGTAAACTTTGGACCCGCAGTCAGAAACTGGCCTACACTCTTCTTAACAAGCTGAGCACCAGAAATGAGCCTTTGCTCGTGCCTGGAGACAGAGTAAGTCATGACATAAAACTGTGTTCAATAGTCATCAGGGAATTTTATTTACTGAAAATCAAATACAATAAAATAGAACCTGCTGTATTACAAGCTAGCATGACCCTATCTGAAGGTACCACAATCCATCTATCAGCACCGCCAATGGTTAGACATTATAACTCTAACTGTTTTTGATTCAATTGAATGTTTAAATTACAAAAACTACAACTGTACAAATACAATATTACTACTTTGCGTTTCAAATACTGTTCATAATATTTGTTGTACACCATGCCCTTTGTTTTCCACATCAGTACTTGAAAGAGGAATTACATTAAAGTGACTAATCTGTGGTATATTTTGACACACCTGTAGGTTGCACTAGTTTTCCCCAACAATGATCCAGTGATGTTCATGGTGGCCTTCTACGGCTGCCTCCTAGCAGAGCTGGTACCAGTGCCTATTGAAGTGCCGCTAACCCGAAAGGTAAAGGCAAACCTCCTGGGAATGTGTGTTGTTTTTTTTTTGACATTTTTGTGTGATTTACACAGATCAGAGCAGCACTGACCCCTGCTGGACGTTTGACCCCAGAAAATTTGAGGGCAAACAAGACAGGCCCAGACCTCAGACCAGATGTTTCTTTTTTTTTTTTTTTATATTAGTATTGATAGTTTATTTAAATATCCGAGTTTTGATCCTCAAGAGCACCTCATTTGTGCAAATTTGTCATTATCTGACAACAGCAGCATTATATCTTGAATGTTTAATTACAGAGAACTAAGAATGCGTCGCAGTTTCCAACACATCCATCATCTCAATCTAAACCAAATTCATCCACATTAGTTACACAGGCTGAATATTAATGCCTGTTCTTGATTGCCCTTTGAAAGCACGCTGTTGGCAGACACTGTGCTGTAATTAATGAGATTTGACTGAGGTGAAATGATGTGTAATTCTCGTCAAAATATTAGATCACAGGCCAACTGTTCTCAGGAGTCAGAAACTCGTATGCTCGCTCTGTCAACTCCGCTTGTTAGTCCTGCTCTCTTTGTATTCTGCTTTCTTTTCTTCTTTTTCTATTATTATCCCCCCATTCTCCCTCTCTATCGCTACACTATTTCTATTTCTCCTTCTCTCTCTTTTCCCTCCCACTCCATGCCTCTTTTATGAGCAGTACGGTTCGCTCAGCATGGCTCCAGCTTTAAACTGATTTGCACAGCCAATCAAATATGAGTTAGTGTTTGTCAGATCTTTGGTTTCATTCCTGCTACAATCGGTCTTTGATGCGCAGCAGTAGAATTTTTAATAGTGATTGGCCGTCAATCTGATTTCTTACCTGCTGCTGCTTTGATGTACCTTGCTATGAGGTTTCTTCTTCCTCAGTCACTGGCCTCCTTTCTCTCCATTAACAATTCCCACATTCCCTCAGTGCATCTCTTTTCTCTTTCTGAGGTTGATTGTTCTTAATAGTTGATTGTTGTGTTACAGACACTGTTTTCCAAAGTTTGCCAGTATGTAGTAAGTCGTTTTTCATCCTCTTTGGTCCCCCAGGATGCAGGAAGTCAACAGATTGGCTTCCTGTTGGGCAGCTGTGGTGTCACGTTGGCACTGACCACCGACGCTTGTCAGAAAGGCCTGCCCAAAGCACAAACGGGGGAGGTAGCCACTTTCAAAGGTACAGCCGGTTTTATTTTCATTTTGACTGGGCGTATAGTTTCATTTGGTTTGAACTTATTTCATGGCTGTGTCTCTGCAGGCTGGCCGCGGTTGCTGTGGTTTGTGACAGATGGAAAACATGTTGTGAAGCCTCCAAAAGACTGGCATCCTCCAATACGGGAAGCCAGTAATGACATAGCTTATATAGAAGTAAGTGCTGCTCGACTCAAGAATGTGCAATATTAATAAAATGAAGATGGATTGTAATTTGTTTTCGTTTCATTTATTTAGCTCATTCTTTTGAAATGAAACTGTGATATATAATATTTTTCCATGTTTCTTACGTCCAGTATAAAACCAGCAAAGAAGGAAGCACCATGGGGATCACAGTGTCCAATTCAGCTATGCTGGCTCACTGTCATGCCCTCACACAGGCCTGTGGCTACACTGAAGGTGAGGAGAAGTCAGCGTTTACTTGTCAGTAACTCAGACGTAGTTGTGCCCTGTGTTTTCTCTGTCATTTATTCATTTATCAGTCATATAAAAAAAAGCATCCAGCTGGTTGTAGTAGGTAGTTTTAGAAAAAATATGATACCTACTCTAGTAATCATAATAAAGAAATATATGAACGTAAACCTCCTTTATAAGGGTTTATATTTTGAAATTGGTCCATGTTACTCTATTATTTTCATATTGATCCAGCAGGTTAGATAAAATGGATCATGTTCATTGCATAAACCTGTTTTTAATGCATGATCTCCCTTCCCATCGTGTACAGATCAGGTGTAATTACAGTTTGATATATGCAGCAGCTCAGTTGGTTGTGTTTCATGCTGTCAAACCTGGGTCATGTCTGCTTTAAAAGAAAGAGAACACAAGGCACATCTTTTTCCTCCAGTGCCCCAGTTTTGCTCTAAATAACTGCACCAACAGCCTCTAGAGACTCTGCAGATCTGTTTCTAAAACTTAGTTTGACTAAGCCACTGCTCCTAGTTAGAATTCGTTCTTTACTAAGTAACTATGAATTTATAACAGTTTCAATGAAAAAATTAAAATGTAAAATGTTTTCTGTCCTTTCTGCCATAACTAACGTTGGCAAAATCTTTTTTTATTTGTAGCTGAGACCATAACGAACGTCCTGGACTTCAAGAGAGAGGCAGGATTATGGCATGGCGTTCTCACTGTAAGTGTTCTCTGCTAACTCTAAGGATCATTGTATGATTGGTGATGTAGGAGATCTGTGCTCAGTTTGTTAATAATAATGTCTGAGTCATCTCACTGTCTTCCCTATGAGAGATTTATCGTTATGTAAATACATACAGACTAATTAAGATAGGAAAAAAAAATAATTTCTTCATAATCGAAAAGTTTCAAACCTACGGTTGTGATCAACAGGAATGAAACTTGTGATGGTATTTACATACAGCTCATGCATGACTTACTGTTACACACTTAAATTCCTACACTCACAGCAGCAGTAGTAGTAGCACAAACTGACATATTTTTTACTCAAGTGATAAAATCTTGTTTATAGTGACATGATGTAGTTGTGATGCGACATATTTTGGAGCTTATCTGATGCTTTCCCGCTCTCATGGCAGAGTGTCATGAATCGGATGCACGTGATCAGCATTCCCTACTCCCTGATGAAAGTCAACCCGCTGTCCTGGATACAGAAGGTTCACGCATACAAGGGTGAGGGTCAATTTTCACCAGCCACTCTTTCTGCTTTGTGAAATTAAGATGGATTTAGTACAGGATATCAGCCTAATTTGATTTGAATTGTAGTTAATTGCCACAGTGCATTGTATTATTCTATACTTGGAAACAGCTGTTTGTTGCATCTGAAGGCCAAGTTTGACTTCTAGAGAGAGAGCATGTTTAACTTTACCGTGTTATTTGACAGTGGTGGATGGATTACAGTGATAGTTTGTTGGACCCATTGATCCCTAGTTCAGCTGTATTGACCCAGTGGAGGTAAAGGACAGGGCAGGACAGGAGTCCTGCTGCGCTGGATAATATTCATCCACTGTTTGGTCTGAGCCCTGCTGAGTCACCTGTTGGCAGCTGATTCAGACTGAGCTGCTATTTGCTGTCAGAGTTTGTCGTCTGTGATTGGCTCTAAAGCTGAATGGCACAGGTCTTGTTTGGGTGATTCCATTGTCAGCCTGTCTCTTTGTCTTTGTGTCTCCCTGTGCAGCACGAGTGGCAGTGGTGAAGTCGAGGGACATGCACTGGTCCCTGCTGGCCCAGAGAGACCAGAGAGACATCAGCCTGAGCTCATTGCGCATGCTGATTGTAGCTGACGGAGCCAACCCATGTGAGTCCATCTGCAGAGGCTCATTGAATAAAATCACACCCTGAGGTCATGAGACATTAATATTGATTT
This sequence comes from Chelon labrosus, assembly GCF_963514085.1. Taxonomy (NCBI): domain Eukaryota; kingdom Metazoa; phylum Chordata; class Actinopteri; order Mugiliformes; family Mugilidae; genus Chelon; species Chelon labrosus. The sequence continues at coordinate 19,519,847 of NC_140341.1, forward strand.
GTTTGCTTGTACATATATTTGACTGACTGTGCGTGTTACCACAGGGTCGATATCCTCCTGTGATGCCTTCCTCAACGTGTTTCAGGCACGTGGGCTGCGACCTGAGGTGATCTGTCCATGTGCCGGCTCTTCAGAAGCCATGACTGTCGCCATCCGCAGGTGAGCTTCTGTTACTGCACCCGTTTAGAACAAAAGCGACCTGCCACCGCTTTGCATTACTGTGCTGTTATGTCACACTGTGCTTGCAGCATCCACTTGATCCTGCATGGAGGAAAGGGGACTTTTATTTAACATAGTGACAGACTCTAGGATTTTACAGCTTTCTGTTGACAGTGGAGCTCTCAGCTTTGGATGAGGATTAGGATGGCTGTCAAACTAAAAACACATGCTTCAAGAAAAGAAGCTTGCTCTATTTTTAACCTTTTTTTTTAGACACAGAGTGTCTTAAATTCACACGGCCATCAAATTTTTTCACATTTTAGATGTTAGTACTGTAATAATGTCTTTACACTAAGACAATGGATGCCATCAAAGACAGTGGGAAATTAAAACGAATAACTCAGTCAGCGTTCTAACAGCTGTCATTAACTTCAAGTCTTTCATGTGTGCCATTATGTTCAGTAACACGTGTAGTAATGTGTGTGTCCCACAGACCTCCAGAAATGGGCGTTCCTCCTCCAGGGAAGGCCGTGCTGTCCATGGGTGGGCTGAGTCACAGCGTGATCCGTGTGGACACCGAGGAGAAACTCTCTGTCCTTACAGTGCAGGATGTGGGACAGGTCATGCCTGGAGGTACAGTACACTCGACACTCTGCTGATTAACATTTTTCTGAATTAAACGCTGAAGATAAAGAAGAATGATAGATATTTTCATACTGACACCACCATGTGTTCCCAGTGGAAGGAGGTGATCAGATCAGATTTTGACTGATACTGCAGAGGAGAAAAACAAAACTGTTCTTACTTCTGTGTGTTGACACTACAATATTTACCCATAATGCTATTTCATTCAATGGCATCTTTAGAATATTTGTTGATGTTGAGGTATCAAGGTATTTATGACAGAAAACTATTCACCTCAAATGCCTCTTACAAAACTCAGCATCCAACTGAAATTAACCTTTGCCTTAACTAAGTAACAACAGAAATGTTTAATCACAGCGATTCATTGTGCCCATCTATTTTGCATCTCCAGCTGTGGTTTGCGTGGTGCGGGTGGAAGGGACACCTTATCTGTGTCAAACAGACGAGGTTGGAGAGATTTGCGTGAGCTCAGGTAGCACTGGAGTCGCTTACTACGGCCTTCCGGGCATGACTAAGAACATCTTTGAGGTTAGTGTTTTATTATTTCTGTTTCTGTTCAGTTGTGACAAAGAATGCAGTTTTTTGTTGGAACGGGAAAGTGATTTTTGAATTTGGCTATTTTGTAATTTTGACACAATTATGAATGAAGAAAAGCTTCAGTTCAAAATTTAGAGCTCATGAATTAAGTGGTACACTCTTTCTCAAATGAACACCGACTCATTTTAGATGGTGGGTAAATTTAATTAATTTCCACATTTATGGCAGCTCTACATTAACCTTGACATTCTTTTAGATCAAACATTTATTAGCAAATTCATTCATTGTGTACCTCTTTGAGATATTTTAAGAAGGGACAGTGATAGTTTTTATAGTTCATTCTTGAATGTGTGCCGTTAACAGCCTTGTATCTTGTTGCAGACTATCCCAGTAATGTCGTCTGGGGTTCCCATCACTGACAGACCTTTCACCAGAACCTCCCTGCTGGGCTTTGTGGGACCAGTAAGTTCCTTCTCATTCATCTGCTTATTTTAACCTTCTTGTTTAAATAAAAGTTTCAATTTCTCAGATGAGCTTTGAACAACTATATGTCATATATATATATATATATATATATTACTGTTAGCTGAGAAAAAGAGAGCAACAGCTCAATAATATTTTTATGAGTATAAAGAGAAACCTTCAAAAGAAAATCACAAAAACAAATCTTCACCCTTCACATGTGTGTAGTCTTAGTTTTTATTTATTGTGCCCAGGGTTGTAGATTAATGTCTGAGTTTTCCAGTGCAGCCATTTTGGTGGAATAGTGGAATTAGCTTTTAGTCTGAAAAATTACATTTTTACTTGTTGGACGTGCATCTTTCATGTTTATACACTTTTAAATCACTGAAGTAGAGAATCAGATGTAATAAAGCCAACCTGCAATGACGTCTGTTAAAAGCCTACAGGAAACAATTTTGGGTTTTCGATTTCCACGTAGCACTAGCTCACTTTATGAACTTTGAACTGTTCTTTCAGTACTTCTTAATACCTACCAATCTAACCTTATCTACTTTATGTCTTTTTCCAGGACAGTCTTGTGTTTATTGTGGGGAAGATGGATGGACTGATGGTGGTCAGTGGCCGGAGACATAATGCTGATGATGTGGTTGCTACTGCACTGGCTGTGGAGCCCATGAAGTTTGTGTACAGGGGAAGGTAAAAGAGAAGCAGCCTGAAAAACCTTTGTGTAATCTTTTATATTGATAGTGTTTCCTGCACTGTTTTCCAACCGTACTGACAGGACACCAGGAACTGAGCGGGACAGCTCAAGTGTAACAGTGTTGTGTTGGGTTGTGTGCTCCAGGATAGCGGTGTTTTCTGTGTCGGTGCTGCACGACGAGAGGATCGTTGTAGTGGCAGAGCAGAGGCCGGATGCTTCAGAGGAAGACAGCTTTCAGTGGATGAGTCGTGTGCTTCAGGTAATGACTGCTATTGTCCATTTCACAACTTAATGCTCACTGGCATTTATTTAAAGGGCTACACATTTGCCTGTTCTGTGTTAGAGATTGATATAAAATTGAACAATCATCAATCTCTTTGAAAGTACTGCAATATTGTTTTCATCTAATGTGCTGAAGTAGACCTTGAACTATCTAAACATGTCCTGATCAGTCCTGACTTCAGTGTGGCATGTGGTTAATTAGCCATGTGTCCACGTTGATGTATGCAAAGTAGCAGTAGTGACCTGTGCCTTTATTTACCTTTTCCTTTTTATGACTGCAAACAGAAAAGAGAAAAAATTTAACTGATCCCTCTGGTTTATTTCTCTTTAAATCAGGCCATAGACAGCATCCACCAGGTTGGGGTGTACTGCCTGGCTCTTGTGCCTGCCAACACACTTCCTAAGGCTCCTCTGGGTGGAATCCATATATCTGAGACCAAACAGCGTTTCCTGGAGGGTTCCCTGCACCCGTGCAACGTCCTCATGTGCCCTCACACATGTGTCACCAACCTGCCGAAGCCAAGACAGAAACAGCCAGGTAGACCACTATCAAGTTTAGACTCTGAGAATATAAGAGACATTCCCGTGTATTCCTATGTTCATTTCATAACAATGTAAATGCCTGTGTGAATATCACTGACGTGTATGATGACGCTAATGGTTTGGTTGTGCTGGACAGAGGTTGGTCCTGCTTCTATGATAGTGGGCAACTTGGTGGCAGGCAAGAGGATAGCACAAGCCTGTGGGAGAGATGTGGCACAACTAGAGGACAATGACCAGGCACGTAAGGTAGATAGTCATCCCCATTTCACCCACGCTGCACCTCTTCACACACGCACACACATACACATACACACAGCAGACACAGGTAAGGATCCATACCTGAGGGAGGGAAATCTGAAGTACACTTGACTGTTGGAGAGGCTCACACTTCCTTTATGGCAAAAACTACCTGGATAAAAACAGTCATTATATAATTCAGATTCCTCTACCGTCATTCTTTACACCCCTTTCTCTCATCATCATCAGTTTCGTATCAGTCATTTCTTTGTAAAAACACTTTGTGCTCTCACATTGATTATCTTGTTGTAAAAAGTCATCATTGTGTCAGTTTCAGACTTTGCTGTGTGATTCCTTTGTAGTTTAACTTTTGTTTCTCCCCTGTAGTTCCTCTACATACAGGATGTGCTACAGTGGAGAGCCCAGGCCACTCCAGACCATCCTCTCTTCCTTGTTCTCAATTCTAAGGTATTGTGTTTACTTTAGGTTGACTAAAGAAGGGTTATATTCTATACATTCATTGTGTAGGAATCATGGTTAATACAATAATGTGTTTTCTGGAAGCATAGTTTTCTTACTTATATTAAAATGAAATCTTCAGATTGATAAATATTAATGATGGTGATGACAGTTGTGTCGATAAATGTGACTTACTTGCTCTGCAGGGAACAGTGGCGAGCACAGCTTCCTGTTTGCAGCTGCACAAGCGAGCAGAGCGTGTGGCCACAGCACTGATGGGACGCCTAAATACTGGGGACCACGTAGCACTCGTCTACCCACCAGGTAAAAAGGTCTACTGTGTTTGTGCTACGTGTCTTTTCAGTTCAGTCCTTTAAGACACAGTATCACAGGTATTTTGTCACTGTCTCTGGCTTCGGTTGTAAATCTACTGTTACGCCATTGTCCAAATGGAAAACACTAAATTTAGACATTTTTATGCAGGGACTGACCTGATTGCCACTTTCTACGGCTGCCTCTACGCTGGCTGTGTGCCTGTCACTGTCAGACCCCCACACCCACAGAACCTGGCTACCACCCTGCCCACCGTCAAAATGATCGTTGAGGTACCACACTCTGTTTGTTGGCCCACAACACAGTTACTACAGTCAATAAAACCGGTCAATGCTCTGTGTTACTTTGTGATGGGGTACTTTTCAGTCTAACTGAAGATTGTGTCAACAGTTAATGTGACCCGTGTGTCGTAATACTGTAGTATCTGTGTGTTAAAGGTCAGTAAGTCAGTGTGTATCCTGACAACCCAAGCAATAATGAAACTGCTGAAATCCAAAGAGGCTGCTGCTGCTGTGGACGTAAAGAGTTGGCCCCAGGTGCTGGACACAGGTAAATTACACACACACTCTGGCTCTTCAGTTAATATTATCATGTTAGCATCAAAGAGGAAGTGATTAATTAGCATTTTCTGCAATAAAAATCTGCTTTGTTCTGCAGATGATCTTCCCAGGAAGAAGAGTCCCCAGATGTACAAGCCCCCGACCCCAGAGATGTTGGCTTACCTGGACTTCAGTGTGTCCACGACTGGCATCCTAGCAGGTGTTAAGGTATGTTGAAGGAGATTTATTGTTCAGCAGAATCCAGTTGTCATACCCAGATGTCATCAGACTCTTTACTCCTTTTTTGCACAGTGTGAATATATCTTATTTCTTACAGTCTGCTGTCAGCAGATGCATTAGATTATCAGAAACCATAATAAAACAATAGATGTTCATTGATGTTCACTTTAATCACTAGGTGCAAAGTAGACCTAAACAGTTTTACGTCTCCAGTTGGAGTTATCAGTAGTCTAGCGTACTTTGCATTATTCAGATTTTGCATGGAGAAAGTTGAGTTGGATCCCTCGACGTTTACACTACATTGTTTAAAGTTGAATTTTACACCACACGTTACATTCCATACGTCATTTGTACCTCTATGTGTCATCATCTCTTCTAGATGTCTCATGCCGCCACCAGTGCCTTGTGTCGCTCCATTAAACTGCAGTGTGAGCTCTATCCGTCGCGGCAGATCGCCATCTGTCTAGACCCCTACTGCGGCCTGGGCTTTGCCCTCTGGTGCCTGTGCAGGTAAACTGCCAGCTGGGTAAAAAAAAGTCTAAAACGAAAACTGTCCTCTTGTCTGTTGTATTACCATTCAGTCCCTCTGTTTGCTTGTATGTTGTTTTATTAGTGTATACTCCGGCCACCAGTCAATCCTGGTTCCCCCTCTGGAGTTGGAGAGCAATGCATCTCTCTGGCTTTCTGCAGTCAGCCAGTACAAAGTACGCGTCACTTTCTGCTCATATTCAGTCATGGAGATGTGCACCAAGGGCCTGGGATCACAGACGGAAGCACTACGGGTCAGTTTGTCTCTTCAGATGTTGAAGCGTATCACAGGGGAAGCAGCTCTAAACTGCAGCTCTACCGTCAACAGAATTTTTAGCTTTTCTTCAGTTTCTTCTTTTCCCTGTGGTGCTGTTGCCACTGCAGCGTAATTACTGAGACAAAGCCAGGGTGAAACACTTTACTGCTCCGTGTCTGTCCACCGATTAAGATTGGAATTTTTCTTGTAAATCATGTCTGTGGTTTAATGAATAAACGCCTCTTGTCAGGTGGTAGTTCACATGCAGCTCCCACAACTGTCTTACAAATACTAAGTTCATAGTTTTTGCTGATTCCACTCTTCTTTTTTTCCCACACCCAGCTGCGAAATGTGAACCTGTCTTGTGTGCGTACCTGCATGGTGGTAGCAGAGGAAAGGCCCCGAATATCCCTCACTCAGTCCTTCTCAAAGATCTTCAAAGACTTGGGGCTTTCACCGCGAGCCGTTAGCACCACCTTCGGCTGCAGGGTGAATGTAGCCATCTGTTTGCAGGTAAGCACCTGGTTAAGGGACAAGCAGGAGGAAGAGGAGAGGGCTGAAGGGTCAGCGAAGGTCAAGGCTGTATGAGAATTAATATTGTAGGGTCAAAACTGGCTATGAATCTATGCTATAATTAATTGTAAACAGCCAAAAAAACATTGAAAAATGTAGGATTGGATGATCTTATTTTTCCACATCCTGTCACAGCTTTTTAGCAAGCAAAAATGAGACCGTACAAACCTTTTGAAATACAAAATTCTGTTTAAAATATTAACAGATCATATTTAATTATTCATGTTTTGACAGTTCTTTCTGTCAGATGTAAGGTTTCACTGAGTAGCTTCTCAGTCTCACTATGTTTTTCTTTTCTCGTGTGGACATTTAATTTTTGTGAGTTTTTTTTTTTTCCAATCTGTAGTGATTTTTTTGCATGAGTTTGTTCAGTGTGTCTGTTTGTGTCTACCTATATGAATACACATATATCTACATATATATATCTATATATCTTTATTTATCTGTCCTGCCCTGTCCTGTCAGCCCAACAGGTTAGGGAAACTGGCTGAGCAGGTACTGTGGTATAAGAGTGGCTGTTTGCTCTGCCGCTGCGTCTTGTGTATATATGTATAGTATGTGTGTGTCATGTGTGTATTTGTTGCATGATGTTTGAACATGCTAAACCTCAGTTCAGATTTTTTTCCCCCTTGCTTTTCTTTATCTCTGACTAGCTTCAGCTTCACCTTAGTGCTGTTTATTTTAGCAGAGTCTTACCTGTATCGGCTGGCTCCTGACCATCGCTTTATGTCAGGTTTTTCTGTATGTGATGCACTACTACATTATACCTTGAGCTGTCACCATGGTATCTGGTGTGATTCAGTTAATTTGGGAGAATGTCTAAACAGGAGAGTATATGCCAAATCCTATATACAAATAATTCCATAATGTGATACAAACTTTACAAAGGCAGATTGTTTATGTGCATATGTTTAGTTCATTCTGATTGTGCAAGGATGTATCCTTACTTTTTTGGTCAGTAACACTATTCTAAATTTACAACAATGTGGTATTTTCAGTAGATAGAATTATTTGGCTATTTAAGCAATGAATTTTCTCATGGTGGCCTTTTCTTTTACACTAGTGTTAATTTATTACAGGCTGATAGCTTTGTTGTTTTAGGCAGAGATTAGCAGACTAACTGGATCGAGTCTTTTCAAACATGCTTGTCATTGAAACTTCTGCTTGGCTTGACGCAGTGGCGTCCCTCTGCTCATTAAACTGAACCAGCCTTCCCTGTGTTTGGCTATGACCCCAACACAGCGACTCATTGCTAGCTTGTGCTCTGGCTATACACTGGCAAAGAAGTGATGGAATACATAATTTGTTGTGACTGATCAAACGTATTTGACAACCGTAATCTGAATTTGAGAAATGGTTTAATTAGAATTAATTTGCATGACAGAGCTAAGCGCGATCAATCATAACTAATGGTGCTCTCATAGTTTCCTGACATTTGTGTGGCTAGTTTAGAAACATTTGAAGTAAACGAATTGTAGTTAATTTATAATTTCTTGAATGATTCCAGGTGAGTAACCATTTTCCCTGTTCAGATCTTGTATTAGCATCCATCCTGGGCAATCTTATCACAAGTGGCCAACTTTATGTACAGGTGTGAACACACCCAGGACACATCACGGATCAAAATCAGTGTGCTTGAGGCTGGCTGAGTAGAGGCAGAAAAAGTGTGTTTAATAACTGCTGAGATCACCCTAATGTATGAGGAACCTGCGAAGTTAAGTTACTCAATAATTCTCAATAATCACTGGTGTCTTTATATTTAACTGGAACTTTTTCTATCACTGCTTCAAACAGCACAGCAGTGAAATTACAGTGGGTATGGAAGTTTTCAAAGTTTGAGTTATAATCTCATTTTGTGCAGGTTTCTTAAGTAACTAACATCAGGGAAAGGGATAAATAAATAAATATTAGCTTAACACATTTGCTTTCAGTTCGTGAGAGAGACTTCACAGTTGTTCCAAAATATGTATCATATCTCATGGTTTATGTACAGCAAACAGCTGATTGTAGTCCTGATACAGCTGTAGTTTGGGCTCCATTAGAAAAAAGCCGCTGTCACAATATTTGACTGAGCCCCAAATGAGCACAAAACTGTGAATGGATCTCGAGTGCTAGCTGGGGACTCATTTTCAGATACTTAAAACTGGCCTTTCGATCCAATTGCCCAGGGTGGATGTTAAAGTCTGAGCAAGGCCTTTGTTGGTCTTCTGAGTGGTCTGCTGACAGTTTTTCAGAGTTTTTCTGTAGGAATGGAGCCCCACATTGGTGTTGATTATCTAACCTGTACAGGAATCATGGAAAATCAGGACTTGGCTTGTTGGCGGTCACCAGACCAATCATAAGGCCAACAATTGATCAGCTGGTAATGTAGTTTTTCCCCACTCTTTCCCCTCAGAGCAGGGGATAGAGGTACTTGCTGTGTTTACGTGGTTGAGCTGTTCCAAAGTCCTAACCATCGTAGCCTGGCTGGTTGGCTTCTGGCTGCCTCTTGCTTTGTCAGCAGTTGTTTCATAATCAGCTTCCTCCACTTAGGCAACATACAGCGTTAATATAAAGGCTGTAACAGGTAGATCAATGACTCACGTTTGGTTTTGCTTGTTTGTTTTTTTCTTTCTTGCCAGGGTACAGCTGGACCAGACCCCACCACTGTTTATGTGGACATGAGAGCTCTACGACATGACAGGTGAGTGAATGGCTTTGGCTTATCTATATTTTCCTTTTTCCTAAATACACTTATCCAAACTTGAACTAAGCACTATGTCTTTTAGGTGTGTTGGGAAATTGAATTAAAAAGGAGATATGAATTTGCTCTTTAGGGTTCGCCTAGTTGAGAGAGGGTCGCCACACAGCCTGCCACTCATGGAGTCTGGGAAGGTACGATTATTTAAAAATACACACTAATACACAGTGTCCTACTCGTGGCTCTTTTCTTAACCTGTTTGAGAATTTGACACGTGATTCTTTATTGATTTAGATCCTTCCTGGAGTGAAAGTGATCATTGCCAACACAGAAACTAAAGGACCCTTGGGAGACTCCCATCTAGGAGAGGTGAGGTCATCTGAGTCTTTCAGAGCAGACATATTTCACTAACCACTAGTTTATCATGATCTCATTCAGAGGTGTTTCTAATAAATTGAGAAAGGACACAAATTGAGAAACACTTCTAAATATAATACAGTACCCTCAGTAATAAACACAGACTAAACTTGAGCTCTGTAATTAGTTTCAGGGCTGTTGTATTGCTCCTATGTGCTCAAGAGTGGCACAAGAGTACCAACTAATGTGGCTCCTGAGTGTAAATAATGACACACAAGCAAGAATAATGGAGAAATATTTATGTAGTAGATCTGAAACTTTTACGAGAAGTCCACCCAATGTGTATGATCATTTCACCATTCACCACCGCTGCAGATCTGGGTTAGCAGTCCTCACAATGCCACGGGCTACTACACGGTTTATGGGGAGGAGGCGCTACATGCTGACCACTTCAACACCAAGCTCAGCTTCGGGGACACCCAGACTGTCTGGGCACGAACCGGCTACCTGGGCTTCCTGCGGCGCACTGACCTGACTGATGCCAGTGGAGGTGAGAATCTGTGTGGTGACTTAATTTGAGTTCTTTTACCTCAGAAAGCTAAATAAATGTCTCCTCATCTCTCCTCCTAAATGTGAATTCTTTAAGTTAGATATAAGATATGATAGATATAAATCTGACCGTGTGTTTGTATGTCTCAGAACGCCACGATGCCCTCTATGTGGTGGGCTCTCTTGATGAGACTCTCGAGCTGAGGGGAATGAGGTACCATCCAATTGATATTGAGACCTCTGTCATCCGTTCTCACAAGAGCATAGCTGAATGGTGAGAAACCTGCATCAACTATAATTATTATTATTATTTGCCTTTCCTTCCTTTTTAACTTTCCTTTGTGCATCTGCTACCACTTCCTCCCTCCAGTGCGGTGTTCACATGGACAAACCTCCTTGTGGTGGTTGTGGAGCTGGAGGGATCGGAGCAGGAGGCCCTGGACCTGGTGGCCCTGGTCACCAACGTTGTCCTGGAGGAGCACTACCTCATCGTTGGGGTGGTGGTGGTGGTGGACCCCGGCGTCATCCCCATCAACTCCCGAGGGGAGAAACAACGCATGCACCTCAGAGATGGATTCCTTGCCGACCAGCTGGACCCCATATATGTGGCTTACAACATGTGAAACATTATCACGCTGCGGGAGACAGCAGGACAGTAAATGGTGGTATTGAAGGCCCAGTGTCAAAATCGCTCCTGCTGAAAGGAGAAATATGAAAGAAACATGGATGCAAAACCTCACATCTGTTTCTCTCGTGATTCCCTGCCTCGGCAAATAATGTTTCAAAGGGCATTGTTGTTTTATTGAAGTGAGTTTTGTAAGTACGACAAAACTCCATGAACCCAGGACACCTGAGAGCAGTGCAGCGGGCTCTTACGATATGATACTACAGTGTGCCATTAACATAATTTATTTTATCAATCTGAGAATTGATGAATGTTAGTTGTGTTTGCCATACACTTGTGCCATAGCTCACAACTGATGCCAGTATCCAAACCCTGATTCAAACAATATGATTCATGTTCACGGAGCCTCCTGTGCCATTACTTGTCCTATGCTTTTCATAGAAAAAGTCTTATGATCATTGTCTTTACATCTGTAGGCGCGGGTCCTTACATTATAGCTGCACTCTCTTGAGCTTAGGTTTTCGTGTTCACATCATGTCATGTTAACAAGGAAGCACACAACAGTGGCACTGGAGGGGGAGGAGCAGTTCTGTGTTATTCTTTGCTCATTCCAGCAGTTGTGTTTTAGTTTGTAGCATCAGTATCTGCAAAATGATGTGCTGGCTCAGTTTTCAGTCTTCTTTTTTTTTTTTTTTAAATCTAAAATGTGTAAATTGTTTTATCTTAACAAAATGCAATATGAGTGATGTGAAAGATGTTGCTTTGAATGACTGCATACAGTAAGTGCCAATCAGTTGAAGTCACAACACCGGGAGGGAATATAATCGTTGCTTACTATTAGCAACTTGCTAAATGATAGCAATTAAGCCTTAAGTGTTTTTTCAGATGCCCGGTCCTATCCCAGCTATTGTTTAACTTAATTTAGCGAAGTTTAATCAGCTGTTGGATGGGGAGAGAATATGCAGATGGAGGTTAGGAACGGTAAATCCTGCTTTTATTGCACGTAAAGGTTTCATCTTTTTGGCTAAAATAAATCTACTTGATCCTAACATCAGCCATTACAAACAAACACTCACTCCATGAATATTTTAATGTCTGCTCCTGATGTGTTGACTGTGTGTTTTATAGAAAAAGACTGGAAGAAATTTTAGGTGTGGGATTTCTTGCAGAATGTCATAGCCTCAGTTTGAGTGCCATAAGGATGAATGAGAGCTGAGAAATGTTGCATGTACCATTTGAGGCAAGCGTCTGAGACTCATAACATTTGATCTCTTTGTAAAGATTTTCCTCTCTGTTGGTTGCTTCTTTTTCCTCAATGTGCACATCCCCTCAGAAACAGGCTGCGGCCTGCTGTAAGTATGTACAGGTTTTGTGTAAATTATTAATAGATGGAGGAGTCGACAGGAAGCATAACACAAAGATTAATCTGGGATGTATATGTGAACTTCTCCCTCACAAACGAAAAATTATTCGCGATGGATTCTTGTGTGTGAACAAGAGACATTAAAAGCCTTGTAAACATTTTTGTAGTATGAAAGAACAATGGGAAGTGGATACTTCCGGGATGAGACGAAGCACACTCCGAGCACAAAAAGAAGAAGCTCTGGTGACTGCTGAGATGTCACATCCTCCAGAGCAGGCTTTTGTTGTTAACATACGGAAAAAATACATTTGTCTGATATATGGTTAGTTGTCATTATTTTCATAACATGATTTCGTAATGAATAAAAAAGTGCTTTTAACTTGAAATGTGTGTAACTTATTAATTAATGTCACATGTTTTATTTGTCGTCGCCTAATCAGAGGTCTGATTTAGTTAAGGGCGAAGGTGGGCGGGGCTAAACTGCAACTACTATGATGCAGGATTATACCTTATACCAGGGCTTCAGTTAATTTTACTCAAGGGTGAATATTGTGAAGCATGTGACAAACAACAATCCTACATCAAGTAGCACACAGCAGGAAAATAGTAACTGAGGCAAAGATAATTTTTCTACAAAGTCCTGACATACCTCTGCACACCATCAATAACATCAATAACAACAAATGCTGATTGTTAGATAGTGCACCCAGTGAAGACAGAGACAGGTAAAAAGAGATTTTCTGTTTGTTACTTTTGAAATACGAGGTTAAATGCCCAACACAACAACACACTATTAGATTTTTTTTTTTGTGGCAGAGTAATTTTCTTTTATTTTTGAATTATTTAAATGTCCTAGTTTATTATTTAGAGTTTAGTACTGCCTTTTCCACCGTTTCCAAAGAAGCCAATCAAAATCGAGCATTTTGATACTCGCATTTTGATTGGGTGACACGCGGGCGACAGTTCAATCAGTGCCCTCAGCGAGCTCGTTAGCTCCATGTTGCAAGTAACGCAAGCAACGCAAGTTGAACCGAAAGTAAGAATAAATGAATAGGTTTAACTAAACATTATTATGTATTATTATGTTATGGTTATGTAAACCCTTTAATAATGGAATTAAGAAAACCGGTTTGTTTGTTGTTTGTTTGGTTCCTTCCAGTCCAAAGGCTGTGGAGCTCGTAGGAGCTGTGGTGCCGAAAGTGAAGTATGAGCATTGTGAGGTATGAATTTCCACTCGTGTCATATAAAGAGTATGAGTTTATTAATCTTCAGATAATGAAGAACTTCAGAACTTACCTATTTACAGTGGCCTTAGCATTATTATTAACCCACAAGTTATTTGTATCTGTGTTAGCTTGCTATCTTTTATGAGAAATTATGACTTTTTCGTGGTGGAGGATGTAAATATTGTCAGTGAAAACGGTAGGCTAGTTAGCTGCATGCTGAGAATGTGAACCTGCCAACAATGTTGGCTAGCTAACCTGCAAATGACCCTGAGAAGAGAGGCCACTACAAAATGATTTATTTTCTTGTTCAAAATTGTTACTAAATACAGTATCACAACAACAAACAATGTAAATAATTAAAGTTCAAAGACCTTTTAACTTTGTCTCTTACATAAAAGCCCTGCATAACAAATAAGTAGATAGACAGATACTTTATTTATCCTGAGGAAATTCGGTGCCCAGTAGCTTCAGCATGTAGAAACAGATAGGAAAGATATTTGAGTTCATATTTATATAAAATACTAAAAAGTGGTAAGTAGTAAAGTAGTATCATTGACCACAGTCCAGTTGGTTACTCACAGGGAAACTCCTGGTGTGATGGCTGAATACACAGTGAAGACCTGTTTTATACTGCAGGTCACATTGTTCACTCCTGTCTCACAGGCACAGGCCCTGAATGAACATAAGAAGACTACATGACATATTCTTTCTTAATATTGTGTAGGTCTCTCTTGTTCCTCCAAAACAGTTGTGACTCATCAGAGAATGGACATGGGTCTTCTGAGGGTGTCCTGTGGTGTCTGGTAACAGAATGTTGTTAGTGGGGTCCTTTGAGGCCTCTGTGGATCAGGCTTGTTGCAGTGGATCCCACAGATACTTGATCAGTTTGGGATCTAGTGAATTTGGAGGCCAGGTCAGCACCTTGTGCTGTTTTTGATGTTTTTTGAGTTGTTCCTAAACAGTTTTTGTGTGTGTGCCTCTGTCAGGCTGCATCATGTGTCATTGCTATTGGGTGGTGGTGCCTGGTCTGGTCTAGGTGGGTGGTACATGCCTAACCTCCACACGAATGCCAGGTCCAAACCTTTCCCAGCAGAACATTGCATTGTCACAAGATGGTCAATGTTATTCACTATACTTGTCAGTGGTCATGATGTCATGCCTGATCAGTGTATATCTAAACAACGTGTATATACTGTGTGAAAACAGTTACCAGAAACCATTACAGCACTTCTCAAAATAATGGAATGCCTAAGTTGTCCTGCGAGCAAAGGTAACAAGGGTCAGTGTAATCTATGTCAGCTACTGTCTGTGGACGTCCACACAGGAGAAGAGATCTAATCAATCACTAAAATCACATGAGTGCAAAACCTTTTCAGTATCACACAGTATTCATACCTGCTGCAACAGTGACAGTCTTTATCAAGTAAGTATATATTAAGTATATAATTGTGAAAATTGTCTTGTTACTCTTTCCAGCAGATAATGGGCTTGTGCTCATCAACTCATAGAAAATGATGGGTTACATGATTAACATGACTAAAAAATATAATCTGTATAATATGAATTAAAATAAAAGCCATAAATCTGGGAAGGGTGCAGGAGCAACACCAAGGCACATTTCATGTTTTTTTGTAAAATATGTCAGGAATGGCTTGCTCTATTTATTTTTATATATCTTTATTTTGCAAGTAAAACAGTAATACAACAAATAATAAAAAAACGTGATTATATTGATATGTAGTATAAAGGTATAACACACCATGACAATGTCGTACAGTGACTATATTGGTTTTACGTCAGTGGTAGTAAATCTTCACGACGGTGCAAAACAAACAAAAAAGAAAACAACCCCTAATATATTCATAACTTCAGACAGTGGTCAAAGAGGGGTTTCTTCACTTTCTGCACAAATTCATTCATTATCATATTGGTAAGGTAAGGTACATAAGGTTTAAAACAATACATGTGTTTTCAGAACATATTCTTGCAGTGGCTGTAGTTTCCCTCAAAGATACTTTTTAAACAATAACAAACTATAACATAGGACAGTGTCATATGAATATACGTATTAAAATAAAAATGATAAAGGAATGAAAAAACACATTTTAGTTAAATGAAATAACATTAAAAACTAAACTAAAACATTTTTAAGGAATAAGAACTGAAACAAGAAAAGCCTCTCTGGAAACTAACTGAAACTAAACTCAATAACAATAATAATAATAATAATAATAATAATAAAAATAATAAAAATGTAATTAAAAATCCCAAACTGTAATAACTACAGTGTACAGTGGCCGTACTGCTCCTTAAATGATACGTGCACTTTCAGAACATATTCATGCAGTGACTATAAGAGAAGAGGCTTTATAAACAATAAACTGTAACACAATACAGTACTTATTAAACCAAGAACCAAAAAAAGTAGTGAAAAAACTGTTTAGTTAACTGAAAGACCAATAAAACAGAAGACTTTAATAGACTTGAAAAAATATTGAGGCAATATTGTGGACTCGCTTTGGTCAAATTTGTCAATACAACACAGTGGGATGTGCAATTGTGACTCTGTTGTCTCCACAAAGAGTTGTGTTTGTATTCATCTTAAACATCTTTCCACAGACAAATACCAGCCACGTTATAAGAATTTAGAAGAGTTTAAACTATTACCTAAACTAATAATACAAAACAAAAACATTTTTTACACAGTAAAACCGCAAAAACCAAGCCACTATAGAAATAAAAATGAAATAATAATAAACAAATTTTAAAAAATGTATTAACTACAGAAAACTGAGTCAAAGATGCTTAAAATAGTAATTTTATTGTCTTTCATTTGAATATAGTAAAAATAACTCGTCAGTGAGTCGTCATAAATGTCTACTACAGATAATAATATATATTTGCATTTTAATCAGTTGGACCTAAAACGATAACAAACTAAAACAAAGATATACAGTGATTACTCTGGTCCTCTCTGAGAATAAATGTATGCAACAATAATTAAAATATTCTGTCGTTTACATTTTCATTGTAAATTCATAAAGTTATATTCGAAAGTTTAGTTAATCAAGTCATTGTTTGCATATGTTTGTGTTTATAGTAATATTTCATCACTGAAAAAATGGAAATCAGCATTTTAACATGCTACCTTGACTCATGATGCGTCTGACTGTCTTGAATTCCTAATTCACATAGGCTTCAACTTTACTGAGAAGCTCAGACGCCAGGTTCACGGCCAACATTTCATTCTCCGATTTGAACTGTCCGTTGGGAATGTGAGGAAATGGATGGCAGTTGGGATATTGAGTCTTTTTGGCGTCCACTCCCAGCCTCTTCAGCTCTTCCACAATTTGAGGCAGATCTCTCAGTTTGGGGTTGTAGCTGGAAACTCGTGCAGCAGTGACAGAAATTGAGCTGCTCGTGGGGTGTTTTCCGTTTTGCTTGTACTCTGCAGCTATGAGAGACTTTTCTACTGCTTGATGGACTTTAAACAGACACCACTCTGTGCTCTCCCCATCAATGTCTTTGTAAGCTGCTTTGAGATCACAGCGAGCCTGTCTACACCAGCGCTGGGCCTCCTCTCTGTTGGGCCTTGGGACATCTGTGTTATGGGTCCAAAAGTTGTAAAATCTTCTGCCTCTGAAGAATCTCTCCCGACCTCTTCTGTGATGCCTGGCCTCCTGATTCCATTGCTGGTAGAAGTGTGTGAAATCGGAGTATTCACTTGAATATGATGTGCCTGAAGTTTTGACCTTGCTTTTGCCCTGACTGAACTCATGAATTTTATTCTGCAAATATTTAAATGCCTCAGTGGCGACAAAATGGCAGTCAGGATTTTTGTCAGGATGCCATCTAAGGTAGAGTCGCTTGATGGCTTTGTTCCTCTCCTCTGCCGGAAGAATCCACACCTCTGCCAAACATCTGTCAATTTCCCTTTTAGCTTCATCAACAGAAGCTGGTAATGGACTTGTTGATGGTTGGGAAGAATGTGGCACAGCTCCTGCTACTGGCTCCACCTCCATGCAAGATGCTTCAACAAATGTGCAAGTCCTCCCTTCTGGTTTTAGCTTCTTTTCTCGTTTAAACTGATACAGGTCAAGACAACTGACTTCAATTGGCTCCTCTTCTCCGATTTTTATTTTGTAACGATGGGAACATTGTTGAGAGTACCCAGGAAGTTTTTCAACAATAATTGCATAGATGTACTTGTTGTTAGTGCTGTAGCCCACATATTCCCCCTCTTCAAAGTTGTTGAGGATGCCCATGTCTAAGGAATCATGCCACTCCTCTGGAATATCCATCCCAGGGGCAGGTGGATTGAGATTGAACATTTCAGTTTTAGCACTGTCACGGATGCCATGTTTAGCCAGAGTTTTCTGAACGTCTTGCAGGGTATTGCACGTAAGAAGTACCCCAACCACTTGGAGGTGAACTGATGCAATTCTGTGTCCTAAAAGAGCATTTATCTCCTTTGTCAACATTACATTTACTTCTGTTATCACTTTGTGGTCATTGTCGTCATTGTGCTTTAAGTAAAAGATGCACCCTTGTTGTCCTGGTTTTACAAAGACATCAGTTTCATTGGCAGTATCATGTAGTGGCTGTTTGTCTAGCCACAGCATGGTTTCCAGTGTTTCACAGCAGACAATCTGAATACAGCCAAAAGTCTCTTCACACATGTTAGTAGCTTCTTCTTCTGTTATTTCGCCCTGAGACTGTTCCCTGATAAGACAAATCAGTCCATGTCTAAATGCTGGTGAAGAGAGGTGTTTTTCAAACCATCCACTAAAATCACATCCAGTCTCACAAAGCTGAATCTCTGATTCCATTAGTTTTTCCTCAGTCAACTGAGACAGCATTTTAGGCTGAAATTTCTGAGGTAGCAATTTCAGCAGCCGATGATGCTCATAGATGTCTTTGCCCAAATGGCATTCACTGAATCTCTCAAGCAACAGGAACTCTTTCTCCAGCAGTGCATCTTCTAACCTTGTGGTCTCAAACACTGTGTCATTGTAGTAGAGTGTGTGAGATGGGTATAATTTACCATCTACTGCAGGAAGATACAAAGTCTCAACATCGTCAGCAAGGGTCTGGTTTCCTTGAGCTTTGATTAACTGAAACAGTTGCTCAACAGTTCGTTTCACAGTTTCCGGCTGGTTTGGGTTTAGCTGCGCTTTATCACAGGAATCAGCATAAACTGCTGCCAGAACGTTACCGTACTGCACTGCAGTGGCTTCATTCTTCACTCCAATTCTCTTGAAGAAATCTGCAAACAGGGCATCCTCTGGAGGAAGTTTGTACAAATACGGTCTGAAGTCAAGGTCATTGTGGAGTACAAGAGACACATCTTCAGTCTTCACAAGTACTGTGTCTTTTTCAACCAATACAACAGGAAGACCAGCAAGTTGTTTTCCTTCAAAGTCATGTGCCTGCAGGTAGGCATACGATCTTCGAAACACATTAGCGCGTGTTCCTATCAGCTGGTCAGTTTTACACAATGATTGACAGATGTTTTTGATGTTACTGGTTACACAGTGTGCAGGTGGTTGTTCATGAGCTCCTACCACTTTCATCATTTCCAGGACCTTTGTTGACATATTTGGTAGCTGTATAATTGGCATCGAGGACCAAATCAGTTCTTGATGATGAGGATCCCTTTCAATCAAAGATCCTCTGATTGTTACAGTAGTTGTTTCTGAAGCAAATGGTTGGTGATAGTCACGTAGTTCTTTTCTAATCATCACTGGAAAAATGAACTTGATGTTGGCTATGCTCTCCAGGAAATGTCTCCCTTTGTTTGTGTCCTTATTTACTTCAGACAATGCCACCATGAATAGTAATGATGATTTCTTCTTCAACTCGTTAGGTTTACTGCTTCCCTTTGCATCTGATTCCAACTGATAGGCAAAATTTATTATTTCATCTTTTGACACAGCATGCTTCATTCCAAGTTCTCTGACCAGTTCCTTTGCTTGTCTGGCTGTATGTTGATTTCCTTCAGACAACTCAGTCCAAAATGTCTGAGGGACAAATCTTTCTTGGGGCAACATGATCTTGTAAAGCTCAACACTGTCATCAAAGTAGTATGATGCAGTCTCCAAACTACCTTGATCATTGCGAATCAGTTTCACTGTCTTCATTGAGGAGAGGACTTTTTCCTTGTATTGAGCAAACTCAAAAAATTGTTGCAGTCTCAGCAACAGCTGGAGACAGTGAAGACTTTGTCTCTCTGTGAGTCTGTGTACAGTAGGCAAAATGAACTTCATGAAATACTCAGAATCGTTTAGAATTTTAATGTCCAGTATTTCTGCCAGAGTGAGGTTTTCTGGGTTGTTTCTGAGAAAAATGCTGCTACTCTGTGGCAACGTGAACAAATCTGGAAATCTCGCTGAAAAATGACAGTTGAGGACAATGACCTCTTTAGGTCCATCAATCCTTACTCGCTCTCCATGTATGGTTTCAAATATAGGTAAGGATTTAAGCTTCCTCTTATAATCTTGATTGTCTTTGGATTTTGATACTCCAGACTGCAGAAAGTTCTGAAACTGTTTCATCTCCTCACTTGAAAGTTGAGAAAACTCTGAGCGCTTAATGTTGTAGACCTGGTCCAACACTGAGCTTATATCATTCACATCCATAAGTTCTTCACGTAGAAGGAAACTTGTCTGTCGGTCTATCTCAGAGAAGAATAGAGCATCAAGCTTCATAAAACCAAGTTTAAAGAGGATGCTTGAAATGTCTTTTTCTGAGGCAAACTGAATCACACTTGACATGTCTTTCATTGTTTGCAGGAAATGCTTGTTGTTTAATCTTGGACACACAACTGGAACGATGCAGCAGTCACTGAGGAGCTTCCTCATATCACTTAATGTCAGAGTTTCTTTATCGTCATCACTAGATGTTGCAGGTTTGATTTGACTTGTTAAGAACATCCAAAGTAATTTCAACCACTTTATCATTGTCTCATTTGGGACATGAAGACCATTTTGTGGATCAACTTCACAGTTCTGAAGAAGACTCTGAATTGATGGCTTTAAAAACTCCACTGCACAGGGAACTGTCAAGTTTTTGACAACCTTACATTTTTGTAGAAGTTTGGTGTGACTGAGGTGTGTCTGAGAATCTGCAAAATGGTCTTCGTAGCCAGAGAACAGATCGTCATATCTCGATATCAGCTTGGGAAATTGGGAGTTAAACACTCTCAAAACTTTATCTTTTGTTAGAAGAAGTGGAAGCCCATCGAGTAAACTGTTCTTGATGTCTTTGATTGTGTTTAAATCTTTCAAGCAAAAACTCAGGAGCTCCGAACATCTAGTTCCATCTCTGAGCAGAGTTTTAGTTATGGGTAAGGGTAGATCTTCATGTGTTTGGTTTGGATCATTGAGAGGTTTTTCTCTCAGGAAACACTGTACTGCAGTGGGTCTGACAGTTTTCAGTTCAATGCCAGCAGATTTGAAACTAGTCCAAATCCTTTTCAAGGAAAAAGGAACCAATTTCATTCCAAGGTCTTCCAAAATGGGATTTATCCTAATGCTCGCTTCATCTGTCAGGTAGAGTGCCTCAGCTGTTCCTGTTTCGCTGATGTTGCACCAGTCAAACGAGTACTCTTTAAACTCTCGACCTGCTATTGTACGTGTAGAGCTCCTCATCACTGGGATCACATCAAGGCCTTTTGCTTTAATTGCTTTGTACACCTCGTGTATCATTCCATGCCATTCCTGACCAACATTTGGGGAAACATTCGGCCAAAAATTCAAGTAGTGACTGAAACATGATTCAATACTTTTATAAGGAACTTTCTTGACTGCAGTGTTACGACTGATGTAATGAAGTAGATCTGCATACAGTGGAGCAATGATGTTCCGTTTCAAAGACTCATTCCAGTTTGATTTCAGACTTTGACCATCTTCCTTCCAAAGGCTTCTCCTGGCAGAATCTACTTCAAAGTTTCCATTGACGTGTACAGGCAGTCCAGTATTTCCTGGCAAGGGAAGAGAACAAAAGGCTTCTCCCTTAAAATCCATATCCAAGTTGCTCGGGCTCTTAATGCTTACACGTGCTGCTAGTGCTGCTTGGGGAAGTTTGTCTGAGAGTTTTAGTACATCGTCATCCGAGCCAAACTGTTCTGCAACAATCCATTTACTTTGTCTTTTATCTGAGGTGGAAATTATGGTTTCATAAAAAGTCTTTTTTGGGGTCCCCAGCTTGTCAGATTGTAGTGCATTTTGTAGACATTTTACAAAACCATCTTTTTCTTCCTTGCTTTTCTGTGGCAGACTTTTTTCCACTTCATAGATGGTTTTAAGTTTTCCTGATCGTTCATTGATTTCATGGACTTTTATTTTGCAGATGTTTTTCAGAAACAGAATCAGTCCTTCAGGATCTTCAGACAGGGCAGAGCACAGCTGTGTCATGTCATGTTCAGTGACTCCTTGTTTTGATATTTTGGAGCTGTTTGCATTGGCGCCCATCCTCAGGGGTAATCTGAACATGGTGCCCTCTTTAAGAGAAAAACTGTCTGGAAGAAAGGATTTGTAGACATCTGTATACATTGTCTTTAATCTGTCATCTAGTTCATAGCCAATCCCAGGTGGTGGTTTGTCTGAATGACTTTCGATGTATTTTTGATTGGGGTCAGAAATGCAAAGTAATTGATCTCCAGTGAGGATTGAAGGGCAGTCAGTCAGATGGTAAACAGAGTTAAATCCAACTCCGTATTTTCCTATCTTCCCTGGAGAGTTGTGTTTTCCTCCTTCTCCCAGCTGTTGAATGCCTTTCAAGTCAGCATCAGAAAACACTTTGTTGTTGAACACACACAGTGCTGGACCTTGGAGGTGGTTCCATTTCTTCCCAAATGTTTTTTCTTTTCCATGTTCTCGTTTGTCCCAAACAAAGTGAATTTCTGTTGCCTCTGCATCATCTGCATTTTGGATTAACTCTTTCAGGATATCTTTCTTCGATGGATAAGCTGAAATTATGTTTTTTATTCTAACTGTGAGTTGTTCCTTCTGTTCAAACTGAAAAGCAAACGGTGAAATGTTGTCAGCAACACAGTTTTCCAGAGTATGATGTCTGGTTGTTTTGATTCCAAAGTGGCGAGCCATAGGACGTGAGATATTTTTGTGACACAGTGTGATATCTTCAGTGACTGGCATCCATGGGCTGTCATTGTAGAACAGCTCATTTGCAGGTTGTAAGACCCCTTGCTCATTGGGTATCAGCCAATCACCCGTTGTTTCCTCTTTGGCCTCATATATCCCATTGTTTAAAATTGTAAGGCAAATTGATAGATCTCTTTGTGGCAGGGGCTTGTTTCCATGTTGAGTGTGCAATTCCTGAAGCACACTTTGAAACTGAAGGACTGTAAATTTCTTCATAACACCTACACTTTTCCAGAGATTCCTGTAACCAGTAAAGGCACTTGGAAGTATATGGAGATAGGGCTTTGCTTCAAATTGTTCATTTTCAGCTACACGGTTGACATTTACAAATGTATTGCCAACAAAGATGAATGGGAATGAATGTGCCCACTGTGAAATGAAGGTGGAATTCCCAGAATCACTGACCCACTGATCTAGAAACTTATAGCATTCATTTGCTATGTTGTGAAGCATGGCTCTGTCAGTGGATTGAGATTGCTTAGCTGCTTCTTGTAGCTGGTGAATCACAGTCTTTGGCTCTGGACTGCTGTGAACTCCCAAAACTTGAAGGAGTGGATCTGTGTTGTGTATTTTCAGACTGAGGTGATCCAGGACAGGTTGTGTCATGCTAACAAGTAGGGAGCATTTGTCACTAAAAACTTCAGTGGGCATTTTAAGTGTTACATTTCTGTCCTTTTTTGTATTACCAGGGGGAAATGCTGGGAGAAATGCAGTCCTCCTCAGTGTATCCCAGTGGCAAGAACCTGCCTCGTGCATGTGATACCTCATAAGTTCAAGGAGGCACTTCAGATGCACATATGCTTTCTCTTTGTCAGTGTTCCAGGTTTTAGTTATTGTCCTTACTTTCTCTGTGATGTCTTCCAGTGGGAGGTGATCATTTCTCATTCCAAGTTCCAATAAGCGCTGAATCCTTCTGGGAGCGCAAAAGTCATTCTCTGTCCCACCAAGCAAGCGTCCCTCATCTTGGTCAAAAAGACAAGCCACCTTCCCTGATGGATTCACTAGTTTCTGGATGTACTGCAGCTGTCCATCTTTTGTTGGTATGCATGGATAGCAGACCAGCAGACTGTCAATTTCTGTCATATGAAGGTCAATAGCATGCAGCACAAGAGTATTTCTACTCTGAGGGTCCATGGTGCTAAGATTATTGAACACTGCTTCTCTGTAAAACGTCTCCCAGTTCCATGTCCTATTTTGTAAAACCTTCTCTAGACCTGCCTGCTTGAAGTTGTTTCTCACCCACCGTGGAAGAGGAACAACATGATTGGATTCTCCTGCGTATTTCTTGCATACCTGTGCTGCAAGGGCACTGATGTCTTTATTGTCGTCAATGCTCTCATGTAAAAATATGGCATTGTTCATTGAGCACCAGCTTTCTCCATCACTAAAGAGTTCTGGGCCAGTAGAGTGTTGTGCAATGGCAGCATAAAACGCATCAACCAGTGGCTTGAATGTTTCACTCACTTTCTCCCTATCAGGCCAAAATGTGTGATAACAGTAGGTCTCCAGCTTGTCTTCAGACATTTCCTTTAGTGCCAAGAGTGCAGTAACATATGCAGTCACTACAGGATCCTGGAGGAGTGCCTTGTTCCAGTTATTTTTCACTCCACTTTCCCATAGACCCTTTCGGTTACTTGTCACAGCAAATGTTCCATTTATATTGACGGGAAGACCTGTGTGAATAGGAAGAGGGAGGAAGCAAAATGCTCGTCCAACAAGATCTTTTTGTAATGAGGCAAGTTTTCCAGTCTCTGGATTATTTTGCAAGGGTACAGCAATCCCACCGATGGGCAAAGAGAACTTAGCATGCCTGTTTTCTTGAAGGGCCATTTTCAAGGACTGCTCTGTCCCAAAGCAGTTGTACAGGAGCCAGGACTGGACTTCTGATACTCCAGACTGCTCACTGGTTATTTGAACAATGTTGATTGTGCAGCAGTCGATTATCTTTTTGCATTTACCATCAACTGTCATCAGTAATTCTTCAGCTTGACACTGCTTTGACACACAGGTTTCATCAGGAATCGTCATTGTACTCACAACAGTTTTAGAGACAGTGAAGATGGTTTCTATTTCGCCATCTCTTGGTGGAGTTGATACACCATTTGAGATATTTTGAAGGGATAATGTGTTGATTTTCTTCAGAAAAAGGAGGTGAGTTTGTGAATTCTCAGTAAGGTGCTGTTGAAAAGCAGTGATATCACGTGTGTGATGCACCTTTTGGCTTATTTCTGACTTGAGAGCCTCTTCTTCAGTTCGGAATGGTAGCTTGATCAGAGTTCCCCGATAGGGTTCTGGACTGGTGAAATTACAGTCAAAAATTCCTTCATATGGACCAAACTGGCCTGGAAACCAATTAAAAAGTCGCTGCTGGGAGAGATCCAGCTTGATTCCAGGATTAGTTTTGTATTTGATGTGCTTTTTAAGGTGAGTAACATTTGGATCCAGTATGAGAAGATGGTTGCCACTGAGGATGGAGGGGACATCTGTCACATGATAGACAGTATTAAATCCAAGACCAAACTTTCCAATTTTCTCTACTTTGTCTTCTTTTGTGGCAGCGCCAACTCTGACAATGTTTGCCCAATCCTCAGCTGTGAACAGCTCATTATTAAAAGCCCAAAGACAAGGTCCCTGACAAAGGGCCATGTCAGGGTCAATGAGACTTTCAGGGGCATCTCTGTGTACTCTGAAATCCATCAAGAATTTACAGACATCTGCCCCAGCATCCTCTGCATTTTGAATGAGCTCTTTGAAGATGTCACTTTCTTCATCATACTCTTTCAGAATGTTTTTAATCCTCATTGTTATTGGTTCAAATTGTCCACACTGTTCAATCCCCACTAGCTCTGGATTGAGGATGTAGGTGCTGAGAAATCGAATATTCAGCCATTCAGCCGTTGCTTTGAGGATTTCGTCATGAGTTACATAAATTTCTTCTTGATTATATTGCAGTTCTTTCAGTCCATTTTTGCTTACATCACAGAAGACTGCTGCTGAACATGGTTTAAGGGTAAATCTTTCACCCTCTATGATGACAGGCACTGGGATGTCACCCTGAACGGTCTTCTTCTCTTTCCACAGCCAGTTGAGAATTTCGATTGACACTTTTAGTTCAGAGGAACTGGCATATGGCTCTTGCCTTGCTTCAGTTGATTGTTGGATAGAATGAAGAATACCAACAATTTCTTCATCTGAAAGAAACTTTCTCAGGCCAAACCTCTGGAGCAACTTCTTGTATGACAAAAATTCTTTTGGCACTTTCCCAATGTAAGAGCTCAGATCCAGATTACATGGATAGTCAAGCACCAGATCCTGTGGTGAAACGAATTGGTTGTGCGCCCACAGCCAGCGTGTCTCATTGTTCATCACTGCTTCAAATGCAGAGATGTTTTCTTGCATGTGTTTGTAAATGCTATGCAACTTTCTTTTGAAATCCACATGTGTATCAGGATCAGCCATTTCTTCTGCTTTTGATTTCAAGACTGACAAATTCTTAATCACTTTTTCAGGTGGAGGTGGGCGTTTGAAGTCAAGTTTGATGCTAACTCTGTCCGTGAGCTTTCCGACTAGAGGTATCACATGCCCAACAATGTCCTCATACACAGAATGTCTTACTTCATCTGGGCAGAAAAAACACTTTTTCTGAGACCCGTTACTGAATGGACTTTTGTCATTATCAGGTTGATCACATGGTAGCCATTTTAGCATTTTGATGTGTTGAAGCTGCTTATGAGAAAACTTAGACAATAGATCATTGGCATCCAACATCTCCAAGAGAACCCGAGCTCTTTTGAGAGCCTCGGTTTCAGAGTCCACATGCAGTTTCTCAATTAGTGTGGCGGCATGCAACAAATGCTCAGGTGACATGTCCACTTCTTTATTTATTAATCCAAGATCAGTTAGGCTTTCTAGCATCTGCGGTGTATGAGTGTATAAAGATGGGGGGAAGAAGTCTGACTCAAGTATGACTGTAAAACTTGGAACTCTTGGATCAAAAAAGCTTGAGGTCTTTTTCAGCTCTCCGTTCACTTCAATGAAGCTCAAGTCCTTGCATCTGCGCTTCACAGACTGGTTTTGAGAGAAAAGGATATTACCATGCTGTAAAATCCAAGTCATTATTTTCTGAGTGTCTTCGGTGCTGCAAGCCCCCATCTCAATACAGTCGATGAGCACATTGGCTGCTGCTGCTGTGTCCAAGAGATTAACTTTTAGCAGCTGTAACAATCTGCGATCTGCCTCACTTGCACACTGGATGACTGAATCAGGCATAGGGAGCTCTTTTGGTACTGTCAGGGCAGACGTTAGAAGCACAGCTTGTTTGGATTGAGCTGCAACACAGAATCCTTTCATTGTTTGAAACAAAGGCAACTTTGAGAGCAAATCTTTCTCTCTGCCTGAGAGAGAATCCAGGTGAGAGAGGTAATCTTTCAGTTCCTCTCTTGCTCTATCAGACACAGTTTTGAGTTCTTTGATGAGATGCTGAGTGTCTAAATTCATCAAGACCTTCATGACACTCCTCGGAGATGGACACAGTACATAGGGGTCGAGGTCTTGGTGCTTGAGCCACTCATTTCCTCTCACTACTGTGCCACCGACTCTGGTCATCAGCTGAGCTATTTGGTCTGGTAAACTAACCTGCTTGTTTTTCTGAAAAATGATGGTTGTGTTGTGCTGTAGCTTTGCTAGAGGTATGGGTTGACTGACAGACAGAGGACTGATTGGTATTATAGGTAATTCAGTGAAACGACTTAACTCATTGAAGTAAGTGTTGAGAAATTTCCAGAACTCCTGAATCCAGTGTAATGGTGGATGCTGACTGTTGCTAACGTCCCATGTAACAAGCGCCGTCCCCGTCTGCTTCCAGTCCTGGGGCATATGCCTTCTTGTATATTCAGCCACGTGGTCTGCATCGATGTTGATGACCATGAATACATCTAAAAAGCAGATATTTGGGAACATTTTTTTTAAATATATGTATTTATAGTGTCTAGACTTACAGATGGTTCATGCAAATAACTCTGAAATTGACCATGACCTACTTTTTTTGGCCAGTTGTTTTAGATGGTTGCTGCAGGCTGGACTCAGATCATGTGGGATGAAGAGGTGTTTACAGTTTGGCAGCAAGGTTCTGCAGCAAAGATAAGTTTGTTGATTAATACATTTCACAAGGGACAGGGGAAAGTGCATACAGTGACCAAAAAGAGATAATTTCTTTACAGTCCACAGTAAATCCAATCTAACAAACATAAAATAGTAATTGTTGATTAATATATGGCAGAAGGGCTGCAACGACTCACTAAATATGATTTGATTTGTGTGGAATATGTCGAAGCTGATATATTATGCAAGCATCTCAAGAGAAATGATCCACTGACTTTCTGACCTCAAACCATTCGGATAGCAGCTCTTGTATTTGGACTATTACAGTGAGTTTCATTGTCACTGTTGGTTGGTGCTCAGACAAGAACTCACAGACTCTCTAGAGCAGATACTCATTGCTTACATGGCAGTGCAGCTTTCTAGTGCTTGTACAAAACATAAAAAGTTTTAGCAGTTTGAGCATGCATGGTAGGTCAATTAGTGATTCTAAATTGGCCAAAGATGTGCATGTGAGTGTGAATGGTGACCCTCTACAGCATAAGCAGTAATATATAATGAATAACACTGCTGCATCTCCATTAGCACTGCACTTCAATCAATAAAAGACATTGAAGTTAAATTCATAGTCCATGATAAATGATAAATATATATTTTTTTTTTAAAGGAACTTTTACTTAAAAAATGTCCTAATCATTATAGTTTGAAATGGGTTCTCCATTCATAGATATTATTTTAAAATATGTCCTGATTGTTTTTCAATAACAGTGTCATATGGGAAGTTCTTTTTTTATTATTAAGTGGTTTAAAGATTAATTGACTACTCAGAAAATAGTTGATGTGTTAATCGAGTAAAAATAATTGTTTGTTGCTGCGCTATACTCTAACAAATGTCAGACTGTGTCAGACAGTCTGTACTAATGGTCCCAACCACTGACAACCTTGACAACTCACACCTACCTCCAATTTAGAATCACCAATGGACCTAACGAGCATGTCTTTGGACAGTGGGAGGAAGCCGGAGTACCCGGAGAGAACCCACGCAGATACAGGGAGAACATGCAAACTCCTCACAGAAAGGCCCCAGTGGGCCGGTAGAACAATCCTTCTCGGTGTGAGGCATCAGTGCTCACCACCACACCCACTGTTCCGCCCACATTATAACATGCTGTTTATTTATCATTGTAACAATTATAGTAATTATTTTGCCTGTGCGCAAAACAATAGAAATGGGCCAAAAACAAAGGTAATTTCCCAACTATAGGAGTGTGTCATTTATTTTAAACGCTCATGATCATATAATGGTCACACAGCAGACAAATTAAACCCTACCTTGGAAATTCGATGCTGTCAATTAAAGCAGTGTCCTCCTCTCTGTTTGTGAAAGATCTGAAAGAACCATCGCTGAGTGGAAGCAGTTGAAGGCCCTCGAGTTCTTCGTATTTTCCATCACTCAAAATGTACTCTAAGAGACAGAGTTTGTCGTCTTTGCTCATGTTATGAACTCCAGTCCTGCGGAGAATGTCCCTGAAGAAGGTTGGTGTCACATATTTTAAGGTAGCTGGATCTGGATAGGCTTTGTTCATAGCCATTGCAGCACTAGCTGGTAGAGTGACAAGATTTTCTTCACAGGAAACTAAAGTCCTTTTAATGGCAGACAGTATGTCGGTGCTTGTTGGACCATTACAGGGGAATACAGCTTCTGATGGAGTGATGAATTGTGTTTCATTTTTGGCAAGAGAGAGGACGGCCACATTCTGTGTGAATAAGTGATGAAAAACATCCAGAGCAACGTCGTACCATTTGTCCTTGTGTTGTACCTGGGCGATATCTGGCCACAGATTGTACACAGAAGAGACTGGGAAGATAGATTCTTTGGCAAGTTGGATGGCATCTTTAATGATCATGACGTATGCATGAGGGAGCACTTCCTTAATCAGCAATTCATTCCACAGAGCGTGGTCGTCATGTTTCTGATCCTCCTCTTGCCACTTGATTTGCCTTCTATTGTCTGTGAGGCCAAAGCACGCATTGACATAAACTGGCAGTCCTGTCTTGTTGGAGTCATTGTTTGGGAGGGGGAGGAAGCAGCTCAGTCTACTCTCACTACAGTCTCTCTTCTCACCACAAGCAAATGCCAAGTCAACTTGAGGTAAAAAGCTCAACTTTTCTGCAAGGGAATCAAGATTCTCCACGTTGCCCTCTTTCATGGTACATGTTGTCACAAGCCATTTTGTTTCTTTGTAGTTTTCTGAATTGAGAGTTATCACTTTGAATCGTGTCTCACTCTTGATAACTGACTCATCTTCTGACTCCAGAACCACTTCTGTGGGGACTGAGGATTTCACTTCAAGTCTGGTGGTGACAATGCCATCTTCATTAACATGTAATAAGGACACAGAGGTCACGTTTTTCAAGAAGAGGAGGCTTAAGTCTGCATCTGCAATGAAGCTATCAAAAAGTTCAACCACCCTATCTGAGTCATAAAGATTATCTGAAATGTCTGATGTCTCTTTGCGTAAGGGGAATCTGAAAATGGTCCCGTCAAATTTCTGATCCTCCATGATAACCTTTGACCATTCTTGTTCGCTTACAAGCAAAACAATATCTCGAAAGGGTTGGAACTGATCATGCATGTTCATCAGAACTTCTTGGTGTTCATTATCATCCAAAGACCACAGGAATCCTCCTTCTCCTTCTCCAAATGTTTTTTCTTGGGGGTCCAGAAAGCCAAGGTGTCCTGAACTGAATATACCTGGCACATCTGTGGATAAAGTATAGCAAGTATTGTTCCATTAATTTTACTGTGTATGTTACCAAAGAATGCCAATTAAACTCTGTTGGACTATTATACAGCAAGGTAGGTATACACGGTTTCACCTGTTGTGTGGTAAACAGAGTTGAAGCCGATTCCAAATCTCCCAACTTTGTTTGGGTCATTGCGTTTGATGCTCCTTCCTGTACTCTGAATCCCTCTCCAGTCGTCATCGGTAAATGCTGCGTTGTTGTAGGCATAGAGAGCCGGACCTTTGCAAAGACAAATGAAAGTATTCTGAAGATAAGTGATTCAGGTTGTGAGATAAAAATGAGACTGGAAACAGAAACAACAGACATATGGGAATTTCTCCCAGAAGCACTCAATATAAAATGTTGACTTGAATTGGTTCTTTGACAATAACTTTTTACTATAAGTAACCAAGTTAATATTTAGATAAAAAAAAAAAATTATTTAAAAACGTGCCAACCAATCAGGACTTAAGAAGGCAAGGAACGTGAAAGCAAGCAAAATATAAAATTCAAAAACTAAGAACCAGGCCGAACCATTTGTGGCACTATACCTTTTTTTTCTGTAAGACTATCAAAAAACACTGAACTATGTTCTATTTGCTCAATTCATCACTTTGTAATATAAAGACATGAATAATATTAGTTCATCATTCACTAAACATTATCAATACCTTGGTATTTTCCCAGTTCCTCCGTCCAAAGGCTCTCCGTCCCGTAGCTTCTCTCATCATGGATGAAAACCACATCTGTGGCTTGAGCATCATCTGCATTTTGAATCAGCTCCTGTTGACAAATGGAGACAACAACCGTTAACAGAGGCCAGCAGAACAAGTGGAATCACTGACATATACACCATAGGGAGTATCCTGCCACGGCAATCCAGCTAAACTGCCGAGAACTAGATAACTAGTGGGTCTGGGTGATATAAACATTACAGACCGAAGAGCAGGTCTTTCCCTTACTGAGCTGTTGCCTCTATCAGCTCCCTGTCCCACACACAAACAGGCATATGTGCACATACACCCCAAAAGGTTTTGACGCATTTATTACATTATGGCCTTGATTTTGCACTGTATCTTTCTTGTTTTATTTCTGTATCTTTTGTAGAAATGACAACTTTAATTCATTGTGCAATAACCTTTATACTGCACTGTTTCCATTTACCTGCATTCCCAAGTACCCTTTATTTTAACGGAAAAAATACATTGATGTATAAGAAATCCTACAAAAAAAAAAAAAAAAAGAAAATATATCTGTAGAATAATAAAATAATCAACTAGAAGAACAGAAACAACTAAAAGTGACCAAGGACAATTATACTTTTAACACAGGGATAGAGATCCATCAGGATTTAGATTCTTCTCTAGGTTATTCCAGGTCACAAGTTTGCAGGGAGTGGTACTAGATTTCCATGTCTACACCTGCAACATAATCTCATTGCACAGGATGTTGGCCCACTTTTACTCCATGGATGGGTCCATCCAGTTTTATTTATTTATTTATTTATTTATTTTAAATGCCACCATCTGTGGTTAGGGTTTGTTAAATGTGACACCTCCTTCATGTTTTGTTTTATGCCTTCAGCAGCAGAAATAGTACACTTTTAAAATTAAAATAATCCTGCAAATCACAGATTATAGTCCCCTGTTTTAGGGATACAAAATAAATGGAAGACTAAATCAACATGTTTTATGACCGCAAATTATACCAACCTTTAAAATCTGTCCTCCATCTGGATATCGACGTAGAATATCTTTCAGGTAGTCAATGAAGGGCGGTGCTGTGGCCCCGAAGGAAGTCCTAAACAAAGCAGCAGGATGAGAGAGAATGAAATTCAAATCAACACAGTTGTTCTTTGAAGCTATGAAGGTAGAAAGATCCAGAAGCACAAATAGTGGACTGTAAAATTACATAATACCTGGTATGAAATTAGATAATATCATGCTGGTCAATAAAATGTTTGGTATGAATCTTGAGTCTTACAAAGTAGACTAATTATTATTTACAAATGGTTAAATTGATGTGTAGATATTTGTACAGATGTGTACTCTGAGGCTAATAGAAATCTTTTGTAGAAGGCCTCGTAAAGGATAATGCACAGTATAAGCTCATAACTGCATATATTTTCATATGTAATTGGTCTCTTAAATGGCAATTCATCAAGCCTAATCTACAGCACGAACACATACAGTAAATACAATTAAGGTTTATGATTTGTTGTTCAGATTTAAAAACTAAAACGATATACTAATGTGGCTAATGTAGCCTTAAAATTCACTCGGAAAATAATAATTTAAAAAAAAAGATCCAAGTTGATCTTTGATGAAGATGTGCTCGTGTACCAGTTTCAAGTAGCATACAAAATGCAAAAAGGGGAAGTTGCAGAGGTTTCTGCAGAAGTCAGCTATTGCTTCAATACATTTTCCGTCATTGCAAACAAAATGAGAAGAAGAACAAGAGGCCACCCGCCTTCGTAATGAGTCAGTATCTTCAAATACAAATAGACTGGAGTACACAACTCACCGAGCTTTTTTCTTTGTCTTCTGACTCATCCTTCCTGGGCTGGTTGCTGTATGAGAGCCAGAATATAGTGACAGGTATTATTGCACAGTGAGCCTCTGTGTCCACATCAAACTGAAATGAAATTAGAGTAATCACAGAAGAAGCCACTTGTTTGTTAAAAAAAAAAAAAAAAAAGTATAATTTACATCACAAATTTTTCAACATAAGTAAGAAAATAAATAAATCAAAATGGAAATTACTAAGACTTTTTGTGATGTATATACTTGAATACTCATTTCTCACTATTTTTATATTTTTTATTTTTGTAGGTATCCTTTATTGAGCCCTAATGGTGGGATTCAATCTCTGCATTCACCACATCTGAACAGAAATAATAAACAAATGCTATGGTTATGAACTTTAATTAGGTATGACAAAGAGCAGTCAGCAGACAAGGATTTCTCAGTAATTATTTCAATGGAAAAGAAAAAATAACTGAAAGATTGTCATAAGATTGTCATACCTAATGAATTGCATGATGGAAAAATTATTTATCGCTGCAACAACAACTTGAGAAAACATGTCTTGTTTGAATTATTTTAATGAAACTTTAGCTGTGCACATATTTTAATACTGTCATGGTTCTGTGTTAAAGTTTTCCAGTGAACCTGTTTTAAGTTTCCTGTTTTATTTTGTAAAGTTCTTCCTTGGTTTCCTGTTTAGTGTGACTCCCTGTAGTTTCCCTTTTTGATTGGTTCATTGGTTTCTCCTTGTGTGCTCCGCCCTCCTTAGTTTCACCTGTGTCTTGTCACCCCTCTGCCCACTTGTGCGTCATATAGCCCTGCATTTCCATTGTTCTCTGTTGTTTGGTCTGCATTCTTTCCTGCATGTACTTCTGTTTCTCTGTTAACTACCCCTTGGCTGTTATTCCATGCCTGTTGTCTGTAACTTCTGTTCTGTAATCTTTCCCCTGTTATCTTTCCGTGTTCTTGTCTCCTTTTGGCTTTGCTCTATTTGGATTTTCCTGGCATCCCTGCAGCGCCTTTTGTAACCATTTTGTTTTATTAAAACCATTTTGTTTCCAACTCCTGCTTCATCTCTTGGTGTCCTGTGTTTGGGTCCTGCCTCCCCACCTCCAAACCGTGACCAAAAAAAAAACAAAAAAAAAACGTGAACTCTCCATTTTGGAGTCTATGACCGTAGTTCAAAATTAAAAAATGTGGACTATGAACTTGAAGTAGTTCACTCTTATTCTACAGTAGATTTTCACAATAGTATAGTCCTAATGAGATTTCTGTGCCTCACCTGAGGCTTTTACACAGATTGAACAAGCAAGAGTTTCCGCATACTGACAAACTTCCTGTAGAGATTAACAAACCGGTTACACCTCTGCATCAGTTCTCTGAAAGCAGGAAATTAATAAGATGAATGATCAGAAAGATGAAAAGCTACGGTTTCAATAATCCCTCTTGGCTACTTCAAGAAGAAACCTGAAGGTCACATCACAATGTTCGGATTATGTTGATGCCAATAGCAACCCAGGCTAGATAAACACTCCCACCAGTCATTAGCCTTCAGTGAACGGAAGGATCTCTGTCTCCCTCAGTTCAGTTCTAGTCTCACTTCACTGATACGTCATATTAAGAAACCCCTTTCAACTAATTGAAATGTGTGCTGTCCAGAGATTATAGACAGCATAGCTGGTATATGATCATGATGGACTGCTGCAGCTGAGTCCCCATTGTGGGACAAATAAAGGTTTTTCTTATTCTTATCATCTGGGATTTTGGACATTGTAATTTTATAGTGCAGCTTAAAGTGTGTTGTTTGTGTATTATATACTATACTGCATATATTACACTTAAGTAGGTTAGCACAAGAAACAATAGCAGAGACAAGTTGCATATTAACCGTTATGTGTCTCTGTAATAATATTCATTATAAAGGCACATAGCCTCCCTTATCTCTGATCATCCTTCAAAGAGAAAAACAAATTGACCCTGATCTTTTTAAAAACTAGAAATTCACCTGCTATTTCCCCATATATGTCCCTTAAAGTCTTAAAGTGTGAGTTAATTTACTCACTGATAATTGCAGAATAAAAAACTCAAATCACAGTAGGCCTACCTCAGACATGGTGAAGTGCAGTGTGGTAGCAGTCCCTCTGTAACTAGGGATGCTAGATCTGCTGAATATAAAGGCTGCTGATGTCCAATCCCAACAGCACACGCATGTGCCGCCAAATATTTGTGATGTTAGTTTCGTTTCCCAGTGACATGTCTGGAAAAACGAAACTGAACGGAAATAAGACAGCGAAAATAACTTTCAGTAGTCCTCAATCAAATGAATCTGTCTCAGCAGTCATAACTAATCAGAGATCGGTTTTGTGTAAGTTTTCCATTCATATGTTTAAACTCAGCCCATCTTCTCCATCATGATCACATAGAGGACAGTTGTTCCGCCGCTCGCTAGATGATGCTGCAGCCCCGTTTTAAATCACACAACCGGGCCAGCGTCTTGGAGGAAAACGCAGGCGACGGAATACAACTACCCTTTTGTTGTGTTTTTAGCTGTGTTTAAACTTGTCTCGTTGAGATATAAACACTGCACACATGCGCTTGTTAGGAAGTAAGAAGACGGTACGTGAAATCTTTGTTCATGACTCGCATCCTCAAATGCTGTACGCATTATAGTCTGGAGTGAAGCAGGGCCTGCAGGGGCGGCTGATGTTGATGCTAAGGAAGCTAGTGTAGCTCTGCCTTTCACATTTGCATGTCGGCGTTTTTTTCTGGCTGTTAGTGCCACAAACCGCGTGATCTGCTGGGATCTTATACAGTCTGTATGCTGATAAAATACTGCGTCGGTAAACATGAAATGGTACAAAGATACTATGACGCTTGGCTCTTAGTGTGAAAGCTGGTTGGCTAAAGAGCAAAGGGATAATAAAATGGTCTAGTTTTTAATATAGCGCCTTTCTACCCATTCGCTCACATAAGCGGACACGCATTCACACACCAGTGCCAAGCACTGGGAGTAAGTGGAGTTCAGTGTCTTGCTCAAGGACACTGCGGGGATCGAACCGCTAACCTTCTGGTTCGTGGACAAACCGCTCTACAGAGTCACAGGGATGCGTTTTGTGTAATGCACGTCTAAAAGCAGCACCCTTTATTTCATAATCATTTGTTTTCCCTCTCAGATGTGAAAACCCCTCCCCTCCTGCTCTGGCCCTAGAGGGGACCATGTTGGAGAAAGCTGGTGACAAAGTGCAGCAGTCAGGGCACTGCTCAGACTGTGGATGCAGCTTCAGCCTACCGGAGCCCGACACTGACCCTGATTCCCCCAACCCTTCTGCTGCTCCTAAACAGGAACATGACAGTCCCTCCAAATGCCCCTCCTGCCTGGAAGGCAGCAGCCCCCCTAGTAATGGCCGACGGCCACACCGACGCATCCGTCTGGAGCCTCACAGCTGCAGCCTGTGCACCAAAACCTTCATCTCCTCTGCCCACCTGACCCTTCACCTGGCCTCGCACAACAAGGAGAGGAAATTTAGATGTAGCACTTGTGGCAAGTACTTCCATCAGTCCTCCCACCTGATGGCACACAAGATAACTCACAGTGGAGATAGGCCGTTTAAATGCCCAGAGTGTGGGAAGACCTTCGGCCGTGCCTCGCATCTGAAGACCCACCGTCGCCTCCACACAGGTGAGAAGCCTTTCAAGTGCACCTACTGCGACAAGTCGTTCACCCAGAAGGCCGGGCTCCTGGCTCATGTTCGTCTACACACTGGGGAGAGGCCATACAAATGTGAGAAATGCGGCAAGGGTTTTAGCTCTCTGCCACTCTTGCTCTCCCACAAGGCTCAGGAGGCGTCTGGAGAGGCCAAACCAGTGGTGCCTGCAGCCCCGCTCAGCCCGCCTCAGAAGACCCAGAGCAGCTCGGAGGATCTGAAATGTGGGGTCTGCTGCCGCACCTTCGTACGATCATCATACATCAGGCTGCACATACGCCTCAACAAGGGGCAGCGGCCTTATCACTGCAAAGTGTGCAACAAGACCTTTGTCAAGCTGGACACGTTTGTGAACCACTGTGACAAACACTTGAGGCAGAAAAAAGATAAAAACAAGGACGTTGAAGACAAAGTGGTTAAACCTCCTCTGTTCGTTCCACTCTCCAGGCCTCCTTCTCCTGAGTCCACTCAGCCTTTATCCTCTGATGTCAACACGCGCTCCAGATCTAAAGCAAAGTGTAAAACGGAGCCATGACCTAAAGGGGACAGCTCACTGGGACGACGACCGTTTTGACTGAGGAATGTGTCATAGCAGTTCACCCACAGCACATAGTAACAGGACCGTAGTGGTTTTAAAGAAACTCACCTCTTACTGAAACATCAAATATGTTTACAAAGAGTTTAATAACTCCAACATATTATTTAATTTACATCAGCATATTTTATTTGGAATAATGAATTTCACTGTGAATAAGAAATTGTCTTTGTAAAAATGTTGTTTTAATGTGTATTTTAGCACAAAAGCCTAATTAATATTTGTGATATTTCAGTGGCATAAAATGTTCACTCTAGTCTTTCAATGTAAAAAAACAAAAAACAAAAAAAAAGTAATATCTGAAACCATTTTAAATTATGGTTAAGCTCCATACAAGCCCATCGGCATGTAGGTAAAAATGACAATGCAATTGAAATGCTTATTGTTGAACAATATGCACATTAAAATGAAGCTAAAAACAGTGTGGAGTTCTTAGTGTTGCTTCAGTTGGACCCCAAGAGTGAAAACATCTGTGAATAGTAGTTTGATGTTAGCATTGTCAAGCACCAACAACACTGCCTTAAACAAACCTAGTAAAGTTAAGTCAGAGCAGGCGTGTTCTCCTCTGTTAACATGCTCTTATAGCATGATATGGTGCATCACCTGGGCCGGTAGCCATCAGGCGTATCAACAGAGTCCTACACATCCATGCCAGGCGACCCTCCTTCGATCGCCATATTCATTGCAACGTGTGAGTCATGTTTAGTTCCTGGTCAGCAAAAGCTCACTGCTCCACAGAGGAAGCATTAGACTGGTTTCCTGTAGATCTGATGATTGAGAGTCTGTCACCTCCACATAGGGAAACTCTTTGTCCCGACCTAAAGACACAGAAAAAAACAAGTTAACATCTCGATGGACATTCTTGGGAGGTTAATGTGTGTAGCTAAATCATTGTGCAAATCTACCACCGCCTAACGGATGTAGACAATGCATCAATTGGATAAAGCTTAAGATGTTTGCCTGGCAGTCGTCTGTATCCTCTGTGCTGCTGTTAATATTCCAGTGCAGGGTAACGGTCATGTGGCGTCTCCAGACGGGGTTCCTGTGCAGGACAATAGTTCCACTGATGGAGTCTCCGGCACAGACACTAACCGGCCTGTCTAGCATGAACAGAGTCTGCTTCCAGTGTGTTGGACTAAAGAGAAAGGCCTCTTGTTAATATTAATCTAATTTGTCTTTAATGAAAAGTAACTGCTGAAGATGCCTTTTGTGTATCTTTACTCAGAGTTGGGTCCCGTGTTTAGCTCCACCGCTGCACCTCTTGCCTCCAGGCTTTCAAAATGAACAGTGAACCAGGCGGTGAATCCATGAAAAACCCCAGACTTTTCCACACAAAAGTGAAACTCACCCTTCATTTCCTGAGAAATGAAACGGATGCCGGTTTGTTACACAATCCCCTGTGTTTTGGATTAGCAGCGTGTCATGATAATGAAAGCTCACACAGTACCTCCAGATCTTTCACTTGCAAAGTGTACATGTCCAGGTAGATGACGTCGCAGGGAGAAGTGAGGCAGTCATCAGGCTCAATGAGGTGACTGAACTTGGGCTTGGTGAAGAACTCCTGCTGTGCCAAAGGCCTGCAGGGATAAGAAACATTACACAGCACCGTGGAAGAATTAGTTTACAGCCACAGAGGATAACATGACTCAACATAAAGTAGATCATTTACACAACACAAACAACTATGGACTTTAGCAAGCATGTGCATGAATAGTTTTAATGACACATGATGTGACGGACTGTACTTGAACATAAGGATTGTTAAAAGTATTAATTTTACGATATCCTGGTTCATAAAATCCCTTATCCAAGTGCATGCTGAACTTAAACTGCATAGCAGTCAGCCAGCAAAACTAAGATGGAATAATGAATAAAGGGAAGGCCTGACGGTAATGCAGATCATGAACTGCACTGTCACTCTTGTTTTTCCATTAGCCGTGATCAGATGACGACTCCCACAGAGTGGTAACTGGAACAAGTGACTGAGAAGTTCCAGGCCGACAGAAAGAATCTGCTAACTTTGCGTAGACAGTATCCAGGTTTCTCATATATGAAACTTCTCCCTGTCATTCTCTATCTATTCCATCTATTTTCCAAGGTCCAGAATTTCATTTTAATATTATTATTAGAAGTACAGATCAACTTTAGAGAGACACAATTTTTATGTTCCAGGGTAACATTAGGTAACAGTTAGATAATATATGAAGTTGCTGGTGGACAAAACAATTACATGTGCAAAATGAGGAATGTATGTTAGAAATAAAGAAGTGAGCAAACAGAGGTAGTTATATTTACATATATGGTAAGTCAGACAAAGTGCACAGATCAGGCATAACATTATGACCACCTTCCTAATATTGTGTAGGTCTCCCTTGTGCTTCCAAAACAGTTGTGACTCATCAGAGAATGGACATGGGCCTTCTGAGGGTGTCCTGTGGTGTCTGGCAACAGAAAGTTGTTAGTGGGGGGGCCTTTGGGTCCTATGGGTTGAGGGGAGGGGCCTCTGTGGATCAGGCTTGTTCCAGTGGATCCCGCAGATTCTTGAACAGTTTGGGATCTAGTGGATTTGGAGGCCAGGTCAACACCTTGTGCTGTTCTTCATGTTTATTGAGTTGCTTCCTAAACCGTTTTTGTGTGTGTGTCTGTGTCAGGCTGCATCCTGCTGGGGATGGCTGTTGCCATCTAGGGGTGTCATTGCTATGGGGTGGGGGTTCCTGGTCTGGTCTAGGTGGGTGGTACATGTCTAAATAACATCCACATAAATGCCAGGTCCAAAAATTTCCCTGCAGAACAGCATATTAGCATAAAAGGAAGGACTTGTCTGTGGCTCGCATTCAGTTCCAAATTCAACACTTTTCAGACTTTCACACATGCGTCACCCCATATGTGACGTTGCTGCCTGGCATCTACATGCACATCCAAGCCCAGGATGGTGCTGAAAAGGGAGTAAGAACAAGACAGGACATTGTTCACTGTCGGACGCTGAGTAATGGTCTTACTGAAGAGGGGTGAAGTCTAGGCCATAGGGCCGCTCCCAGAAGGCCATCTTCTCTGAGTAATAGCTGTCGGCCTGACATGGCACCAGGGTGAGGGCTGCGGAGGACGGCCACATCACACCGCCGTCTCTGAGCCAGCGGTCCCTGGCCAGCAGGACAGACTCCACCATGAACTCAAACTAGACCAGGGGGACGAGGAGGAAAATAAATACGAAACCAAAACATTAGGTACACTAGTGAAAAGTGTTCTAACAAGTCAGGTCTGCACTAACTCCTCCTTCATGACTGTTATATGTTCATTGTATGACTAAACAATTTAAGAAAGGGGGTAATTCAACTGTATGAAGCTGGTGTACCTAGTGAACTGGGAAGTGAATGTATAGTAGATTCAAATACACAATAATGGAAAAAAAAGAACAAACATAAACATTTATATTAGTAACAAAAAGGAATTGTCATTGTTACCAGGAGGCAGTTCCCCATCCACTCAGACACCAGGACGTCCACCTGCTCCGGCAGCTCGATCTCCTCAGCTCGGCCCTGGAGCACTGTGACCACCTCCTCACAACTGTTCTGCTTCACCAGCTGTCTAGTGTACTCTACCATGGAGCTGGCCTCCACAGCATACACCTACAATACAAAAGACACATTTGCACACTGTATGCGCATCATGCCGTTTGCACCATGTAGCATACTCCTTGTCCAGCAGATGGGGGTATGAGTACACTAATGTTCAAAACACAGCACACCTAAACTGAGCCGTTTTTTAGGGCCATGTTTACGTGGATAAAATGTTCTTGAGCGTGATTAAAATCACTCTGACAAGAGATTCCAACTGTTTACACAAACGCTAAATAAAGAGATTTGATAAGATGCTCAAAAACTATACAACAGAATATAACTTTTTTTAACATGTGCAAAGTGGCGTTGCCCACTGTGGAGTGCAGAGTCTGTCATAAACATAAGAAGAAAATAAAAAGCAATTTTCCCTACCTTCATTTAAAACACTGAACAGAGTGAATAGAAAAGGAAGGCTTTAACGATTCTGTCTTTGTTCCTATTTTCGAACACTTGTTTGAACAGCCTGTTGTTTTGCTACAGCCTTGTTTCTGTCCCTCCTGGAAACTGGTCACGTCAGCTGATGTTTACCCAAAACATGAAGAAAGTATACATTTAGAAGGAAGTTATTGGATCAAGCGTTCACATGGTTATCAGCGACTAATATTTTTTATCTTGAACCGATTATAAAAGGTTTACACCACCGCAATCAATCCGATTACAAAGTCCTTCCAGTCGGGCCAGTCTGCTACAACTGAGGCAGTTACACGGGGCAGTTTTGTTCTGAATGGGCTATTATTGATGATTTGTGAAATACTATAGTCCATGTAAATTTATCGGCTATTATACATGTATTCCATTAATGTGAACAAACATACTTCTCTGGATTTACGCCAAAGTTTACTTGGCGGGTTTTGTTTTTATGGAACACTTGGAAGCACAGCACAAGATTTAAATGAACACAATACAGCGCAGCCTTCCTAACAAACTACGTGTGTGTGTGTGTGTGTGTGTGTGAGAGAGATAAAGACCGGATGTGTTTTAATTACTTCCCCACTGCTCACTGTTAACATTACCACTGAGGGTTGTGCCAGCTGAGCACAGAATAGGCTGATGATGCCGGTCCCACAGCCGAGGTCCATCACCACCTTATTCCTCAGGGCAGCACTGTTGCTGAGAATAACCTGCCGGTACGTCTCAGTGCGGCTCCTGTCTGACAACATCTCCAGGTGAAGCCTCTGTATCATGAGATACAATGAAACACAATAGGTGATATGGTTTGGTGACGTTTGGTGATGTCCGGATCATCGAGTGTCTGCTCTTTCAGACCAAAGCAATAAACAGTCACAGGATTGATTGACAAACACTGCTAACTGATGAAATGGGACATGAAATGAAATGGTAATTGTGAGAAAACCTTCCGTCCATCGTCTAGAACCGCTCAACCTGTAGAGGGCGACACAGGGGGCACCGTGAACAGGTCACCAGTCCATCACAGGGCCAATTATGAGAAATAATGTGAAATCGAAATGGACAGAAATAATAGCTGATGAAACAAACAGCATTTGATGAAGAAGAAAAAAAGAAGTTCCTATTCATTTACGCAAGATTTTATCTTGTTTCAGGTATTTATGTTTCATGTTTTGCTGCAGGAAAAGCAGTTGTTACCAAGGTAACACTTAGTGTAATTCAAGTCAACTATTTCC
The DNA here is from genome assembly GCF_963514085.1 of Chelon labrosus. Classification (NCBI taxonomy): domain Eukaryota; kingdom Metazoa; phylum Chordata; class Actinopteri; order Mugiliformes; family Mugilidae; genus Chelon; species Chelon labrosus. The sequence continues at coordinate 19,562,269 of NC_140341.1, forward strand.
ATAACAGAGCAACGACTACATTTCTTACATTTCTGCATTCAATAAATTGCTGACTTTGCATATTTCTGAAAGTCAGTAGCAGAACAACAATGTTTTTATGCTGATTTCATGTATCTGTTGTGGGCTTGATTTCCCAACACGTCTCAAAGCACCTATGTTACCCTGTAGGGAAAGTGTAACTGACAAAATTGTGTTAATTTAATCAGGTATACTTGAAGTCTCTACATCCTGATGATTGTGGCTAAAAACTGGGTTGCCCTTTGTTATATATCAATATACATCAACTCAGTTGATATAGTTTAACATGTCAGCATGTGCAACTTTAAGATGATAAACATGCAAAATATTAAAGCTTTTTAAATGTTCTAACCAGTGTCCCATAACTGCCAAAGTATTCTTCATCCTGCCATGGATCTTCCAGTGAGGTGTCCTCCTCCTCCTCCTCCTCAGCAGCCTCCAGGCGCAGATAGCTGGCAGGAACATAACCTGTAACCCCCTGCAGTTCTGCCCACCACCACTCTGGTGACGGCTTGGCACGTACGAGTAGTTTGTCCCCCGCATTAAAACGTAGCTGTGGAAATAAAGACACGATTAGCGCTGAACCTCAGACCTTCGCTCGTATAGAGTTATTAGATTTCCATTGATCTGGTCTGTCTCTCTAACCTGGTCGCTCCCTCTTCCTGTAAAATCTGACAGGGCAACGTATTCCCCATCACAAGATCCATTATCCTCGTCCTCCTTCTCGGTCTGCATGTCTGACGACTGTTCTTTCGCCACGCCTGCAGTCGGTTTCCCTCAGAGAAACGAGGAAAAAGTTTTCAAGAACTGAAACTTTGAGTCTGAGTTTAAAACACAGTGTGTACTAGAGAGAAACGAGCGGCAAAACTCTCACTCCAGCTGGCTTGTGCGTATCGCGTATCTTAACCACTTCCTGTTTAGACGTAAGATTGCGTTTCCGTGTCTTCACGTTGCATCGGAAATCTCTAAACTTTAAATCCATAGTACAAGAACGACAGGATACCTTACACTTATTTGCATCCATTTAAACATATTATTTGTCATATTCAGTTATATTCTGTTATAGTGACACATCAGACCTATGCATATGAGATTTATTTTCCTCTCCCATCGCTTTGCCACAATAGAGTTTTATTTCCAAGGTGTCCTTTAATTTACCACTGCTGTATTGAAAACTTAAAAGCATATGTCATTTGAAATGGCTGGTCACACAAGAAGATCCTAAGATAATTAACTGATATAAGAGTGCGATTTTTCCATTTGCCTCATCCTTTCATTTTGGATTAACCTGTAGTAGAAGCAGTTAAGAGTAGTGAAGGTATTTGTTGCAGTTGTAGGAGTAATTGCCGGTCTTGTCAGCACATACGTAGTACAGTGGGACTAGGAGAACATGTATATTACACCTCTGTATGTTTCTGATTGACATAAGATGGCTCCGCGGAGGGTAGCCACGGTCTTTTTCTTTTGGACCAAAGCAAATTCCTTGTATGTACAAACATGCTTGGCAATAAAGTCTGATTCTGATTCTGATTCTGATATTGTGGAAGTGACTATAAGCACGACTTGAATCTGAACATTATGCTCTTCTTCACATTCATACTAATTTGTCGTTGGATGTTCTAATACAATGTATACGTAAGATTAGTAATGAACGTGTGTGACATATGCACTTCTTTGGTGTCAAGCCAAAGTGTAGTATATGTCTCCCCCTTTCTCTCAACAAAAAGCTCTACATTAAGGAACCTTGTGTTTTATACAACACATTTTTCTTAACACGTCTCCTTGTTTGTGTACATTCGTTTTAGAATAACATAAGTTTCAGGATAATATAATATAGAAAATATAATACAGAATATGCCAAAATATTTATTTTTGTAAAAAACACAATCAACACTGAACAGATGATATCAACATTTCAATACATAATTCCAAACTATTCACGTCATAAATCCTTAAAACATCCCTTTCTGGTTCTCAGTCAGGTGGAAGACATTTTACACATCTCTTTCATCCCATCGTTAAATCAAGAGTTTTCACTATTAATTCAGTCCTCTGGAGAGTGTGTGTTCACATGCTGTTCAACATGGTGTCCGACTTTGCTGAATTCTTTTCAGAAGCATGTCACACATCCTTGAGACGGGATCAGCTGTCTTTTGTCTTTGACTTGAGAAAGGGCTTGTGGAGCACGTCATACAGTCGCCTTGCCTGCAGGCACAAAATGTCAACATGGTTATTCAGCAAGGGTTTCATCTAAGGCCTGTATAATTCCCCCACATGTGCTTTTCACTTGCCTTTTGCGGTCCAAGGCCTGGGCAGAGTACCAGTTCTTCCTTAGAGGCACTGATGATTCCCTCTACAGACTGTAAGGAAGTACAAAAGTCATCATCTCTGTATATTGACTGGATAATTCCTTATGAGAACATTAGTAAAACGATGAGATTATCATCATCTATGGAAATGTGCACAAATACACCTGCTATAGTGTAGCATCAATATGAGGATTACTACTTCTTGCACAGAGCAGCAAGATGAGTGAAAATGTTGTTCTGTGTTAAGTGGTACTCACTGAGAAAGTGGAGAGCAAGGTAATGGCATCAGTTTTGTTTATAGACTTCACAGTGGTCAGAGAATCTGTCACCTTAAAATAAACATTTAAATCCAGTCAGCATTGCATTGTCCAAAGCCAACATGATGCTGCAAGTCTAAGACATAAAATCAGAAACAAAGCTCCTTCTGAAGGAGAAATGGTTGAATCCACACTCACCTTTGATAGGTAGTCTTTTTCGACTTGCTCCTTGAGGAGATCAGCTGGTTTCTTTTCATACGACTTGTACGTTTCCAGGTAACGCCCTGCCTCCTCTGGACTGCCAATTCAACAGAGAGAAAATACAATATTAAAAGCTCTGGTTAGACTCAAAGGATAATTTCTATCTGTTGGTACAGCAGGATAGAACAGCATATATCAAAGTTGTTACGAGTAAGTGACTGTCCTATCAAAGTCAGCCAAAACACTCTAATCCCACTGCAAGCACATGCATGAGATGGATTATATAACACAATCCAGCAACAGAAAAGTCAGACTTTCTTCACATTACATACTTTTTTAGGTGGTAAGGCCAGGCTCATGGGTTTTAATTTTTTTAATCAGTGTTCTTTCGCAGACCGTTTAGTGTTTTTATTAACTCGTTGCAGGTCTTACCTCCAAGCCAAGATGAGAGTGCAGTCAGCCATGATGCAGATGCGGGCCAGCTCCTTTAACACATGGTGTGGATCTTTCTGTGATGCAAAAGCAACGTTAGAGGGGATAACTACATTAATTAAGTCTTTACTTAGGGTTGTAAATGTTTCTACAAATAGAGAAGTCCCTAAAATTTGCATATAGTATCTACCAAATATCAGCTGAGGTCTGCAGTATGTTTCCTGAACACCTCGCTGAAAATAGCCTACAGCTGCAGAATTCAGTTAAACCTGTTTCATTACAGGCCTTGTTTTTACGGTTTAGTGTTCTGTAACGGCTGTTGCATTTTGGAAAAATAATACACTGCAGCAAGTTTGAAATCTTGTCAGCATTTTGAAACGGAAAAAGACTTTATCTACCCACCTAACCCACATCAGTGCTAGTTATGTTTTTAAGTTTTTGTTAAAAATGTGCTAAATTTTGTTTGCTACTAGTGTTAATCAAATGTGTAAATTCTGTAAAAAAAAAAGAATTTACAAGAACAAATATAGTATTTACATTAGAAACTTGAGTAGCCAGAGAAGAGACGGTTAAATAAATTAAATATCCAATGTGATCAGATTAGATATATATACGTAATTTAAAATATGTTCTAATTATTTCGTCTGGCCTTTCTTTCTTGTTTTATAACTAGTAATAACCACAAGATTACGTTAGAGTTAAAACACAGAGTCACACAAGCCAGGCTGAGTGGCACAGTATGCTTACTGGATTAATTTAGGGAGACAGTGTCAAAGTCTAGGACACATTCTTACTTACAACATCCACTTGGACTAGCAGCACTCGCAGGGTGAATGTCTGTCCAAGCTGCTTCAAACGGTCGTGGATATAGTTTGGGTTGAGATTGTGATACCTCAGACTTCATGCCAGGCCCAAAACATGCAGACACAAAACAGAACAGAATGAAAATACGGAAAAAGTTCACATCAAATGTGAATATAGAAGTCTGTGCTCATCGGAAATAATTTATTGTGCATGACAACATCCTGGTAGCATAAATACAATAAAGTGTACATTGTTGCTCCTGTGTGCACATGCAAACATTTTAGATGTGTCTCTCTCACACACAAGTTTGTGAAGCACAGTAACCCACCTGAGGAAGAGAGCACAAGTTGTCTGTCCCAAGACATAGTCTGGAACAACATCTCCAAACTCCCAAGGGACACTCCTCACAAACTTCAGAATAGGATTTCCCCTCTGAATAAGAGAAAACAAACGTGTGATGTTGTGCACCGTGCAAGCACGATCACTTTATTTCAAGAGCCTACCCATCAGCAGGGGGTACCGAACACCTGAGCCTGAATAGAAATCAGGTGTAGAGGATGACAGAAAACTATACATACCTGTCGAGGACTGACAATAATGCTACTCCCTGACCCCACTGGTTTTGGACCCGAGCTGAGGCTGGGATCTGACTTCTGACAGCTGCCCTCGTTTTGTTCTGTGCCAGCCACCTGTGTCTCCTCGCTCATTGTATCCTCCTTAGCTCGAACACCCGTCCCTTTAGACGAGTCCTGAACTGTTTCACATCTTTCTGCAGCAGAGGACGCTGACACTGGCGCAGTTTGTTTCAGACCAGTACCTCCAGCGCCTTCAGTCCTGAGACGTTTGGAGGAACCATCTCTTTGTGGAGCAGCAGCCACATTACTTTTACTCTGAACGACATATTCTGCATAAGACAAGGGCTGACCCGCTGACTCAGGAACAGGCTTTGTAGTAGATGCAACTGAGTTTTGTTCTCCTTTGGATGATGGCTGGAACTGTGGCTTTGGCTGGAAAACAAACACATTGAAATCGGCGAATTAACTAAACATTTAATTGTGGAAAACCTTCATTCTTGGTTTTGGCACGCTAACCCGACCAAAACGTTGTATTGGTAAATTTGGAAGCTATATATCCATTGAAACATTAACACTGTAATGGGATAGGTAGCTAGCTAGCATGCTAGCATGTAGAAAAATACAGACCAGTGTTCTTTCTTTGGTGAAAGCAGAATCGTCCAGGTTGATGTTAAACCTCTTCTTCATGTCTACCAATTGATAAAGACGTTTCAAGTAAACACATAACCTTCACTAGATTAGATCACTGAGTGTATTAGATTAATTTATATTAACGTTACGTTACTCTTTGATAACCGGAAACGCATCTGTGACACTTCCGGCCAAATTCCGCCAGAATAAAAGCACAGACCCCCAGCGTAAAGGAAAATCGCTTCAAAACGTACAACAAATAGGTTTTCTTTTTTTTTTTTTTATTATTCTCATTTAATCTTGCTATTTAATCTGTCGCCGAACGGAAAACAACAATCTCACCTTCATCATATTATTTCTTTGTCCATAATAATTAAGTAGCAATCGTTCTTTTCAAACCACTGTGTCCTCAAGCAAAATCAAGATTTATGTTCTTTTCTGAATGTTTCCGAATAACTTCTGCACAGACTAGAGCAGCATTTAACTGCAAAAATATTGCTAATATTAGTCGTCGAGACAAGGTTGTAAACTAGTACTATATGTAGTGGCAACTACAAGTAAAAGCAGTGAAAGCAAAAACATAATTGTAACTATATTACCATGCAGCAATATCCAATGAATTGCTGCATGGTATGAATGCAATGAACGTGAGCCTCGGGCAAAAGCTTGAACGCATCATTTAGTTGACCAGCCAATGGACTATTTTGTCATCTCTGAGTCAAGAGATTATTGACCTGGCTACCTGGACCGCAGAATTGCTTTCTCCACCTATTTATATAAAACTATTAATATGTCACTTTATTCATATCTCATACCATCTCAACTTTAGAAATAAGGGAAAATGTGTCCGCATCGATTAAGGTATAAACCAATTAAATAGTGAAACTTAAACGATTAAAATGTAGAAAATAATTAAGACGAAATGGCAGACATAAAAAATCCGGAATGAGTAAAACATTTGCAGAAAAACGCTCAAGCCCGCGTTCACAGACACATCAAAACACACAAGCCATTACAATATGCATTTGTACACAATCCAGTGTTCAAGTCATGATAAGGTGTTTTTGCGATTAACCCTACACGGAATCATAAACGTGGTAATACGCTCCAAAGAGTAGAAATTATACATCTCAGTGAAGCGTGGAGTTGCCTAGGAGACAGTGACGCCGCCATTCAAACCGCGCAGCATTGCATGCTGGGATACCTTTCCCCATCATGGCGGATCAGATAGTCGGCTAACGTGAACGGTTAGCATATTCAACGATTGTTTGATATCACACGATTTAGGCCAGCGACCATCGGGCATTTTGTACACGGGGACTGCAGCCAGCAAGCATAAGCTGGGTAAGTATGCGCCACAGCACTTATAGTTGTGGTGAACAGACACGTTTGCTTTTTTGAAACAACAGCAGCTAATTTTTTAGCAAGGTAGCTAGCTAGTTAAATTGCTACAAGCATGCTATAACTTAGCTAGCAGTAATGTCCTCGCTGGTAAACGAGCTGGCAATGAGTTGCCGTTTAGGCCGCGGCATGCAGGTAGCGTACTTTGCTTTTACGGATAGTAAGTGTTTGATTTGTATGAAATATTGGCCGAATAACAAATACAAGGTTCTTGTTACTATAACTTGGGCTAACGTTAGCTAGTTAGCGCCAGCTGCAGTGATCTATTAATGTTAACATTAGCCCTGGCTATACAGGCCCGGCTGTGTTTAGCGTTATCTAACGTGTTGACGAACTACCATAGTTTAAAACTTTTCGTTTCTCTTATCCATGCAACTTTTGGCGAATATGCATATAATTGTATTTGATGCAACCACTATGGCTTATTGTACCGGGAGCTAAAAGGCTAATTTAGCTAGCTCAACGCGCTTGAAAGTAAAAAATAACGTGCTGGCCGCCCTCCCTGTGATGTTAGCTTTAGCACTGACAGAAGAGAGAACGTCCAGTGGTAGCTAAATTATCTAGAGTGTACATTTCCTCGTTACGTCTATGGTTTTAGCACTCTTGTTTTCACGGATGATGAGTGTAGCTTGATTGCTTCCGAAAGTGAAGACATACGTGATTTGCGAAGTCGGCGTGTCTGAGATTTTGGGCTGATTGCTGTGTTTTTACACAACGGTGATTCTTGGTATTCGTTGTAGTAGCAACTGTTGGTGGGTTTTGTTCAAGCTTTGTTTTTGTGGGACGACCACTTTATTAAGTCAAACGCGGAGATTTGTCGAAAAATACACTAGTGTCCTTCTAGTGTCACCTCAGTGGCAACATAGTTGCACTGTCTCCCCCCCCCCCCCCCCACGTTATATATAATTACTTCTGCCAAGGGGGTTATTATTTTGTCTGTTCTACTTGACTAATAATTACAGTGATTTAGAACGACCAGCTACAGTAATGATACAAATCCAGTGTTTTTTTACTTGTATTGCATATAATTGTGTTATGTATACATAATTGCCTAAACACAAATTTACACAGATTACCACAGAAGTGCCACTACCAGACAGTGCCACTAGGAGGGTCCTGGCCTGACTGAAATAGTATTCATGCATCTAACTGTAAAATAGACTATGATGATGATGATGATGATGATGATAATAATAATAAAATTAAAAGCAACCAAACTTGTTTCATCACTCATTCAAGTAGCTTATTCAGTTTCAAATGACTGGAGGGGAGTTTTGTTTTTCATTATGAACATCTGCTTGGTGGTTCCTACCTGAAACGTCTTCCAAGAAAAGTCCAGTTCCCTTTGTTTTAGGACGTATGGTGACCTGGATGACTAAGAAACTTTGCAGACAACAAAATAAATTATTTATGATTGTTTTATTCTTTCAAAATGTATTCTGGAAACTTACTGCATGTGTAGACTATAAAATCAAAAGAAAATAGAGTAATAAGTTACTCTGCTTTTTTATTCTCAAGCTTTGCACAAACCCATACTGTAGGTTTTTGTAGCAGTGAGATGGATGCGTGTTCAGAGGCCACGTGTCTTAGTTTGCCAGCCAAAAAAGGAAGTAGTTGACCAGAATAATTTATTGCAGTGAGACTACAAAATGCTCTCACACTTGCTACAAGTTGTTCAGTATTTATTATTTGAGGGACTAGACTTGGTTTGCAAGGACTCAAGGTGGAGTGCAGTGATAGAGCCAGGTTTAGTTCAACATTTTTGTTTTTGTGTGCTTCATTTCAGCACAATCATGTCCAAACCCGATTCTTGGGACGTGCCTACTGTTTGTACCTTTGGTTATTTATACAGGCAAATAGAACTGGAGTCTGATACAACAAACATCCATCCATTCAATTCAACCATCAAGAAGGTTATAATGTTGGTTTTTATTCGCACTCTTTGAAGGCTGGTTTGTAGTCTGTATCATTGTCAGTCATGCAGAAAGGTGATTTTAATGTTTTGTATCATTTTTATCATTTGTATCAATCTGGTCAGGCTGTCAATAGTAAGCAAATGGCATTTTAATACTTACAACGCACGCCTTTGGTGTCTGGACCAAAGCTGTTGTCATTTTTAGAAATTTCTTGGCACTCATCCTTGCATACAGGGGAAATATTTTTAGCCGTCAGTGCTGTGAAGTTCGTCTTACCTATAGTTTGCTGTAGTGTGTTACTGCATTCTCTGTTGCCTAAGTAACATTCCTTTATTTTCCTCCCTAGTGTTGAGTGAAGAAGCAGTGTACCAGTGATATTTCAAGGTCCTTGTAGAGCACCATCACAATGGAATCTGCAGTAGACATTCCCTCAGGTAAGTATTAGTTATAACACAAATTAAACTGTATAATGTCAAACAGAAAACTACTTAAAATAGTGAAATGGTCAGATGTTCACTTCTTCAGATGAAAATTGAATGATGCCCCATTTATTTTGTTTTGGATTTCCCTTAGACCTGTGTAATCACAAATGCTGTGTTCCCTGTGTAGGTGAGGATGAGGCACCAGAGAAAGACGACATAAATGCCAAGGAGGGGCCTGAGCCACCCCATAAGAAAAACAAGAAGCACAGAAAACACAAGAGCAAGAAGAAAAAGAAGAGGAGGAAAGGCGAGAAGGAGAGCAGTTCAGAATCTGGTGCTGAGTCAGATATGGAGCCACCACCTCCACCGAGACCTGTTAGAACCACCAGAGCCAGGTCAGGAAAACTGCAGCCCGAAATAAAATGTTAACTAATAAAAGTCTGGACAAAGTGTACTGCTTCCTGAGACTTGATAGACAGTTTTGTACATTAATTACAAAATGTATGTACCAGCTAAAGCAATGAATGAATCTCTATGCAAGGCAGTGTTTTTTAGTTTCCACACAAGCAATCAGTAGAACTGATGCTGCCATCTCGCTTGATTTATTGGAATTGTAACTAGATATAACGATCTGCAAATTCCAATGTTTCATTCAATGTGAGCTCCATTTCACTGCTTTTTAACTGTGCTGTGAGTTAATCCACTTTACCACGTAAGTAAAATTGTCTAGTCTGCCAAGCTTTCCTAAATTAACAGAGTATCTTGGTTGTATTTTTTTATATTGGAATCTTAGATTTTACGCATTGTCAAGGAATGTTTTTGCTAACATTGTTTTTTTTGTTTTTCTTTTTTTTTTAGTGCCAGACTAGCAGCAGCTGCAGGAACTGTAGACCATGCTGGGGTAAAGGAGGAGGCCAAAAGGGATGCAATTACAGGTAGAAGAAAGTCATAAACAACCACAAATTTTATTTTCTTATTCTATACTATTTTCTTAAAGTAATGGATTCATTCCCTTGTTTGTTTTTAATTAATGGCTTTAGATCGTGGGGACATGGAAGGAGACACAAAATCCAAAAAACACAGAAGACATGCTGCCAAAAAGAAGAAAAAGAAGAGGAAGAAAGATGAAAAGCAGGAAAAGAAATCCCCATCTCGCTCTCCATCTGAAAGCAGCTCAGCTTCAGGTTCGGAGTCTGAAGGTGAAGGAGAGCTGGTGTCGAGGCAGGTTTCAAAAAGCAAACGAGGGGAGGAGAAGGTAGTGCTCACTCAGAAACCTGAATTGCTTGGAGCAAAGAAAGAGGAGATATCAGCTTTGGATCTGTCCTCAACTGGATCCCTCCAGTTGGGGAGTAACATCAGTGAGTCAGAAAAGGATATCACATCAACTTCTGTGAGCCAGTCTGAGATAACACAGACGGCAACAGTTAAGGTTAAGACAGAGGGTAGTAATGGAAATGGGGCATTCAGTCATGCCCAGGAATTGCCTGACATCATCCCAAAACAGGAAGGTACAACCCCAAGAGATGACCCAGGCCTGAAAGATCAGACCAATTCAGTTCAGAAGACTACAGTCAAGGAGGGCAATTTGTCCAGGTCTCCTTCCCCTTCCAAGGACCTTGACATAAAGAGGGCAGAGTCGGGTCCGAGTCGGTCACCATCACCTAGTCTCAGCAGGAAGCAGTCTGGCAGTCAGTCAATGGCTGTGGTAAAAGGACGGCCAAGAAGCCATTCCAGGTCAACCTCAAAGGAAAAACGGTCCTCAACACCTCTAAAGAGTCGACCACTCTCTCGTTCCCAGTCACGTTCTCAGTCCCCTAAATCACAGAGAAAGTCATTGTCTCCATCCCACAAGTCTCAGAAGAAAGTTAGCCGTCGTTCACGATCTACCTCTCGCTCCCTCAGTCCAAAAAAGAAGGTGTCAAAATCTCCAAAGAAGTCCAAGTCTCCTAAACGACGAAAGAGTTCCATGTCCGTTTCCCCAAAGCGCCGCCGAAGTTCTCCTACTTCTAAAAGAAAGGGATCAAGATCCCCTAAACGTGCAGGGCGCAGATCCCCCTCCTTATCTCGGTCTCCAAGGAGGAGTCGTAGGTCGGAGTCACGTTCCCGTGGAGGAACAAAACGCTCCAGGACCCGTTCACCTAGGCGCGGTGGTGCAGTTAACAGGCGTTCAAAGTCGCGTTCTGTAACTAGAACACGTCGCTCTCGTTCTAGATCTAGACGTCCTATTCGTCGCTCGAGGTCACGGTCACCAGCAAGACGTGCTGGAGGCAGGCGCTCCAGGAGCCGGTCCTTGTCTAGACGCAGGAGGTCACCACCCCCCAGATCCCGACGATCACGCTCCCGGTCAACCCGCAGGAGAGGCCGAACTCGCTCACGCTCCGTTGTAGTTCTCAAACGCAACCGTCGCTCCAGATCCAGGACTCCTCGCAAACGGACCAAATCCCGGACCCCTCCCTCTCGACGGCGGTCAAAATCCCGGTCCCCGGTGAGAAGGCGCTCGCGGTCCCCTGGCAGGAGAAACCGCTCACCACCAAGGTCTGGCAAACGCTCCAAGTCTCGCTCGTTGTCTAGAAGGCATCGATCAAAGACACGTTCACCACAGCCTGGCAAGAGAAAGTCCAAATCTCCCAGGAAGAGGAGGTCAAAGTCTAAATCTGTGTCTGCTGAGTTGAACAGATCTAAGTCCAGGTCAGGGTCTGAATCAAGTGACGGACAATCTGACAGCTCATCCCCAGCCAGATCCACATCTTCCTCCCCAGTTAAAGAGAAGCAGTCTTCTTCTCCTAATGTGGAGCAGATAGTTGGAGGAAAGGCAGCTGGAGAAAATGGAGGTTTCCCAGCTACAACAGGCAAGACATTTCTTTTACTTCTACATTAAGTGTTTTGTTCTCTTAAAATGTACATGTCTTAATGCCATGTCATTTAATATGTATTGTGCAGGTTCTTGGAAACCCATGCCTTTAGCACCAGTCTCCAGCTGTGAAGCTGGGAGCTCTTCAGAAAAGTTGCAGGATCAGCTTGCTCCAAACCATGACAAAGAAGACGAGAAGGAGCATACCAGCTCGTCCAATGAACGGGTTTCTAGGTCCAGGTCAGTTTCCCAAGAGCCTGGCACTGGCCCAGATGGATCAGATCATTCGGAAGGCTCAGAAGAAGCGGAAGTGGAAGCGGAAGCAGAAGTGGAAGCGGAAGCGGAAGCAGAAGTGGAAGCGGAAGCAGAAGTGGAAGCGGAAGCGGAAGTGGAAGCGGAAGCAGAAGTGGAAGCAGAAGCAGAAGAATCTCCTGTTAAAATGGTACAAAAAAGCCAGAGAAGCTCCTCTAGGTCTGTATCTCCAATACAGAAGAAACAGCTGTCCAAGTCTCACTCACCTGCAGATCGCAGAAAACTTTCTCGTTCAGGTTCATCGCCTCGACGTTCAACGTCCAAGCCTGCATCCAGAAGAAAGCAGTCCAGGTTTGTGCTGTGGCAGTGTGTACAAATCTGTTTTACATCATGTATTAATGTTTATACTGATCCTTAAAAGGATTCTTTAAATTACTTAAAGATCTATAAAGTATTGGATGGTAAATGAAATGGGGACTTGAAAGTCTTCCAATTGCTGGAACCAATGCTCTTACCATTCTGCATTGATAAATTCAGCTAACTGATTGAATAAAGACCACACAGATTGTATCCAACTGTATTATTTTGCCAGATCATGTACAGGTATTCATCTTTGTCTTAACATTTGCCTTTCCTTAGGTCCAAGTCGCCAGTAAGGAAAAGAGAATCTGTCTCTCCATTAGAAAGGAAGAAACGACGGTCTAAATCTCCTGCCCGACGGCGGAGGTCACGATCACGTTCTGCCACACGACGTAAGCGGTCACAGTCCAAGTCACGAACCAGGATCCGCCGCTCTAAGACACGCTCTCCAAACCGCAAGAGACGATCTCGTTCACGTTCGCCCAATGCCCGAGGAAGGAGGAGGTCCAAGTCGACAGACAGGAATAAGCGGTCCAAGAGCCGCTCCACAGGCCGAAGGAAAAGGTCCAGATCAGCAGACAGAAGCAAGCGATCTAGGTCTCGCTCCTCCGATCGTAGGCGCAGGTCGAGGTCGAGGGGTCGAGGGCGGCGCCCAGTGTTCCGCAGCCGTTCATTTGATAGACGGGACAGGTGGAAGAGGGAACCTAGCCATTCTCCAGTTCTCATCCTCCGCAAACAACGTCGCTCAGGGTCCCGGACTCGGCGCAGTACCAGCAAAACTCCTCCACGGCTCACTGAACTGGGTAAAACATTTACATATTAGCTAGTGACAGTCACATGTAAGACTATCAATCCCTGCATTTGTCACCGTGCATTCAACAATTTTACCTTATTTGTTTTTCTTTATTTCATGCTTTATGTTACACTGTTGTTGTGGTTAAGCTTACCCTATTTTCCTGTTTATCTACCTTTGTTGTGATTCCCATTACTCTGTCTCTTTCACCCCTCCTTTTCTCAGATAAGGACCAGTTACTTGAGATAGCCAAGGCTAATGCTGCTGCCATGTGTGCTAAGGCGGGCGTTCCCATTCCTGAGAGTCTTCGGCCAAAAGCCATCCTCCAGCTTCCTCTGCCCACTCCATCTCCAACTCCCATCTCCTTGCCATTACCTTTACCTCTTCCAATGGGCATGGGGATGCCCAACATGCCGAATATGTCTAACATGGGTCCACTGGGGATGCCCAATATTCCGGGAATGCCCAGCATGTCAAACATCACCATGAGTGCCGCTATGGCAAGTATGACTGCAGCTACTATGACAGCTGCCTTGACCAACATGGGTGCCCTGGCGGCCATGCCCCCACTTGCCCCACTTCCTACCATTACTAACAAGCCTCCCCCATGCCTTGCTCCCCCAACACCATCTCTTAATCTGGACCACATTGAGGAAGCAAAGAGGAAGGTCACTCAGCAAGCGAACATACATACCATCAAGGAGCTTACTGAGGTAAATGTGTTATTGTTCTGGTTTAGTACATTTGTAGTATGTGTACATCTTGTTAGAAACAATACTGAAAAAAGTTTTTGCTCCTCAGGCTCTATGCCCCAGATTATTCAGCTTTAATTTGAGTAGGTTTTGCACCAATATTGAAAAGTCTGTGTGAGATGTAGTCTTTTTAAACGTTGCACTAATTGGAACACTTAACAAATAATTGGACATAATTGGCTGCCAAAGGTTTTTTTGGGCAGCTGTGTGTCTTTTCAACACTGCTTCAAGCACTGCTTCATGAGATTGACCAGGAGTAAAGAAGATGATGTTTTGATTTGGTTGGAGGGGTCTGTCAACGTTAGGAGTGTATTCTCCCCCATGCAAGTATAGAAAACAATAAGAGATGGGAAATGGTTTGATCTGACAGTCGACACACTCAGGAAGACCAGAAAGAAAACTCATTTGATGGTGAAGAAAAACATTTCAGGACAAAGAAAACTCCCTCATAACTCCGCAGCAAGTCACGAATGCTTTCCAGAGTGTAGGTGTACTGGTTTCATTTGACAAGCAGATGATGAGACAAGAAGACATCATGGTTATGATGTCAGATGAGTCACAATAAGATGCAAGCCTCAAAACCAGTGGAGGTCTGGAATAAATCTTTATGGGCAGATGCTACAAAAATCAGCCACTATCAAATTATTTTACCATGAGGTACAAACTTGGTCATGATGAAATGAGGCACATTTGCGTATTGCAGAACTCAGTGCATGGTAGTTTTGTCAAAAAAATCGTCCCAACTAGTCAAATAAGCGAGCATTATATTTATAGGAACTCATGGAGACATAGTTTTGTAGGTTTATTTATGTGAACACGCGTCTTTAAAAGATGTACATATTTACACATTACACTATTATGGGAATTACTAATCAAACCTTTGGGCATCATTGTGTGATGCTTCTTTCACTACACATTTAATTTTAATTATTCAAGTTATATTTTTCTTGTTTAGTTGTGGTGTTGCCACAGCCTTGAAGACTGTAACAAACAGTTTATTCATTATATTTTCTTTATTTTGTCTGATGTGTTACAGCTTTGACAAAAAAAACACACGTTTCTTTTGTCTCCTCTTCCTTTTCTGCATTTGTCTCAAAATATTACACACAAAACACAACTTAAGACTCTTGGTGTTCATCCCACACAGTTGTTTTTACATTAACTTTGCTTTCACATTAACTTTACTAAACAAAAATTTGATTTGATATTATAAGGTACTATCTTACCACTATCCATTATTTTAGTGAAATAGTGAAAGTGCTGGAAAACATGTTAACTGTCCAAATACTTGTAGTCTGGATATAATCTGTGCATACATTTCCTTACAAACTGAACGTTTTTTTTCCCACTTTATTTTTGTAGAAGTGTAAGATGATTGCAAATAGCAAGGAGGAGATGGCCATCGCTAAACCCCATGTCTCAGACGATGAAAGCTAAAGCTGCCAAGCCTTCACGGTAAAGTTTCACATCTCATATCTCATCTTTGATTTCTATTGTGTCTTTTTATTTATATTAAAGTTTTACTAGTTTCACAAAGTTCTGTGGACATAAAAAAATCATGCTTTAAAAAGCACTTGGCATACCATATTTGAGCTTATTTACACTTTTGTATTTCCATTTAAAACATATTAATGTCCACCTTTACCAGCAGCATACTCATTAGTCACTTTATTTTATCTGCAGTTAAATGTAATTACTTTTTTATTTTTAACATATATTGTGTATAGAATAATCTTCCTCTTGCTTTATGACCTCCACTTAATCACTTCATAGCCACTGATATGGCTGTTAGCCCTATGTCTTTTCCTTTTCATCATTTGTTAGTTTGACTGACTTTTTGCACCACTTGTCATTTCATCAGATACTTCACACAGACATTTGTACAAAAAACGTTTTTCTTTCACAAACAAAAAAATTGGTTAATTCTGTACTGTAAAAGCTGTTTCAGAAAGCTTTAAATGATATACTTAAAGCTAGATTTATACTCCCGCAAAACTTCTTGCACACCTGCGCAACTGCAACGTCGCCTGTGAAAGAATTTATACTCATCGACATTGTTCTTTAATTACGCTGCTAAACTGTTAGCCAGCTGTGTTGCGGTTTTCTGTGAACATCAACACTATAGAAGACATCTGAGTAGATGGTGTATAAGAGGCCGAACAAAGGAGAATATCTGGGGAGGGGTGCATGTTAGGCCACAACGTTGACGCGACACAAGCTTAAAGCACGCTATCCACAAATACATCTAATGAGACTCGTGTTTTTGTACGTGCTCTTGCCGCAAATCTAACTAAATTGAACAACTGGCCAAACTCTACATTGTAAATCGCTATTAAGACGCTGCACTGACAAGGAGTTATAACTAAATCTAGGGATCTGTGTCGACCTTGATTAATGACTGTGTCTGAAATTAAACAAACTTGAGAAACATGTTCACACCAACTTTGTTAATTTCTCTATGTTTCTCTTTGTTGGCACAGATCTACCCCTCAAAGGACTGAAGGAATGCGTAGGAGAGACGACGTATCCCTCAGGTCCCTCTGATTGCCAGATGACTTGAGGAAGAACACCCTAGTTGTCACGGTTACAACGTGGGAGAATCGGCAGCAGCCTCGGCCCCACTCAGCTCCCCAATTTGTGTCAGTTTGTGTGAGAGCGAGTGACTGGCAGACCTCACCTGTGATACCACTGATGACTGGACACGCTGATGTGTGAACAGCTGTGTGACTGTACAGTGAGTGTGAGTATGCGTGTGTATATAGTGACTTTCACCACCGACCCCTCAGTGTTGCTGCTTATTCAAGCAGTCACTGTTATAAAGACTGAAGAGGAAGAAAAAAAAATAACTAGTGGCGCAAGTGTTTTTGTAAAAGTTCTAAGTTTCTCTAAATTTGTTTTACCTTTATGCTTTCTTAAGGATTGTGATAGGTGGAGACTGCTTTCTTGTTCTGCTGTATTCCCCTCAGTTATCACTAGTCCCTGGTTTTTATAAGCGAATAATGCAGAAGTTAGATAGTTGATCCTCACATGTGATTTGATTTCACACGCTTGGATCTCCAGGGTAAGAGAGTGACCACACGTTGTGACTGTAACAAGATGCAAGATCTGATTACTTTGAAGGAAGGGGACAATTGAATATATTGGCTGTAACAGAAGGTTGTTTAAAATCTGGCTATGAGAAACGGCATCTCAATTCACAGAACACGCAATTCAGTAAATATGCCCTGGGTGAGAGTTGTTTCCCTTTGTTTTTTGAAGCATCAAGCTAATCTTTGACTATATCCTTGTATTTCGTTTGGGCTTTGTTGGGATTTTTTCCGTTCTGGAAACATGTTTTGATCTGGATTTGAATGGACCATTCATTTTCAAGAGTTTTAAGTCATTTATCGTAACGTGCGTTATTTTATTTTAAGATGCACGTAGAGCATATGGTTACTGTTTTCTGGAAATCGCTGATGACAACAGTTTAAAAATAGAAGAAGAATTTAGTTGAGTGCAAAATGTTGAAAGGACTGTTCTGTCATTTGGACCTCCTGAGTATCATTTGAAAACAAAGTATCACAGAACCTCTTGTGATACTTGAGACAGGTGGGGAAATCGCTGATTTAGATCACAACCTGAATTAGTTGCCTGGATCTTGAACCACCAAGCTCAGGCTAGATGTGGTTCATTGTCGTTTTCCTGATTAGAAATAAGGTGGATATGCATATTTCCTTAAACATACTGTACATGTAGGTAATTATTACTTGTTTAGAAGAACATTTCTAATACACAAGCAGTTTTAGAGCGACAGATTGTTTACTTTTTTAAAACATACACTTCAGTGGTGTCTTTTCTTTCTTTATTTAAAAACACACATGGACAACATAATTCATTTTATAGCTCTGAAGTGACGGTTGACTTGTACTGTATAATGTTGAAAGTAAGAAGTTGAGTCTGTCCTGAGCCATGTCACTGTTTAATGTTTTTGTGAAATGGACAATCAGGTTCTTTGTATCAAGATGCTCGTTTTGGAGAAAGAACAATAGCCACATGGAGTGTACACATCTCTTCCCGCTTTGTGTTTGCGCGGCAAACAGGAGAGAATTGCTGTCGAGAATGTATAATACTTTGCAAACATGAACCCTCCAACAAGCCTGTTTCATTTGACCCCACCATACCTTTAATATCTGCTTTTCCTGTAAAAGATGTTGCTCTGGCCTGTATAGAATGTGCTGGGTAAAGACATTACACCAATGGCTCATTGGGTAACTGAAGAACAAAGACGAATTTGGTGCTTTTGGGGAAACTGACAGGGAAGTGTTTGGGAAAAAAAAAAATAATCTTGCAGTCATAATTCACATCTATGTTCAATGGAGGGAGGAATAATCCATCCTGCTTCGTCATCCTCCCAACGCCCAGGGCTGTTTAACTGTGGAAGATAACCTGTGAAGGTTTTGTCAGACTTTAACTATACTTCCTCTGTAGTGTTGAATTGATTCCCCGATGTAACAACTAGCTGTTTTAATGACTGAAAAAGAAGAAGAAAAATGGGATTTTAGGATCAGTTGTTATTGTTTTTTGACATTGCTTGCTTTGTACATAAATGTGTTGACGATTATTAAAAACCAATTATCTGTTCTTAGTGTTGTTCCTTCCGTGGTAGACAGTTTTAGGAGCTTCAGGAAGTGTCACTGAGATCAAGATAGCTTTTGCAAGAGACCTGAGAACAAGTTATATCCATCACATGCACTTGACCACGTATTTAGGTTTATTTCACAAGTATAAGTAGAATTATAAGCTAGTAAGTGAGCTTCAAGGTGGAATAAGTATCTTCATCTCAAAGTTGTGTTGCATCTCATTCCAGCTTTATAGAATTTTTTTATTTTTATTTAAAGCTCTCTGATGACAATACTTTCCAATGATGATAGGTGAAGCGAACACAATGTAACGTACAGTTCATAATTAATTTGAAATTTTTAGCGGATTATACATTAAAGCCACAATGGCCAATAATCTTTGCAAACCAGATCCCTGCTTTTATGTGGAGAACAAAATGCATCAGTCAAAGACGTTGTTTTGTTAGCGTGATCAATTGACTGTTTACATTGTGAGATGAGTTATTGTCTTTAATGAATTCAATTTTCCAAACCGTGATCGTAAAATGAGCGATGCGCTGCTCACTTTTCAATCAAATGTCCTCTGGTTCCGCCTAGTGGAGCTCAAGATTAGCTTTAGAGGAATCTGCCGATGGGGGAGAAAAATGGGGAGAGAGCAGTTTATTTTATAAAAAGAAAAAAGAAAATAAATTGAATGAGCTGTACCAAATTCATGCAACGTTGTTTTAAAAAAAAAAAAACAAAAAAAAAACAAAACAAATTAGTGGACAGTTTTTCTTCCTTCCTTTTAGGGAGCATATATTTTTTCCAAAAGGGAAGTGAAGCCAGGTGACATATTTTAAGATTTTCAACAAAGGAAGGAATTACTTTTGGGTAAAACGTATAGAATTGCAGATACCAGTGGACACCAATC
This sequence comes from Chelon labrosus, assembly GCF_963514085.1. Lineage (NCBI taxonomy): Eukaryota > Metazoa > Chordata > Actinopteri > Mugiliformes > Mugilidae > Chelon > Chelon labrosus. The sequence continues at coordinate 19,581,753 of NC_140341.1, forward strand.
AGAGCAAAAACACATTTTCTAAGTAGACATGGAACACACACCTACAAATTTGTACAGTACTAAGGAGACAGCCGACACTAGATGCCTGCTCCTAAAGGTCACCACAAGGCTCATTTCAAAAGGTGCAATTACTGTGATGTGGGAAAGGACTACATACAGTACATGGAGGTGATTGATCCTTTCCAGTGGCTGCTGCTAATCTCTGGAAAGTCCAACCTTTTCACTAGTTTCTAACCTCATACATTTTAAAATGACTTGAGGTCAACTATGATTTAAATATGATTTTAAATCCTATGCCCATCTTTGTAGAATTGGTAAATAAATGCATGTTCACTTAACATTTATGGCATTGCGTGAATCTAATACTAAACATATTTCAATGAAGTGTCTGACATTGCAGACATGGAGCCCAGTTGGAGCACAATTTATCAATTTGCAAGACTGTGTGCCCGTGTGGGGGCGCTCTGTATTTTGCCTGTGTAGAAGAAAGATAAAGGTAGATAAAGATAATGATAGCGTTTGAAATGTCAGATCCTGGGTTCTTGGATAATTAAAATGACCTTTTAGACAGTGGTTTAGGATAGAAAACACGTGTAGTTATGAATCCCTCCTACAAGTGGTGCACTTTCTCTTTTTTTTCTTCAGCATTGTAGGTTTATTGTGTAGGTCAGAGAACTAAATCAGGAAACATGAAACCTGTGAAATCACGGCTCTCTATCAACACCGAGGACATTAAAAGTGAGACCCTAAAGATTTTACAGGACTAACAGTAAAGTAGGTGAGCGGATAGAACTCATTAAATACTTTATTTTCAGTATAATAGTCTTCTGTTTTATTCAGGTGTTCAGTGAAGACGAGTGAGTCAACGCAGTCTCCATGAAGAAAGTTTGAAAGCCTTTAATCTGTGGATTTGCTTTGTGAATTGGATAAAAAGGTTAAAAACTCCACAGTGAGAGTTTCCTACTTCCATCATTACCATAGACATGGATTAAAGGCTTTGGACTGACAGTGGATCGCTTTCATTTTCTTTCCCTTTAGTCCTTTCATCACTTCCGTCTGTCATGAGCGAGGCGACGTCTTATTTTGTTGTTCTATTGTGGCGGTGACGGACACATTTAAGCTTATTCTGCTGCTAAAACTCGGATAAGATTCGACGCAGAGCCATTTGCAGATGTTTTTTTTCCCCCCCTTCAGAAGTTAAGCTCTAAGCCGCGTAGACTAGTTCTCAACTTCCCCTTAAAATCTGTGTTGGAATGGAGGGAAGTCCATGCACAATGTTATGTAAGATTAGTGAGTTCATACTTACACACTGTATATGACGTGCTGTATGTATCATCTAGCAGGATTACAGTATTTTTTATTATTTTTTAGAGGACAGTGTGTGTTTGTGTGAAAAAGACTAAACTAAAGCTTGGTTTATGCACTAGCGTAAGTTCAGTCAGGAAGACTATCTTTATCCACACTAATTCACAACTCTCTCCTTCTCTTCCCGCTGCTGTAATCATCTGACTGTGGGTGTTTTCGGTTTAACCTTTCAGATTTTTGCCACGATCCCAATCGGCCAATCATGTCCTCACTGTTAAATTTAAATGTGTTTCACCTCTACTGCTGTCAGAAGTCATTTCATTTCTAAACTGCTGTTGCTCTCCTCCCTCCATTGTCTAGACCAGGGGTGGGCTGACTATGCCCCGCGGCATGTTTAATCTAATTTCACGTTTTTCCGGCAATACCGTGTGTTTCATTTAATCCAATAGATGGCACACTCCAAACAACTGAGTCTAACGTCTATCGTAAAACCCAATATGGCCACAGACTTTTTTTGTTCTGCACGTTATCAAATGAAATCTTTATTGTTCACTCAGAACAAAGTCTCTGCTGATTGAAATACTACCGCAATAGATCTATGCAAGGCCTACATCGTAGCCTACACTGCTTGTGTTTTCCATCAAGCTATATCAAGCTATAGCACAGGCTACGGCGCCGACTACAGAAATATGGAGGTGTAGAGTAGTGGTTAGAGGTACAGCTTCTGGGACTGAGTGGTCCCAGGTTTGCCTCCCGCCATGTCCATGGCCTAGGTGCCCTGAGCAAGCATCTAACCCCAAATTGCTCCCCGAGCGCAGTCCTTAGGGGCTGCTGCCCACTGCTCCAACGGTACACACTACTGTGTGAACAAATGGATGGGTCAAACAGCAGGAAGTGCAATTTACCCATTGCGGGACAATTAATGGTTAAATTCTTCTTATTATTATTATTATAACGTAGATCCAAGACCACCTCCTGACAATTTTAGTACAGTCCCTAAACACAAAATAATAGTAAAAAAACAGCAACCAAAGCTCTACTTCTAAATGCACAGCCAGTATTTCAATTCCACCTTTAGTATCCAATCTCGTTTCCTTAATTACAATGTTTGGGGTAGGGTTAGTAATCTCTGTTAACTGCAATCTCCAAAACACCAATGCTGTTTAAATATTCTGGGCCAATTATACTCATTAAATTTGTGGACTGTAATTACATTAATCAGTCAGTGTCTGCATGTGTGCTTGTTTATACACACACAGCAGTAAGGTCTGCGTGCATATGCATGTGGGGCGCATTCTGAGAAGCTAGTGAGTCATTGGATTTTGCAGATCAATGGCTGCCGGTCGATTGACGGCTGAGTGCTTTGCAACGACCACCCAGTCCAAGCACTCTACCCATTATGTCAAGCAGCCGGGAAAGGAGGTCACATGCAGACATTTCCGTACACTCCCCCTTACTTTTCATTTTCAAAACACGTACAAATTTGCTCCACACTGCACCCATACAGACATGCCCGCATGCACACTGGGTAAGCTGATGAATTCAGCGGTGGAGTTACGGATCAGAGTGGAAGTCGTCCTACTACAATGTGAGGCAGACTAACGAAGACAACAGAGACAGCCAAGACAAAAAAAAAAAAAAGAGAAAAGAGGATTTGAGAGAAATGAGAGGCTCGACGAGATAAAAGCTGACGAGAGTGGGGAGAAAAGGGAGAGAAAAACGGAGAACAAAAGAGAAAATAAGATGCCGAATTTTGCCGGGAAGGTTTTGGAGCAGTGTCTACTGAGCAAAGTGAGCTGTGTCTGTAAGTGTGAGGGTTCTGTACTGGTCAGAGGAGAAAAAACTAAAGGTTGTGACTTTGACTGCACTTGTCGGTTCATTGTATTGTCAAAACTGTGTGTGCGTAGACATTTTAGTTCAAGTGTGCGCGCTAGTGTTCTCAACAGGGCAGGACTGCATCCATGCAACGCTGTACAGAAGCGAGTGGAGTCTGCTGCAACAGTGACATTATGAACATTAACATTGTACGTCTACATGTTGCATGCGTGTATTAATATTTCATGAGAGCACTGAGAAGGAGTGAATATGGATCTTAATTTATAGATGAGTGAACTTAAGCTAATTAAAATATTGATGGAAAGTAAAAATGCAATCTCAAAACATTGTTTTCATTTTCCATTTTGTTCTGCGCAGTAGTTGGGCCTGGTTCGAAATTTAAATATGTGTAAATTTGTACATTAGCTGAGAATACTGAAATGTCTTCCAAGGCACCTTACAGTTTGTGGCCTGTGTTCACATGCCAACGCAACAGCTAGATTAATAGGATGCAACATTTGAAAAGCTGCAAATTTAACGTGGATCAGTTTAGCCGCATGTTTCAATATAATCTATCTACACATGCCAGCCTGTATTTATTGTCAGACTTTGATTAGATTTTGCTTGAGTCATTTTTGGCATCTGATGTCATCCTGTTTTAAGATGCCAGGCGGCAGTGACTCTCCTTTTTCCCATCTGCACTTTTGTTTGAAACAAGCCTTGGCACAATGAGGAAAAAACAAAACAAAACAAGCCATTAGCAGCAGACCTAAATGTTAGTTTACTAATCTGAAATTCAGTAGAAGCATTGAAATGCTGCCTATGAAAAAACAAAGAAAGAGAAATGTATTGAGTGTCCTCTTAGCTGTGTGTGTAATTTCATAACTGATGTACAAACTGAATGTTTTAAATATGACTTCTATGCATCAGAGTATTGTTATTCTAGTCATCTGGGTACTACACTGTGTGTGTACTACACCCCAATAATTGATTTCAACGAAAGTGTGTGTTGGCTTAAATCCAAAACCTGTGTGTTTGTTTAAGTGTGTCTTGTTGTCTGTGTAAAACAAGCAACACAAATGTTGTATTTATGTATGTGTGCATGTTTCCTCTTTGTCTCTCTCTCTCTCTTTCTCTTTGTGACAGCCACAGGAATGTGTGTCTGTGTGTGTGTAATTTGTAGTTCCAGCTCATTGGCTGACAGTGAGAGCAGATGCAGTGCTGCGTCCACATGTGTGTGTGATGATTGTCACAGGAATGGAAGCAGAGCCCACGATGACGTCCACACAGATCAAGGTAGATCAAGGTTAACATGCGTGTAAGTATGCGTGTTTGTTTGTGTGTGTGTGTGTGTTAGCTGCAGGGAAGGAAATTTTGTCCTGTGTCTACACTCATTAACATAGCATGTGTCAGAGAATCAAAGGTGAGTGTAAAAACCTGACATTTTACAGTGGGTGGAGAAAAAAATTTTCTGGAAATAAACTCTCTAACATCTACAACACCCCTAATTAATTAGATTTTCAACACATGTGATTTGAAATAAGTGCCTTGAATTGTTGGATGGATGTCCCCTGAACCATCACCCTAGATAGATAGATAGATAGATAGATAGATAGTTTCTTTATTAATACCAAACTGGGAAATTTCACTGTTGCAGCAGCAATGCACAGGTACTCATACATAAATATAACAGAAAGCTAAAATCAACAATAATTAAAAAAAAAGAGAACTAAAAAAGAACAAAAATCTATACACAATATACAAAAATTATAATATAAGTGAATATTAAAAGTGAATATTAAAAAAAGTTAAATTAGATTGCAATGAAATGTAATGAATTTACAACCAATAACCAAACAAGCATGTGCAAATATGCAAGAAAAACAACAGTTACACGTGTTTACACGTGTTTGTATATGTGAATGTCACACTGTATGTATCGGAGGATTCACTCCAGTGCTCACACCTGAACCCCTGACCTGACTGTTTAAATGCGAGCATTACAGAGTCATAGATGTTCCGGTCCATCGCTCACATTAGGGCTCACAGTGGGAAGACCATGTCACAGACATAACACAATGTAAGGTCATGATCCAAGAAGATGGAGTGGCGCAGCTGTGTGTTTGTGTTAGCTTGTCATTCATACAGAAGCAAGATGTGGGTCTTTGCTCTTGCTGATCTGTACAGGAGAAGCATCAAGGTAGAGTGGTGTTGGCATTTCTGCAGCATGTATACTCTTCAGGAGAAACAACCTGCACAGCAGCAAATGCACAAAACAAACAAATAAGTTCATCTGTGTTGGAGCTTTACCTGTATGTGACAGGTGAAGTAAATAATATTGACCATCTTGTTCTGCTGGGAAACGTTTGGACCTGGCATTCATGTGGATGTTACTTACTTAGACATGTACCACCCATCTAGACCAGACTAGGCACCCCCATCCCATAGCTTTAACACTGCTTGATGGCAGCAACCATCCGCAGTAGGATGCAGCCTGAGACAGGCACATACACACAAAAACAGTTTAGGAAAATCTAAAAAAAAAAAAAACTGACCTCCAAATTCCTTAGATCCCAAACTGATCAAGTATCTGTGGGATGCACTGGAACAAGCCTGATCCACAGAGGCCCCTCCCCTAAATTCATAGGACCCAAAGGCCCCCACTAACAACATCCTGTTGCCAGACACCACAGGACACCCTCAGAAGGCCCATGTCCATTCTCTGATGAGTCACAACTGTTTAGGAGACACAAGGGAGACCTACACAATATTAGGTATAATGTTATGCCTGATCGGTGTATATTGTTTCACATAATGTGCATTAAAATAGGGTCATAATCTCAATTACAATCACTCGTGTTGACATTACTGTGTGAACAAAAGTAGAATTATTTTTATTCACATAAGGTGACAACAGTGTAGGAGTAAACCAAACATGAACCTTCCATGATTTAAATATCCAGATCTGACATCCTGCCCACCTGCAGCAGGCTGATCAAATATTGAAATCTGTAACTGACTAATCAAATATGTATACTTGCCACAGGACTGTGAAGTACTCACAGCACTTGAGTGGTATCCCTGGCATACCGAGCGATCCCAGGTTTATTCCTGAGTACACTAGTTTAATCTTCAGTGATGAACTGAATCTATTTGGCTCTCACGGGGATGTCGAAAAACGACTTTTTATTACGTAACAAAAAAAAAAGATACTACTATAATGATGACATTAATTTTGTAAAGGTTTCTTTAAATATCTTTAATGAAATCATGAGGTTATTTCTTTGTACCTTGGCTCTATTAGGTATTATACATCTGGGAGAAATGAGAAAGGATAGAGGAGATGAAGAAGACTAAGGTAATGAGCCATCTAATGAGTCCGTAGTGACTTCAAATGCTGACTACTTGAATGGTCCTAATATCTGACCTCTGCAGCATGCAAATATATACAGTATACACTCTTTTTTTCTCTATCCTATTCAATCCAGTCTCATTATTTCATGCCCTATCCTATTTTATCATCGTCTCGTATCGTATCGTGTCGTATCGTATCGTATCGTTATTGACCTGTTGAGTTGGCTTAATTTTTGTCTTTTCCTCCGTGTAAATATCTAACAATCCTTTGATAAAAACAAGCTTTGTCTTTGGACTGAATTTGAGAAAAAATGTTTGGTAGGAGATTTTATTTTTAAACTGAATGTGTTACAGTAGTCACTATTCCACACTGGCTCTTTCACAGGGAGAGAAACAAACTGTTACTCTCATGAGTAGTTTTCCACACACGTGGTCTTCTTCTATGAGAATAATAATTAATTATTAGAGTAGTGCAGATATCCCTGAGTGTAACAAACACAGCAGCAAAGAAAACAAGGATGTTGCAAGTTTGAAAAATCTAAATTCTGGTTACTTATCATTATAGGTCCACGTTGTACTTTCTCCATTTCCTTTCATTTGTTCTTTCCTGTCATTTCAATGTGAACCAGATGAATTTAAGTTGTTGATAGGAAAACTCTTAGGTAACTATAAAAAAAGCACCCATCACTGAGTAATGCTTGTGGGTGTCTTGTTTGCTGCTGCCTGCTTGAGAAGCTTTGTTCTACTTTCACATACAACACCAACTGCATACATTTAGGTCTTGTAAATGTCACAAGAATACTGATGGTGGCAAATGTAAGCTTGTGAAATTTGGTTGTTTTTGTTATGTGTAGCAGAAATAACAAATTCAATACACCAGTGCTTTTCTCAATCGGCCGGCACTTGGAACATTTTATTCATGCAAGGTGTTAAATGCTGACTCACATTCACCAACAGCAACAAACATTTTCACTCTGCTGCTGTCCCAAGACTTTTACCTCTGACTGTACTTGTACACATTTTTATACATGACAGCTCTTTTAGAGTTAACTCACTGTTCCCTGACATAGCAAGACAGCCAGGAAATGTATGTTTTTGCCCGCTGCAGCATGCATTAATTATGGCTTCCATGCAAAATAGATTACATCTCCAACGTCTTTGAGTGGCTAAGGAATTCATGGCTCACGTGGCTTGGCCTCCCATTTTTCCGACTAAATGGAGAGAAAATAAGCATCTGCCAATTTGTGACATTATGGCCCTTATTCTAGTTGCTTTAGTACAGTAGATGGATATTCTATATCTCAGACATTTGTCTGTAGTTTTTCGTGCATCATGTGCTTGTATTTGAGTAATAGTGGTATCAGCTTCTAGTGACACATAAACTCAAGCATAAACACATGCACTTGTGTTTATGGAATGTGCACACAATCATGAGAACATCCATTTTGTCTGTTTTCACAGCCCTTAAACTCATGTTTTACTTTCTAACTGTCTCCATAAACATTGTGTTGTATTACAGGGGACAGGAAGTCTGATTTGTCATTGTTTTGGTTATACGTCATTTTTTTTTCTTCTTCAGGATATGTTTGACTTTGAGAATGAACAAGGGACTGTCTGTTAGCTTGTCTGCTGTTGTCTCTTAGGGTTTGCTGTTTTTGAATACTTGTATGACAACACTGACCTGCATTTGTTTTCCTCCACAGAAACTCACAGAGGGTTGTTTCTTGTTCCTACAGTATAGCAGCCTTTTGACAGAAATTATGTACCAGTGCAAATATCGGCGGCTGTGGCTCAGTAGGTAGAGCGGGTTGTCCACGAACCAGAGGGTTAGCGGTTCGATCCCCGGAATGTGGCACATGACGAAGTGTCCTTGAGCAAGACACTGAACCCCCAGTTGCTCCCAGTGCGTGGCACTGGTGTGTGAATGTGTGTGGTTGTGTGAGCGAATGGGTAGATGTGTCTACGACTGTAAAGCGCTTTGAGTACCAATAGGTAGAAAAGCGCTATATAAAAGCAAGGCCATTTACCATTTACCATCATTTTATTTGCATTCAAATCTAGGCTCTTGATGCAAAATTATCCTATATCTGAGTCCTGCCTGGTGTTCACGGGGAATGAAATGTAATGCAGTAGAAAAGACCTCTCTAAGTTAAAAGGAGGCATGTGTAAATATGCCAGTCCCTCTAAAATGGGACTAGATTCTTCGCAGCAAGAATTTTCCACAAGAAGAGATGTTTAGTCCCAGGGCTTTTAATTTGAGGGATCTTATCTGTATCTGTGGAAATAGTACTTTACTTTAGAGGCTGGTATCGACCTTCCTTGCCCCTAAAGTGTTGTGCTTATTAGCCAACTGACAAACAACCCATGGCAAATGGACTCCGTGGGCTTCAGATCGGTGCAGCACATACAGTACCAACAGTAATTGTTTGCTTCTCATTTATTTTAAACTTTTTATTCATTTAGGGAAAAATGAGCACCCTTAACCTCTATGTGTAGGAATGCTAAAGTATCTGTGTAGAACCCAGAGACAACTTCTTTTCAGGACCATGATGCTACATAGAATAACACAGACCTACACACGGCTACGTTATGTGCACTGGTGCAAACAGCACGAGGCAGTACAATACTGACTAAAGCCTTGACAACAGAGAAGGCACAGAGAAGGACAGTGCAGCTCCAACACGGTACACAGTTCTACTGCAGAGATTAAAGGCTCACTAAGAGCCCAACACTTAAACCCCTGAGCTAATCCCATTAGTTCAATTCAATTCAAAGAAGCTTTATTGGCATGGATGTGCATGATACATTATTGCCAAAGCTACATTATGTTATTGAATGACACAGTTTCATTCATTCATTTCTGGTTGTTTTTGAAACCAAGTGGTTTCAAGCCTTAAACTCCCACCTGCCTGTTGTAACACCAGAAGCTCACCTGCTCTTGTCTGCTTCACTTGCGCTACCTCGGTCAGTACATACACCAATTTGTTCTCTGCCAGACTGTCTATGAGCGCTCTAGGGTTTCCACAGCCTATATGACCTGAAGCTTGATCATGTCCTGGTCCCTTTGACTTCATTTACCTGCCTGGTTTGTTGAAAACTTGAAGTTGACCGTTTCCTTCTTCTGTCTTACGATGAGCTGCAAAAACTGAATGCAGTTTTTGTAAAGAAGTCAAAGATAAAATAATCACAATCAAAGATGAAATCACAAGGTGGTGTTGTTTTAAACACTAAAATATTCTCCCTCATTCGCTTCGGGTTAAGAGGTTACTCCGAGCATGTGACAGTGGTGGTACCACTTATTTTTGTGCTTTGAGTACTTTTCTCTCTTTTTTCCTGGACAATGTGATGTCAATTTGCATAAAGTATATAGTCTGAATGACTCTCATCTTCCCTACCCTGCCTGTGACCAAGTGCATTATTCATCAGGGGTTGGATATTGAGGGTTATAACCCCTGACTGTGTATAAAGATGGATGGAGTGCGTTTTGGTGGATCCAGCCATTGCCATCGCGCCAGTGCCTCACGCTGCCTCACTCTGCCTCACTCCTGACTAATTCAAAAATCCCTTGATTACGCCTTTTTACTTTAAGTCCTCTTAGAGTTATATAAAAATCCACCCCCTTCACCGTTGTCACGGATGAAATTAGCTATAAAGACTAAAACATTTTTTTTGTACCACACCGTAAAACATGTTTATGTTTGCTGTAAAGCTGGACATTTTACATGGATACGGGGATTGACGACAGACTCGTTTTCCGAGCAAGCCTTAAGCTGTGAATCAAAATTTCTGCCTCAGAATTTGCTGGTTGGTTACAGATCATCATAGGTCTGTCAATCTTCACATCTGTACTAAAATTTTATTTGCTTTTTCCTGTGTTTAATACAATGTCCAATATAATAATCATGCTGATAGAGGATGACATCTTTCCTGCTATCTGTCTGCTTGCCTGCCTTCATTTACCAGGGAAATGCGGGAATGGACAGAGTAAAAGCTCAATTAGACGTCCATGTTGGTGGGAATCCATTTTTCTCTTCTGCAACTGATGCATTTAATGGACTACTTGTGCAGGAAAATCTTAACATGGCAGTTTCGCAATAAATCTTTCTCTCATTATTTATTCAGCTGCTGCATTTGGTGATTGAAAGAGACGTATAATTTCCAAAATGTCCTCATCCTCTAAGTTAGTATTTTTTGAACAAGAACAACTAAATAAAAGGTTTGTGTATGTTTGATGGTATAGGTCATTCATTATCTTACCATTTGCATGATAGAAGTTTTTTTTTTTTTTTTTTTTTTTTTAATTACAAACGACACCACTGTGGTGCATTTTTATATTTAGTCTAAAAAGTATTTTTGTACTTCTGTCTCTCTAGACGAATGAGCTTTTTCCTTGACAAGGCACGCACGAACGAGCCATACAGTAGATATACACACAGTATACACATACATATTGTATGTTTTAAAATCTGTTTTCTTTGTGGTCATGTGCTCATTGGTATTGGTGTGAGTGCACGTGTTGGGCCCTCTAACAGGAGTGTAGGTCGGCACCACTGCAGATGATCATCTATTGAATGAAAAAGAGTTCAGAGTTCTTACAGCACCAAGGTTGGTCACGTCACAGCATACACACACACACACACA